>NC_069657.1:427424358-427731950 GCF_027244095.1 Hemicordylus capensis | reverse complement strand
GTTGCTTTTTGTAATTGGCTGATGGTGATTTCTGTGGCCCCTATGGTGTTGAGGTGCACTTCAAGGTCTTTTGGAACTGCACCTAGGGCACCTATTATTATTATTCTTCATTCGATTTCTATACCGCCCTTCCAAAATGGCTCAGGGCAGTTTACACAGAGAAATAACAAATAAATAAGATGGATCCCTGTCCCCAAAAGGCAGTCACTGGAGGCACTGCGCTGAGGGTGAATAGGGCCAGTTACTCTCCCCCTGCTAAATAAAGAGAATCACCACGTTAAAAGGTGCCTCTTTGCCAAGTAAGCAGGAGTACCACTGTACTCTCATTGAACATAATGTGTGAATAACTGTATTTGTGTCTCTCCAGTAAGGGAGAGACAGCAGGGCAAGGAGGTGGAGAGAAAGAGACAGCGCTGATGCCAGCTTAACAGTGCAGCACCCTTACCACCTGAGGCCATCATATCACCTGGCCTCATGATAGGGCCTCAGCATAGGGGGCAGGGTCAGCAGAGGCTCTATTGATATATTATGACCCATTCCCCCCATTACAATTTCCTTCCTTCCTTCCTTCCTTCCTCCCAGTTCTTTTTGGTGATGGACCTCTCCACCATCAATGAAAGAAATCTTTTCCCCCCTTTCCACATACATCATTGCTTTCCCATTGGTGGTTCACAGCCTATTAGGGGGTTATGATCTGATATAAGATGAATTGCTCACAACAGGAGCACTACAACCATCTCTGAGAGACTGAGGAGGACAAGGAAGAAAGGGCAAGAAGAGGACAAAGAAGATGAAAGGGAGAAGACAGCTCTAAGCAGACAAAAGACAGGCATAGTAGTACTGTATACAGAGCAGGGCTTTTTGGTTTGGTTTTATTCATCACCTTGTGCACTGAACTGCAGAAAGGCAATCTCTGTGTTTTAGGGATAAATACATAAAATCAATATGGCAATCCAAAAGATCCTAGTCCTGGCTGTTCATCATGTGCCTGATGGATACCGATGTATCCTTATGTAAATAGTGCCCCTGTTTACCCCAAAGCCTGGAATGGATTGAATGTCCCTCAGGCCATTTGGATAAATGAGATTGCACTGTAGTTCATTTCATTTCATTTCTCCAGTGCCCAGAGTAGATAAGACCTATCTTATGGACTAGAAGGGGTCACTCAAGAGCAACAAGATGGTCTTTCTTTCTCCCTTTCTCCAGTGCATTTTTGAGCTCTAACCACAGACTGTGGATAGATTAAGATCCATTAGAATTACTCACAGCTCTATCTTAATTTTTAGTTTCTGGCAGTCAGCAAAAGCACTTGGATGTACAGCAAATATCCTAGTCCAGCTATAGACATCTATGCATATTATACTGAATGTTAAAAGAGCAGTGTTTTCTTGTATACTAGGGTATATTTTAAATAAATATTATAATCAAAGCCAGACATATTGCTTTTTTAATAAAAGGAAGGGAAAGAGAATTAATTTTTCCTCTTTTGTGCTAAAATGGGTCTGCTAGACTAAAATTGTGGCATTCCTTATGGGATGATTGGCTTCTGCTTACCTTTAAAACATGAACCACATCACAACAGATTAATTGATGCTAAACCTGCAAATTAACAAAGAATACAGTCATTCTCCAGCACGTCTGTGCTTCTCAGCTGGAGATTTTCTGTTTTTCCTACAATACACAGCATGTTAAAAATGGCTGTATTCTTCCATGTGGGGAGAGGTGGGGTAAGGGAGATAACCACCTGACTATTTTGTGCTGATGGAGGGTTTGTTGACAGAAGCGTAAATAAATGAATTTTCCTTGAATGAAATATTCGGTGATCTGATGCTGCACCATTTCGCTTCTGAGCTTTCTATTATTAATGTTAACATTCAACACACACAAAAAGCTGCCAGAATTTCAAGCCTATGATATTCACTTACCCAGAATGGCAACAGAATGAGTCCATTAGCATTCCTTTCACCTTTGGTAATTTTTTCCCTTCAAAAATGAATACTGCACAAAGGTTTCATTTTTAGTGGGTATGAAGCCTCTGGGTGATTGCAGCAGCTCTCAGTTCTGCCAGCTGCTACAGACACTTATTTATTTTAAGATATTTCATTTCATTTAACATATTGGTATACCGCCCACTACCAGAATCTCTAGGCGCATTACAACCATAAAACAAACCCAGACATTTAAAAACCGTCCAAACATATAAAAGTTCAAATTAAAATAACTAAGCCATAAGAACTGCTAAATAGCTAAAAAGCTTGGCTGAAGAGATGTGACTTTAGTTATTTCCTAAAAGCCCACAGGGATGGAGCCGGTCGCGGCCAGTGAGGGCGCCGGCGGTGGGGCAGCGAGAGGCACCTTTAAGAGGAAACGAATTGGTGCTTACCTCCACTCTTGTTGCACTGAACGCTGCTCGGAGAAGCAGTGTGCCGCCCAGCACTCCCTGCGGTGGGGGATTTCCTCCGCCACTCACCTGGCCGCAGGCGGGGGATTGGCTCCGTGGAAGCCAGGTGAGTGGTGGAGGCGATCCTGCGTGGGATGCTGTTTCTCTGAGCAGCGTTCAGGTGTGGCGAGAGCAGAGGTAAGCACCAATTCTTTTACTCTTAAAGGAGCCCCTTGCCGCCCCTCCACTGGCGCCCTCACTGGCCACTACTGGATGGAGCAGCTCCAGTCTCAGCAGGAAGTGCGTCCCACCGTTCTGGAGCAACTATAGAGAAGGCCCACCTTTGAGATGTCACCAGACAAGCCAGCAGCACCCTCAGACGAACCTCCCCTTAAGATCTTAATTGGTGGCGGGGTGCATCACTTGGATTGAGTCTCTTTCCAGTCCACACCAGTGTTCACACCACAATTCCCCCCCCCCCCCAGAAATCCTTACCACACAGTTCTGTATGATAGGGAGGTCATTCACACAATCAAAAACTGTGTTCTACCTGGGTCTGGGAGCTGTGTGTGCTCCCAGTTTTTGGTTGTGTGGAAGCAAGATAAGAGCAAAACCTGGGTTGAAGCGATTGTGTGCAAGCAAGGAAGGAGGAAAAGCAAGGCAAGTTTTCCTCCTACTTTGCTTCCACACAATCATTTCTACCCATGTTTTCCCCTTACCTTGCTTCCGCACAACTGAAGATTAGGAGCACACACAGCTCTCAAACCTGGATTGAACACAGTTTTTGATTGTGTGAATGACCTCAGTTTTTGATTGTGTGAATGACCTGAGGCTGTGTTACAGATGGGGAGGTTGCTGCTGGCATATTGTAGCTTTCTTAAAGCCTCCTAGAGAGTTCATGGCTGTGGTGACATTTGAACTCAGAACGTTTCAGCTCATACTCTTTGTCACTGTGTTCTCTTTGCTGCTAAATCTTCCTTAATTATTTCTATATTTGAGTACCAGTTCATCACAACCTGTTTGCTGATAAGCCACACATGCTATTCATTTCTCAATGATTTTCTTGCCACTTCTATAAGAGATGTAAAGCCCATTATGCTTCTGATCCATTTACACATTTATGCTTTTCCATGTAATGTGAAGAGAATCAAGACAGAAGAGCATATGCTTCTTTTTTTGGCTGAAGGGCATCACCTATCATATCTTTTTGGACCATATAATCTCCCCATTCTACCCAGATGGCTTTCGGAGACATCCATGAGTGCACTAGAGTGAGACTAGCTGACCCAATGATTTTTTCTCCCCAAGTTATTTCACAGTTGCCTTAATTTAGACAAGCTGGTTTTGACATTCTGCTGAAAGCTGCTACCTGTTCAATAATTCCATGATAACACAGAGATTTTCCATGAGGACTTCCTTTTATCTAGAAAAGAGATACCATAATCTCAAGCATTACTGTGGTCTGTGCTACAGATAGAACTGGATTATGGGGCCACTTTACTGTGTAAATATCATGACCTTCTGGCTGATTTGGGTTTTAGCTATGCACTTTTAGAATATGTAGATTAACTGTATTTTGGTTAACTACATTATAATCACAGTTAGGATGGACCACAGAATAATAAAAAGAACATCTTCTACACCATGAACCCCACTGCCCATTGAGACCTTCAGGAGAGGTTTGTCGGCAGTTGCCACCGGCTGGTCTGGTGGCTACTCAGGGACGGGACTTCTCTGTTGCTGCCCCGAGACTTTAGAATGCACTCCCTGCTGAAATAAGAACCTCCCCATATCTAACAACTTTTTAAAAGTCCTTAAAGATGCATCTGTTCACTCAGACTTTTAATTAAATACTGTTTTAATAGATTTTCACATTATTTTAAAAATTTAAATTGTTGTAACATTTTAACTTTTTTTCTGTTGTAATTTGTATTGTGTTATTATAAACCACCAAGAGATGTAAGTTTTGGGTGGTATACAAATATGTTGAATGAATGAATGAATGAATGAATGAAGCAGGTATGGCCACTTACATCAGTCCATCCATCCACAGCTCATGTGATCCAGATCAAAACATGCTATAAGCCAGGGATTCTCAAACTTGGGTCCCCAGATGTTGTTGGACTACAACTCCTATCATCAGCTGAAGGCCATTGTTCCTGGGAATGATGGGAGTTGTGATCCAACTTCATCTGGAGACTAAAGTTTGAGAATCCTTGCTATTAGCTGAGCAGGCATATTTGTAAAACTCTGAATATGGTTGGGGGTATGTATGGGTTTACTATTGCCAATCAAGTGCAAATCCTATAGCACATGAACATATGAGTCTTTTACACTGAGCCAAACCAGTGGTCCATTTAATTCAGTATTGTCTGAACTTACTGGTACTTGCTCTTCAGGGGTCTTTTGAAAACCTTCCTAGGAGAGCTGCCAGGACTGAACCTAAGACCTTCTGCATGCAAAGTAAGCACCTCCAGCCATGGAGGCAAGATGTGTCTAAATCCCAGTTGCAGCAGGGGAGCAATAGCAAGAGAGAGGGCATGCCCTCACCCCCTGCCTGTGGGCTTCTCAGCGGCATCTGGTGGACCACTGTGTGAAACAGTGTGCTGGACTGGAAAAGTCTTGGACCTTATCCAGCAGGGCTGTTCTTAAGAACAGCCCTGCTGGATCAGGCCCAAGGCCCATCTAGTCCAGCATCCTGTTTTACACAGTGGCCTACCAGATGCTGCTGGAAGCCACAGGCAGGAGTTGAGGGCATGCCCTCTCTCCTGCTGTTACTCTCCTGCAACTGGTACTCAGAGGCATCCTGCCTTTGAGGCAGGAGGTGGCCCACAGCCCTCCGACTAGTAGCCATTGAGAGACCTCTCCTCCATGAAGTTATCCATGTTATGTTCTTATGTGTTCTGCTGCTGAGTTATATGACCTCTCCCCTTACTTTATGAGGTTATATAACCTCTTCCCATACTAGTACCAGTACAAGCTGCCAGTAGAAATAGTCTCCAAATTTTGATGGATCTCTGGAGGTAGGGTATAGAGCCCTAAATATGGTAATAAAGTGGTGATGGTGATCAATCTGGCTTCCCCACCCCAACCCCGCTTCTTTTTTGCGAATACATGTACAACTACCCACCTACCATCCAGATGCTTTTTTTTTTAGAGTAATAACAGACAAAATTCCACTGGGTGGCCCATTTTGCAGAAGATTTAGGAACCACAGAGCTAAGCAAAATGCAATGCCCCTGGTGATGTTAATAAGCAAAGTAGATTGGCAGCTCTTGAAAGGATCACCCATTTATTCTGACATCTTAAAGTGGCTGTATGCTTCATGAGCAGATCTCTCTCAGTGCATGATGTGGAAAAGAATCGCCTTGAGCAGGAAGTGACTGGCCAAAGTGTTTAGAATATTTTGTGGAGGCTTTTTTATCCTCTCATGTTCATGCACGAAGACAACAGAAACTTGGGAAAGGCTAAGCAGGAAAACTCCTACCTAGAATTGCCAAGAAAAGAAACATCTCTTGACTTTGTTGCTTTATGAGAGCAATCCTGCCCTGAGTGCCTCCATCATACAAAGTACCCTTTCTGCACTGGGATCAGTTCACAAAATGTTCTCCCAAGGAATCTTGCCAGTCCCTATTAATGTACTCTTTTCACTGCCAGGCCCAAAGCAGACTATTTCATAGGTCCCATTCTCACGTAATGCCAAACTGGAAATGAATGAGGCAGAGGTTGGAATTCCGTGTATGTCCAAATGCGTGAAACTGCAGTTTTGCGGCAAAAGCGACCTGCGATTTCCCTCACCCAACGCCAGTTTGAACCTTCAGTTTATAGTGAGTTTCACTTCTCGAAGCTGAGATTTAAAGGTGATAGTATTATGTCCGAAGGCAGACGCTACCACAACCATGATTTTATGCCGTTTCGGGAACTGAAATCACAGAGTGGGTGGCCCATACCCTCCCAGGAACATGCCCACTCCATGCCTGCCACACTTCTCACTGGCCGCCTCTCCGAGCACTTGCCTCACCCACAGTCTCTGCACTCCTCGAGCCATTGTCCAGCCACAGGGATGCCGCCTTGTTCCATCCCAAGCTTCTAAGCCTGTCAAAGGGAAAAGCCACATTGGGGGATGCCCACTATGTCTCTCCTTCCCTCCTTTGGCAACCAAAAGAGAAAGGGGACGGGACGGCAAGATGGGCACTCTGTGTTTTGGTCACCAGAAACAAATAGGGCAAGAAGTATGTTCACAAGCACATGTAGTCGCGGTGGCACCATAAACCGGGCAACCTGATTAGAGCACTGCAAAGATAAGCTATGGCAGGGCAGCGATACCAGGAGTTGGCTTTAAAAGACAGCCCCACCAAGGAATTCTGGAATATAGCTGCTCTATTTTTTGTCTTCCTCCACAATAAAGTTGGGGAAGCGGGCCCAGCCCCTTCTTCTTCAGTGCAAGCACAGACTCTATGTCATTACCAGGGGTGTAGCTATAATTGAGCAGATAGGTTCAAAAAACCTGGGCCCACCCCTCAGCTCCTGAGGGCCCCCTAGCTCCAGCCATCCCCATTTTCTTCATTGTCTTCCTCACTCCGAGGAGCTGCTGAGGAGAAGAGTGAACACAGGCCCCCTCTCCCCTAGCTATGCCCCTGGGCATTACTAAGGAGAAGAGCCATCCAGGGAGACACAGGGATTGGGCAGAATAATTAATAATGTGTGATGATGCCCCTTCTCCCAAGGACTGCTCTCTCATGAGAGTGAAAGACCATGGAGACATGCATGTGGGTGTCAGGCCTTTGTTCGAGGACTCAGAAGAGGAGTGGGAGCAAGTGAATTTACCTGAGGATCCCGAGGGCCAGCTCTATGATCGGAGGGAGGAGGCCGGGAGAAGGGCTTGGTGCTGGAGGCAGAGCAGAGAAACAAATCCCAGGAGGAACTCTCGCTGCTGGTGTTATCTCCCAGGGGCGTGAGAAGCGGCATGACTAAGTCAGGGAGTTGAGACTCAGCAGTCTCTTGCAGCGTTCACGAGATTGATTGAGGGCAGCTGACTGGGCGGAGAGCTGATTGGTTCCAGCTGGCAACCTGCTATAAATTCTGCAGCTTCTCTCGGGACAAGCTGCTGGAGACAACTTGTCAACAGCCTCGATACCTCCCTCTGTGACTCCTTGGGCTCTTGGGTTTGGGACCTTGGGGGATCTGGTGAGTGACCTTGGTTGCGGGGAATATGGATTGGACTTGGTACTCAGGAGTGATTTGCTCTCTTGTGCTTCCTTACAGATGCTGGATGAAACCTCGTACCTGCCTGGAGGAAGTGTGTAACCAGAGACATCTCTTCGCCTGCTACTACACTGTAAATTACAGATGGCTCATCAACTGTGGCGGGTTTCCGACAGCGGGCTGGACACAGCTGCCTCCCATCCTGGTTGTTTGACATAAGGATGGGTACCCCAGCAACTGCTTTCCCTATCTTGGCAACTGCCGCAATGAAGTAGTCCAAACAGTCCATCTGCCAGTCTGATCGTCCAATCCATTGGCACATATCCATGTTTGCTTTTGCCCAACATGGCAACCCTACTTTCCTGGGATCACTGATAATCAGGGCTCCCCTCTCCCACAATTCCCCATGGCAGCTGATCAGCATACTCCGCAATGCCAGTCCAAACCCAGGAAATTGGAATGAGAGTAAAGATCTATCCCCTGTCCCAGTGTTTCCCTAGTCTGCCCATACGGCACTGCCCAGACACATGGAGCAGCCAGTACTCCTTGGGAGTATGAAAGGGTTGCCTGGAGAGGAGGGGGTCATGGTGTACAAGTTCTATTATTTACCAGAGAGAATGGGGCCCCCACACTAGTGGGGCCCCCTTAATTTGGATGGCCTAACTCATGAGACCTCAGTCCGATGGAAGACTGAAGCTTACAGAGCCTCTGGTCCTCCCCAGTAGACTGGCCCTCTAATGAGATGGCTAATCCCTTAGCGGCAAGCCAGTATGGGGGCAGGAGTGTGCTTGGGTGTTCCTGGACTGCTTTGCTGGGGTCTGCCGTCACAAGAGCAGCCTTGGTCACTGAGAGACTATTTTGGTGTGGGGCTCTTATGAAGGCGGTGGTGCAATTGCTGTCAGGCGAAGGGCTTGCATGGCATTGAAAGGGATTTAAATGCCCTTCCCCCTGCCAAGGGTAGGCAGTCAATTCCCAAAAGGCATAATCACACTTGGCACGCCACCTTGAAGATCATGGCGAATGGCTGCCGCCCTGCAGATGTTCTGATACATTGCCCACAGTCTGGTGACATGAGTGATATGGAGCTTGCTGGGATGCAGCCACGGTGGACCAGGAAAAGGAAATGACTCCCCTACCCTGAAACCAAAGGTTGCTGGGCTATGGTTGTACGAACGTCTGAGGTGTGATTCACGGTTACAAAAATTAACCTCAAGTTAGTCTACCTGCAGTTTGCCATTATGTGACTTTGGGCTAAACCAGAGTTCCCAACCTGTGGTTCTCCAGATGTTGCTGAACTACAATTCCCATCAACCCCAGCCACAATAAACTGTACCTCGGAATGATGGGGGGTGTAGTTCAGCAACATCTGGAAGACTGCAGGTTAGGAACCTCTAGGTTAAACTTATCCTGTGATAACTGAGCAAAGAGGCACCTTTTAAAAGTGGCAATTCTCTTTATTTAGCAGGGAGAGAGAAACTGCCCCTATCCAGCCCCAGTTCAGCACCCCTCTAGTGGCATCCCTCTAGTCTAGCTTATGTTTCTTTTTTAGATTGTGAGCCCTTTGGGGAGAGGGAGCCATCTTTATTTATTTATTTTTATTTCTCTATGTAAACCGCTTTGGGAACTTTTGTTGAAAATGGGTATGTAAATATGCGTAGTAGTAGTGGTAGTAAACTGATCTCAGTTTCACCCTGCTGTGCTTTGGATGGTCTTTTGCTTTTGCAAACAGTCTGGCTACTGTTATTCCTGTTGTTAAGGGAGGAGAGCTGGCCTTACGGTAGTGAGCAAAAATTGTCCTCTTGCTAAGCAGATTGGATCATCTGGTTAGCATTTGGATGGGTGACTCCATGTGAGTACCTGAAGGGATGGGGCCACAGCTCAGTGGTAGAGTATCTGCTTTGCATGCAGAAGGCCCCAGGTTCAATCTCTAGCATCTCTAGGTAGGGCTGAGAGATTCCTGCCCCAAACCTTGGAGGGCTGTGGCCACTCAGTGTAGATCAGGGGTTCTCAACGTTGGGTGCCCAGATGTTATTGGACTTCAGCTCCCATAATCCCCAGCCCCAGTGGCCTTTGGTTGGGGATTATGGGAGTTGAAGTCCGATAACATCTGGGGACCCAGTGTTGAGAATCCCTGGTGTAGATAATACTGATCTAGATGATCCAGTCATTTAACTTAGTATAAAGCTTCCTATGTTTCTATGGCTTTATCAGCTGACATGATCCATAGCTGTTACAGAGATGGAGTAAGGTGCGGGTTGGGGATGCTGATGCTAGCAACGAGTGGTCACAAAAGCAGACTATCTGCAGTTTCTCCTTTCAGCACAATGGGGTAAGCCATGCATCAGCAGCAGTAGTCTCACTGCTTAGGAGTCTGCACTGCAGCAGTATCCCTGCATCTCCCTCCAGATCCCTAATAGCTGCAGATCATGTCAGCCACTGTTTTGATCTTTTTGATTATGAATGAAAACTACTCTATTATAGGGGTTTTGTGCTATTTATTATATTCCTAATAGTGGCCCACATACTGTACAGTGCAGTGCCCTGCAGGTGGTTTCCACACTGCACCCTAACCGCTGCATACATTAAAAAAAAATCAACACCGTTGCACTCGTGCACTCTTGCGTGAACACCTAAAATTGCAAAAATGCAGTTGCACGACACCCTGCCCATTGGAAATGCCCAGTGGCTGCAGTGTCATGCAACGGCATGTGCACAATTTTAGGCATTTGTGCAACAGGGCTCTAGTACAACGACAGCCATTTAATGCATGCCACAGGTCGGCCGTGTGGAAACTGCCCATGAGAAGCTGTGCTCTGTGTGGTCCACTATATTTGTGAGCTGCTTTGGTTTGTCTTGTAGGGGAGGAAAGCAAAATACAGTGGAGGGTTTTGTTTTTGTTTTTGTTTTTTTTTAAATAAAGACTCTGAGGTCATTCTCATGACTGGCTACTACCCAGCTCTACCCAGGCTAGCACAGCCTTACAGGGTAGAGCTGGCTGTGAGAACTGCTGGGCTTGTACCCGATCCTGGTGGACGATCCCGATCCTTGAGTGTGACTGGAGCGTGGAACAGAAAGAAAGTTGGGCACTGTGGTGTTTTTGGTGAATCCATTCCTTGATCCAGGCCAGCTTTTGAATCGGGCTTTAGTGACTTGTATTCCAGTCCTGGAGTACCCCTGCTAACTGGGCAAAGAGGCACTTTTTAAACGTGGTGATTCTTTTTATTTAACAGGGAGAGAGAGAGTAACAGGCCCTATCCACCCCCAGCACAGTACCTCCAGTGACTGTTCTTTTTAGATTGTGAGCCCTTTGGGGACAGGGGTCCATCTTATTTATTTATTAGTTCTCTATGTAAACTGCTTTGGAAACTTTTGTTGAAAATATGTGTTTTTGTTGTTGTTGTTGTTGTTGTTGTTGTAGAGGCACGGCTAACAAACAACCTGCAGCAAAAGCACGGAAAAGCAGTCAGCACTTGCCTCTCTGTACATAATATCTATTTCATTAAACTTTTAATATCCCTGCTTCCACTCTACTGCCTTGTCCTCGCATACTACAGCTCTTTCCCTTGGATGCTACAGGCACCGGCTTATAGATATATATACTGTATTAGGATGCTCCTGATAACCAGCATTAGATGAGAGGTGTACGTCATTAAAATGAAAGGAATGGAGCCACCGTTTGCCTGACTACTATTTCCAAAAAGTGTTCAGTCCTCTGAGCTCCCAGGCGCCCCTAAATTTCTGAAATGGCATCTAGGCTGATCATTAATATCATCTATTTCCCGTGCCATGGACACCATTTTCAAAAATAATGATGCTTCAGATGGAGTTGAAACATAGCCACTAGTCTAAACACCCCTTTCTCTGAGGGTTTGGCTTTAAATTTTGTGACTGTGCCTTTTTGTTGCTTAGGTAACCATTGTAACATGGTTTTGTAAAGGTCTGCTTCCTTCGTTGAGGCTGAGGAGGTAGAATTAATCATCGGTTTCCTGAATGCTACACTGTTGGAGAGAATCTCCAGACAGAATGCCCTCCCCCACCTCATCATAGTAGGGCAGGGCTGTCAGCTGATTAAAACATGTGTATTTCATTAATCACCTGCCTTTTAGTTGATTGATCAATAGCATATAAATAAATTTGTGTGTTGCCAAAATCTCAATATAGATTTCTTAGCCAATTAAAATCTTAGCTGATCAATCTATTGATTGAAGCTTGCAAACTTACAAATTATCCTTGAAATTTGGAATCTAGGATGCAGGAGAGGTAGAAAGTAAACTAGAAAGTAGTTAGCCGTTTACTAGCAGCCAACTAGTAGTTAGTACAATCTTGGAAAGATGCATTATGGTAGATAATGTAGCAATGATTTTTAATCACATGGCTTGTTATTGATTGGAATGTACTTATTAACTGTCAGAAAGGTCCTTTTACAATGCAGTCCTAAGTATGTTTGCTTAGAAGTAAATCCCACTGAGTTAAATTGAATGTATTCCCTAAATAGGAGATCTCAGCCTTAGGCTACAATCCCATGCATACTTACTTGGAAATAAACCCTATGAGGCTTACTTCCAAGTAAAAATGCCTAGAAATTGGCTGCACAATTTGTTACTATCACATCACAATGTAGCAGTTCTATTGGATACTTTCCTTTAATGACATATAGGTTGTGTTATGCAGGAATATTTTATACACTGTTAACTGCATTGGTAATATACAGCTAAGAGAACAGAAGGCCCCAGGGAAGAAAATATGGAATCTGGTGATTAGTTATTTTTTTAAAAAAATAGTACTACAACAATTAATTTTCATGTTCAGTTTGTCCAGTTATGTAGGTGGTTTTATTTTATACTACTTGTTTCATTTTTGTGATACACTGAAAAGTTTTAGATATTTTTTAAAATGGTCTTCTTGACATTATAGGATTTCTATACAACTTTATTTTTAGAGTGCCTCCAGAGCCATTGGTTAACATAATGGCTGACATGCAAGGCACAGATGCACTGGTGGTGTAGCCTAAGAGAACTTCCTAGCTAACTAAACTAAATTAATTTTAAAACTGCTTAATTGTTTTTATTCTGTTCCATTGTTTTGTTCTTATTCTGTTTATACATTTGTTGCATTTTAATTATGGATATTGTCTAGGGATACACATATCAAGTGGTATATAAATATGATAGATAGATAGATAGATAGACATAGGAAGCTGCCATAGACTGAGTCAGACCCTTGGTTCATTTAGCTCAGAATTGTCTACACAGATTGGCAGTGGATTATCCAGGGTTGCAGGCAGGAGTCTCTCTCAGCCCTATCTTGGAGATGCTTCCAGGGAGGGAGCTTGGAATCTTCTGCATGCAAGCAGGCAGGTGCTCTTCCCAGAGCGGCCCCACCCCCTAAGCGGAATATCTTACAGTGCTCACATATGTAGTCTCCCATTCAAATGAAAACCAGGGTGGACCCTGCTTAGCAAAGGGAACAAGTCATTATAGATAGATAGATAGATAGATAGATAGATTGCAGGGGTGCAATGAGGAAGCAGCAATTTTTATATCCTCCTGTTCCCCAGGAAGCACTCTGTGCCATCTGAAAATATTCCCTGTGGGCTACACAACCCTAAGGGGAATATTTTCAGGTGGCACAAAGGCATTGCTGGGGGAAAGGGGAGTGTCAAAAATTTCCACTTCCCCACTGTACTAGTGCAGCTAGCTTAGAAGTTTTGTTAGGCTGCTCTCTCACTGCACCAGGACATCCTCGCTTTGTATGTTGGCCATGGACTTAGAAAAGTGCTTTGCTCATGCAATGTGGGGAGGAGCTATTTTAGCCAATCCCCCTTCCCTCTGCTGACCTGATACCTCCTGAAAATTTATTCCTGAAGGTCCCTGAACCCCTTGGGGACATGTCTTTTTTGTGGGCATCTGGAGCAGGAGGAGGAATCCATGAAAATTGCCTCTCTTCCCTTGTGGAAGTTCCTCCTGCATGACACTAGTCAGAATGTGAGCCACTGATTCGGAACACAATGACCTCAATAGACCACATCCTTGGTGCACCTTTGTGGTCCCCTTTCTCATTGCTTCTGCATTGGTTCTCTCTCACATTTCCTTCTTTGCTATCAAAGCCAACCACACGGCCAAGGGGAAGGAGGGACTATCAGTGGTTTGGATCCAAATGTCACTTGCGTACGTGGAAAGGCACTTCTGCTCTCACTAGCCTCCTGCATTTCTGCCATTCCCCTCCCCACTGTAACCCCACATGCAATTCAGGAGGGCCCCTGCCCCTCAAAAGTGGATCTCCAGAATGTGAAAGTAGCTGCTGTTGCAAGGAGAGGATAGGAAATCCCTGTTGCATTGGTAGAATGCTACTCCTTCTTCTCTGGATCTAACCCACTGTGTGCACCTGGCAGTACCTAAGAAGAAACAGGAGGATTGTGTGCCTAGTAAGACTGTGTACAGGCTGAATTATCAGCCCCATCTCAATCCTGGCTATACTCGCATCAAACTAAAAATGCAGAAAGTGATCAGGATCGCATCCAGCAAATAATCATTATTGGCTTGAGGACAGGGGTGGGCTGGGGACTTATCTTAAGTGAAGATTCAGCTTGTTAAAAGAAACTAGCTGCCCTCTGGGCAGCAACCTGGGGAACCTTTTGAAGCAAAGTGTGGAACCAAGCAAATTGGGGAACCCTGCCTGCCTTAAAAAAAAACAAACCTCCTAATGGGGGCACTTTGTTGTCGTTGGAGGTGGTGGTAGTGTGGCTCCTCCAAACTCTTCACCAGATTTTCCTTTACAAGCATGCTCCTAGAACCACTGAACCGGTTCAGAACTGATTCCGCTAGAAGCGGGGCAGATTCAGCTCAAATTCAGACTGGCAACCCATTTTTTGGGTCCAGTCCGAGTCCAAACCGATTCTATTTGAACAAGGTTTGAACAGAATCGCTTCCGCACACCTCTATACCAGAACTGAAGTGATTGTATGATCCATTCCAAAGTGGTTTATGGCCCAAGACTCCCACCTTGGCATGGGCTCATACAATCACACCAATGTTGGTAAGCCACATTAAACCTAGAGTCAAACAATTGTGTGAACAAGCCCAATTTATGATACAATATGATACAAAGGTCATTCACACGGCTGAAATCCCTGGGGCTAGGGAGGGCTGGGGTGAAGGCAGGAGTATACTGACTTTCTCCCCCATGAACAAAGTGTCTCCAGCACTCTGCTGTGCTGTGGGCCCACATGTTCACCATGGCAGAGATCTCTGCTGAAGGGATCTGCAGGAGGAAGTCCAACAGTATCCCATGATGCATTGTGCAGGAAGCAAAGAAGCTGCCCACAGCAATGCAGAAGCTCCTGGCTTTCTGGCCACTCTATAGCTGGCATTCTATGGTCAAGAGCCAACCAGGCTGTCGGGAACTGCGGCAAACATCCCCAATCATGCACACGATTGGGGCTGTGGAGGTCAAATGGGGCTTTAAGAACAAGGTAGCCATGCTCTGAATCAGGAGGAGTAAGTCCTAAGGCTCCACATGAGCCTCTCTACCAGCCCTGGATTAATCATAAGGCAAAACAAGAACGTGCTTAGGGCATCAAGGGAAGGAGGGCACCACAGAGTTTCCCCCCAAGCTATCATGCCCTTAACTCTTTCACTGAACATAAGAACAGCCCTGCTGGATCAGACCCAAGGCCCATCTAGTCCAGCATCCTGTTTCACACAGTCAGGGGCGTAGCAAGGCTGGAGTGGGCCCAGAGACAAGATTTTAAAATGCCCCCCCCCCAAAGTCCAGGGCCTCCACACACCCCAGGCCCCCAAGGATTTAAGTCTGATATTCCAAAATAAGTATGCTGCCTGCAAATACATTTCACTGAATACACACACACACATCACAATATATAGTGATATACATTGAGTACTATACATTTGTATTACTTTTAATGCCTAGAACACACTAGAAAGATGAATTATTAAAATGGGCCCCTCGCTGCAGATTAGCAAAGGAGACTTTCAACCATGCAGGGTGAGCCTATGTTTGTTTTCCCAGAATTCTGAACAAATTCAGTCAAGTTTGATTGCAGGAGGTTTTTCACAGGAGGCTTTTAAAGCCCTTTAAGACACATCTCCTCTGGAATGGAGGTGCTGCATTCACATGTTGGCCAGATTTACCCTGAAGTCCCTGCAAGTTATTGGGGAGCAGTTCACACACAAGAAAAATAAAATAAAAGCACCACACATGCTTCACAGTTCTCACTCAGACCTTCTGGGTTGCAAAACAACTTGAACATAAGTGCATTTATAAATGAATGAATGAATAAATAAAATTAATAAAATACTGTTCCAGAAGTTTTTGCAATTTTCTGCCATGAAACAAGCCACTTATAGGACTTTTTAGATAGTTTTTTTTAAGTCAGCAAATTTTCCAAGCTGTTTCAAAATAAATATTCAGAGACTTCTCGGTCCCGTCCCCCCCCATATCCAAGCCCTATGGCAAGCAGATCCCTATATAGGGGGGGCGGGAAAGGTAACCACAAAAAGGAGTTCACACTTTACCTGGCAAATGCTGGTCTGGGTTAAGCAGGGCAGCAAGGGGTCTTCTGCTACAGAGAACAGTGGTGGCCACTCTGGCTGCCTCCTCCTTCCTGGCTTGCTTGGGCCCTACTCGAGTTCAGGCTTCACTGCGGCCTACACGGAGGCCTCCGTGGAAGCCCCGCCCACCCGCTGATCAGCTGAGAGGCGGGAGAAAAGGAGCTCTTTGCAGCTGGCCTGCTGCTTCGATTGCGGCCAGCAGAACAAGCAGGAGAGACGGCGAAGAGGGCAAGTGGCTGAGAGGCTATGGGGCTGGGCAGGGGGCAATGGGGAGTCACATGAGGTGCCCCTGGGGTGCCCCTCCAGGTAGTGGGGCCCCCAGACAACTGTCTCCCCTTGCCCTATCATTGTTACGCGCCTGCACACAGTGGCCCACCAGATGCCACTGGAAGCCACAGGCAGGAGTCGAGGGCATGCCCTCTCTCCTGCTGTTAGTCCCCTGCAACTGGAACTCAGAGGCATCCTGCTTTTGAGGCTAGAGGTGGCCTATTACCCGGCTGCGGCGGGCTGCAGCGGCGATAAGGAAGGCCGGCGGGGGGAGAGGGAACCTGCACGGACACACACACACACACACACACACACACACACACACACACACACACACAGCAAGATACTTATAATCAACTTTAATTTTTTTAAAAAAAATTCACGGACTGGCTGGACCTGACCCGGCAGTCCGGTTCCGGTCTGACAGAACCGGGGGTGGTGGTTTGGTTCGACCCCAAACCCCCGAATCCCTGGACTGGACCACCAGACCGCCGGGCCGCTGGACCAGTCCGTACATCCCTACCCCATTTCTTTCTTCCCTCCATTGTGAAAACTCTCCATTTATACTTGCTCTCTGTTTCCTGTCTTTCAACCAGATTGCAGTCCACACATGTACTTGTCCCCTTATCCCATGACTGCTAAGTTTCCTCAGAAGTCTTTGATGAGGAACTTTGTCGAAAGCTTTTTGGAAGTCCAGGTATACTATGTCAACTGGATCACCTTGATCCACACACTTTTTGACAGTCTCAAAGAAAAGGTTTGTGAGGCAAGATTTACCTTTGCAGAAGTCATGCTGGTTTTCCCCCAGCAGGGCTTGTTCTTCTATGTGCTTTACAATTTTATCCTTGAGGATGCTTTCCATCAATTTGCCTGGAATGGACATTAAGCTAACCGGCCTGTAATTTTCTGGATCGCCCCTGGATCCCGTTTTGAAAATCGGTGTTACATTTGCTACCTTCCAGTCCTCCAGAACAGAGCCTGATTGCAGGGATAAATTGTATATTTTGGCAAGGAGGTCAGCAATTTCACATTTGAGTTCTTTCAGGACTCTTAGATGGATGCCATCGGGCCCTGGCGATTTGTTAGTTTTCAGTTTTTCCAGACAGTTTAGAACATCATCTCTTGTCACTTCTATCTGACTCAGTTCTTTAGCCTCCATCTCTGAAAAATCTGGTTTATGAACAGGTATATGCTCTGTATCCTCTGCCGTGAAGATGGACACAAAGAACTCATTGAGCTTCTCTGCAACCTCCATATCCTCCTTAATAATCCCTTTCACTCCCTCATAGTCTAATGGTCCAACAGCCTCCCTGGCAGCTTTCCTCCTTCTGATGTATTTAAAGAAGTTTTTATTATTCCCCTTAATACTTTTAGCTAAATGTTCCTCAAACTCTCTTTTCGCCTCCCTTATTGTCACCTTGCATTTCTTTTGCCACCTTGCATTTCACTGCTACACTCAACTTTAGTCAATTTTTGGTAACTGTTTTTATCTGCTGTGTTCGACTTTACTCTGCAATGTTAAAGAAACATTTTCTTTGGCTCGGTGAGCGACTAAAGTTTTGAGAAACTACTAAACTATGTATCTGAAGTAAAAAGTCATTGATTTGCGAAAGATTACTGTAAAGAGCAGTACAAAATATTGATAAAACTTCACGTAAAAGATGGTTGGATGATATGATGTCTGACCTTGAAGATGAAATATTCTTCTCAATCATTCCTTCTGTTGCGGCTATTTATAAGAAATTATAGGCAGTGGAACTGTTTTGTTTTACCTTAAAAAATCTAGAAGAAAACTTAAAAATTTAAATAAATATTAAGGTATAAGTAAATAATTTGCCTGAGTTTTAATGTCTTGTCAGTTAAACAATGGAGGGGGCCGAGGGAGGGGCACCATTATTGGGCTGTGTTTAGGGCATCAGTTGCCATTAATCCGGCCCTGCTCTCTACCCACGTTTCTACGCTCCTAACCTACTGTGGTTTGTCATGAGTACTGTATTGTATTGAATAGGTTTCTGATAGTGGGAGAATCTTTCTCTGGAATTGTTTTTGAAGAAAAATGTTCTGATAGGGCTTGCATTGCAGGAAGAGGAGCCCTGGTCTTGTGGTAGTGAGCATGAATTGCTAAGCAGGGTCCACCTTGGTTAGCATTGGAGAGATGACGACATATGAGTGCTGTAAGGTTTCCTCTTAGGGGACGGGGCCATAGCTTAGTGGGAAAGCATCTGTATGCTTGCATGCAGAAGTTGCTAGGTTCTCCCCTGCTGCCAGCCAATGCAGAGAATTCTGAGCTAGCTGGACCAATGGCCTTACTCAGTATAAGTTAGCTTCCTATGTTTCTGTGTTCCTATTGCCTTGAACCCAACCAGAGGTTTGGTATGATGGCTATAGCCCACCTCCAGCCTCAGAGGCAAGATGCCTCTCAATACCAGTTGCAGGGGAGCAACAGCAGGAGAGAAGGCATGCACATTCCTCTTGCCTGTGGGCTCTCCAGAGGCATCTGGTGGGCCACTGTGGGAAACGGGATGCTGTGCTAGATGGGCCTTGAGCCTGATCCAGCAGGGCTGTTCTTGTGTTTTTATGATGCACTGCACTAGTGTCTAGTCTGCCATGCATGCTGGCCAAGTTTGCTGAAGGCTGGTTTTTTATTGATTTGAACTACCCATACAAACCTCTGCCTGCAGATCTCTCTACTTTTTTTGTTTGTTTCAGTATCAATATGCCTGTGTCTGCATCCGTACCTATATCACAGCAGATATTTAATGCAGGAAGAAGCGGCTGTGTTTCCCCTACCCCATGCAGCTGTGCCACCATTTTGTGTGATGCTTTGACAACCCACAAACTGACATGGTGTCATCTCGATCAAGCCTTGAAGCATCATCTTCCTCGCAACCGGGGCAGTAACATATCCAAGCTGATCGGCTTTCCAAGACTGAGACATGAAGATACATTTGACATAATGCTGACATTGCACCTGAACAGATCTAGGATGTGCAGTTTTCAGTCCTGAAGAGTAGTGGATGTGTTTAGACTGAAAGGCAGTTCGTCTGTGTTATTTGAGCAAGGGACATGACATGAATTGTCAAAACTGTCACTGACTATGCCCAGTACATTATTATTTGCATGGCCTGAATCTTGGGTCTATCAAAAACAAAGAGGCAATTCACACAACCATTTTTTCCCCATATGACGGTTGCATGGTGAAGTCATTCCAAGACTTTCCCCAGAGATTTGGGTACGGTGAATCAGTTTTGTGAATGCTCCAGTTCACAGCAAATCACATCCTCAGTCAACCCATTTGTGGATAGTTTTCTGGAATGCGGTGAGCTGTGATCGCATAATCTTAAACAAAAGGAAGTTGGGAGTATTTAACAAATATTAGAGTCACCTGACAGTGCTTGTTCTCCTTGGAGCCTGATTCAATTCACACAATATGTGTGTGCACGCATCCACACACACAAACACATACTATTAACATTGTAGAACTGAAAAAGGTGCAGAAGAGGGTAACCAAGATTATTGGGGACTGCAGCACCTTATGAGGCAAGGCTACAGCATCTGAGGCTTTTTAGTTTGGAACAGAGGTGACTACAAGGAGAAGTGATAGAAGTGTATAAAATTATGCATGGAGTAGAGAGAGTGGACGGAGTGAAATTTTTCTCCCTCTCCCACAATCCTAGAACCAGTAGTCATCTCTGAAACTGAAGGCTGGGAAATTTGATTGATTGATTAAGTGCCATTAAGTTGGTGTCGACTCTTAGTGACCACATAGATAGATTCTCTCCAGGATGATTTGTCTTCATCTTGGCCTTTAAGGTCTCTCAGTGGGGCATTCATTGCTGTTGTAATCGAGTCCATCCACCTTGCTGCTGGTCTTTCTTCTCTTTCCTTCAACTTTCCCCAGCATTTTATTCATTCATTCATTCATTCATTCATTCATTCATTTCATTTCATTTCATTTCATTTCATTTCTAAACCATCCCATCCAGAGGCTCTGGGCGGTGTGCAACAACTTTTAAAAGACATAAAAACACACAATTGAAAACATAATACTAAAAACAATTAAAAACAATTAAAACCATTTAAAACCAATTAAATTACTTTTAGAAAATAACAACACTTTACAAGCCTTGGAAGGCCAGGCCAAACAAATAAGTTTTTAGGGCTCTCTTAAAGGCCGACAGTGAGCCTAAACTGCGGATATATGCCGAGAGTGCATTCCATAGGCCAGGAGCAGCTACAGAAAAGGCCCGGTTCCGAGTCGTCACCAGACATACCAGAGGTAACTGGAGACAGACCTCTCCAGATGACCTGAATGAGCAATGGGGATTGTACCAAAGAAGACACTCTCTAAGGTAACCCAGACCCAAGCTGTTCAGAGCTTTAAAGGTAATAACCAGCACTTTGTATTTCGCCCAGATATATATTGGCAGCCAGTGCAGCTGTTTTAAGACAGGCATAATATGGTCTCTCTGGGCTACCTCAGAGACCAATCTGGCTGCCGCATTTTGAACTAACTGAAGTTTCTGAACTACGTACAAAGGCAGCCCCACGTAGAGCACATTGCAGTAATCGAGCCTGGAGGTTACCAGCTGATGCACCACTGTTTTGAGGTCATCCTCTTCAAGGAATGGATGCAGCTGTCGAATCAGCCAAAGCTGATAGAAGGCGCTCCTGGCCATAGCCTCCACCTGAGATACCAGGGTGAGGTCTGGATCCAAGAGCATTCCCAAGCTGCGTATCTGCTCCTTCTGGGGGAGTGTAACCCCATCCAGCACAGACTTCTCAAGGGAGCTGGGTCTTCGCATAATGTGTCCAAAGTATAATAGTTTGAGCCTGGTCATTTGTGCCTCGAGTGAAAATTCTGGATTGGTTTGTTCTATGATCCATTTGTTTGTTTTCCTGGCTGTCCATGGTATCTTCAAAAGTCTTCTCCAGCACCAAAGTTCAAAAGCGTCAATGCTTTTTCTATTTTGCTTCTTCAAAGTCCAGCTTTCGCACCCGTAGAGTGTCATGGGGAAAACCATTGTCTGGACAATTTTAAACTTTGTAGGTGTAGATATATCACGGCATCTAAATATCCTTTTCAAGGCCTTCACTGCAACTCTACCAAGTGCTAGTCTGCGGCATATTTCATGACTGCTGGATCCTTTACTGTTGATGGCCGATCCTAAAAGGCAGAAGCTATCCACCACTTCAATGTCTTCATTGTCAATCCTGAGGCTGGTTGTTGTACCCATTGTCATTAGTTTAGTCTTCTTTACATTTAATTGTAGTCCCATTTTTTCACTGTGTGCCTTGACTTTCATTACTAGAGCTTGCAGATCATCCGCATTCTCAGCGGATGATCTTAATTCAGGGTAATTTGGGACCAACAAAAGGAAGTACTTTTTCACACAGCGCATAATTAGTCTATGGAATTCTCTGCCACGGGATGTGGTGATGGCCACTAGCTTGGATGGCTCTAAAAGCAGCTTAGACAAATTCATGGAGGATCAATGGCTACTGGTCTGGTGACTATAGGCCACCTCCAGTCTCAGAGGCAAAATGCCTCTGAATACCAGTTGCAGGGGAGCAACAGCAGGAGAGAGGGCATGCGCTCACCTCTTTCCTGTGGGCTCTCAAAGGCATCTGAGGTGGGCCACTGTGTGAAACAGGGTGCTGGACAAGATAGGCCTTGGGCCTGATCTAGAAGGGCAGTTCCAGGGGCGTAGCTATAATTGGGCGAACGGGTTCAAAGAACCCGAGCCGTGCCCAATCAGGAGCCGCCATTGGCGGCCCTGACACACACCCCGCATCTGACGTCAGACGCGAGGGCAGTAGTTTAGCTCCCGAGCGGGGGCCGCGCGGCCCCTTCGGGAGCTAAACAAAGGCTGGCGCTGTGTTCACAGTGCCAGCCAGGAGCGGCTCTTCCCTGCAAAGGCAGGGAAGAGTTGCTCCTGGCTGGTACTGCGAACGCAGCGCCAGCCTAACTAGCTCCTGAAGGGGCCGCGCAGCCCCTTCATGAGCTAAGACTGGTGCTGCGTTTGCAACGCAACCCAGAAGCATCTCTTCCCTGCAGGGAAGAGCCGCTCCTGGGCTGCGCTGCGAACGCAGCACCAGCCTTTGTCTAACTGCTGAAGGGGCCGCGCGGCCCCTTCAGCAGTTAAGCTGCTTCTCCCGAATGGCGCCTCAAGGCTCCGTTCGGGAGTCAGACCATGCCCCCATCTGAGGTCAGACGCGGGGGCGTGGCTATCCCCTGTGTCTGAGGTCAGACACAGGGGCGGGGCTATCGGGGCACCCACTGCGGCTGCACACGGGCTAGCTACGCCCCTGGGCCATTCTTATGTTCTTAACAGCTGTCAGGTTGGGTTTCTTTAATTCATGTTACCAATGCATGTTGAAGGGAATCTTTTTGAAGGGGATATTTTGCGTCTATCTTTCTAAAGCTTCATTTTATGCTTGAAACTCCTTCAAATAAATTGAGAGAAATATCCAGCTCTGCCCATTTTTCTCCTCCCCATCCCCCAAACACTCCTCGGCCACTGTTCTGCATCTTTTCCATTTGTGCTAATGAGTCAAGCAAAGAGTAAACTTTAAAACCTGCCTGAGCCTCATTGTTATCCTCTCACTCACTCCAGTCATAAGGGTTGGGAGGGACACTAAGGTGAGTGCAACCACTGGGTCTGTGGAATCCTGGAGACATGGTTGAAGATTTATATAAGTATACATGATGTGAAGAGAGTAGAGAGAAATATCTTTCTCTCTCATCGTACAAACTCAGGGGTCAGCCAATGAAATTAACTGGCAGTAGACTCAGAACAGACAGAAGAACCTACTACTTCAGTTCATACAATGCAGAATTAAGGTGTGGAATTCACTGCCTCAGGATGTGGTGATGGCCACAATCTTAGATGGCTTTAGAAAGGGATTCGGTGTATTCATATCAATGGCTTTCATCAATCTTGCTATCTAAATGAAACCTCCCATTTTAGAACCAGAGTACTTCTGAATACCTCTGAGTATCCAGACTACTTCTGAATACACTGGCTAATGTTGCACTAGTGCAAACATCCTTGTTCTAGCACAACAAGGTGCACAACCTGTGGTGTGCCTCCTGCTGGGAAAAGATCTGTTCTTGAGGTAGCAAGTAGCAATTGTCCTCTTTGCTAAGCAGGGTCTGCCCTGGTTTTCATCTGAATGGGAAACCACATGTGTGAGCACTGTAAGATATTCCCCTTAGGATATGGGGACACTCTGGGAAGAGCATCATCATGCTTGCATGCAGAAGTTTCCAAATTCCCTCCCTGGCATCTCCAGACATGGCTGGGAGAGACTCTAGCCTGTAACCTTGGAGAAACCACTGCCAGTCTGGGTGGACAATACTGAGCTAGATGAACCAATGGTCTGACTCAGAAGCTTCCAAGTTCCTATGTTCCTAACCACTTTCTCAGTCCATGTATGATGCAGGGAACATTGGTGCAGGGTGATATCAGTATACTGATGACACCCAAATCTATTTCTACATGGCAACCTCCTCAGGAAAAGGCATTACCTCCCTACATGCTTGCCTGGAGGTGGTAATGGGATGGATGAGGGATAATAAACTAAGACTGAATCCAAATAAGATGGAGGTATTTATCATGCAGGATTGGAACAGGTGTGACAATTTTGATCTGCCTGCTCTGGAAGGGCTTACACTCCCCCAGAAGGAACAGGTGCACAATCTGGGAGTCCTTTTGGTGTCAAACCTCTCTCTGGTGTCTCAGTTTGAGGCAATGGCCAGGAGTGCTTTCTATCAGCTTTAGCTGATATAACAGCTGTGTCCATTTCTGGAGATAAATGACCTTAAAACTGTAGTACATATGCTGGTAACCTCTAGATTCAATGAATGTAATGAGTGCTATGTTGGGCTGCCTTTGTATGTAGCCATAAACTTCAATTGGTGCAAAATGTGGCAGCCAGGTTAGTCTCTGTTTCATCTTGAAAAGATCATATCACACCTATATATAATTTTTTGTAAAATACAAAGTGCTGGTTATAACCTATAAAGCCTTAAACAGCTTGGGTATTTAAGATAAATTCTCCATTATGAGCCCCACCACCTATTGTGAACATTTGGGGAGATCTGCCTGCAGTTGCAATAGGCCTATCTGGTGACTACTTGGGGCAAGCTACCTCCATTGCCATCCCAAAGCTGTAGAATGTGCTCCCTGTTGAAGTAAGACCCTTCCCAATTTTTAAGAAGATGCTTATAACCACCTTGGGATTGTTTTAATAAAAGGCAGTATATAAATTTAACAATAAATAAATAAATAAATAAATAACGCATCTGCTCACCCAAGCTTTTAATGAGATTTTTAAAAATTTCAATAAATTACAACAGTGCATATAACATAATCAAGGATAAACAATTACATATGAAAGTATAACCGAAGGAAAAAAAAAGAAAACATCCCTTAAACATAACTTTTGCATAATAAAATACAACCTGCCTAGCAAAAAAGAAAGGGAAGTGGTGATGGTGGGGGAAACACCTTCTTTTAAGGATATATATCCTAAAGCAGAAATAATTCATTAAAATTCCTCTTCTTTACCTTTCCATTAAAAAACTCCAAACAACAACCAGTTCAAGTGCTGACAAGGAATACATGTCAATTTTCCAAAGTTGCAATTCAGGAGTAAATTTGTTCTTCCAGTGCTGTATTATAATCCTTTTGGCAACCCCACCAGGCACAAAGAATCCACAAACTGGCTGGGTATGTACTCCAACTAAACATGAACGTCCTTGACAGGCTATGATTTCTGAAATGTCATGTTAACAACCTTATGGATTTCAAGCTAAAATAGCACAATAACTGGACAGGACAAAACCATACGCATAAGTGTACCCTCATACAGATTACACTTCCAATGTATAGAAGTCTGTAACCCTTGTTAAACATTATCTGAGGAATCTAATAAACACAGAATAAAAGTTTCTGCAGTATTAGATCCAAAGAGGCACGTTTCACTGCCTTCAAAGCAACCCACCACTGATTTAATAAGATCTAGAATATAATCAATATCAATCTTATCAATGTATTTAAGCTTCTGATAAAGCGGGGTTACAGGCAATAGATGTTCCAGGTCTAATAATAGAAACAGAGTATCAGAAGCTGCAATTGCATCAGGACTAAAAAGTTGTGATAGTAAATGTTTTAGCTAAATAAACTTCCAGCTGGCATTTAAAGATAAATCAAACTCGGCTCTCAAAGTATCAAAAGATTTTAAAACAGTTTCAGAAGAGATAAATTGATCCTCCCACAGTGTAATGACACTGTGGGAGGCCCAATTAGCCCGATCTTCAAACAGAGATTCTACCACAAGCTAAGCTTTTCACTCTGGAAAGGACCAAACCATGCCTAGAAGCCAAAGTTTTACATATATGCCTTGCAGCTTTAAACACCAGTAATGACCTAGATCCATAAACAAATGATGAACCCAGCATCTGCCAAGATTTCATGGGGTCAAATAATAACTTTTGAGCTGGGGCCAAAGCGTGACCAAAACCTGGGACTCATTGTCCCCCCCCCCCCAAGACTGAAAATAGAATAAATGCCCAACGATAAGCCTGAAAATGTGGAAAGTTAAATCTGCCTTCTTCTATAGGTAGCTAAAATTTACGATGTGAAAATCTGGACAGAATTGCCATAAGAAGTAATTGATTAATTTATAGACTTGCTTAAAATATGATGAAAGTACAAGAATTGGAAGACCACTTAAAATATATATGATCCCCAGTGTTGGATTCATCTTTATCACATTTATTTTGCCCCAGATACTCAACAAAATTATAGCCCACAGATCTAAGTCATTTTTCATTTGAACCCAAAATTTGGAAAAATTTGAATTTACTAATTGAGAGAGCTTTCTAGAAATTACTATGCCTAAATACACAAAAGACTCTGGACACTACCTAAAACCCCAAACCCTACACTCATCAGGAAAACCTGTAGAACCTAAAGGCATCAAATCCAATTTACCCCAATTTATATCCATCCCACCTGGTGTAATATCCTTTGTGTTATCAGAGTCTCTAATGACCTTAGTTTGATTGCTCCTAGGAATATTTGTGGCGGTTTTTAAAAATTACCTGGTGCCTGCTGCTTATTTAACCTGTCTACTTTAAGGTTGAGAAGAGTTTTTCCCCAAGCACGATTTAATGTTCTTCCCTCGGCTGTATTAGAGGGAAGATATAAAAGAGCCCCTCTAAGGAATCGCCTCTTCCTGTGATGTAGGTGCAGTTGAGTCAATAGCTCATGTTTTGCTTCACTGTTCCTTTTATAAATCAATTCATTCCATTTAGATTGAGCCTTATATGAAAAAATGTTCTGGGCTTTTTGATGATTATCATGTTGCTTTCTTTCTAGTGGATCACCAAGAGGAGACTGCTTACAGAATTGCATGTTTTTGTGCTGCGGCATGCAAAATAAGATGCTTGCAAACTGGGGTTTAAAATTATTTTATTTGGTTTTAGATTTGTAATTGTGTACTTACTGTTCAGGTGTTTGTTTGGTCATTGGTCATTGGCCGTAAATAAAATAACTAACTAACTAAGAGTCTCTAATAGCACAAGCCAGGAGTTCTAACACCATGTTGTAAAAAAGAGGAGACAGAGGATATCCCTGATGTGTGCCCCCTTTCTAGCCAAATTGAAAGGGACAATAGACCATTGGTGATAACTCATGAATAAGGAGGCATGTATAGCATAGTAACCCAAGTCAAAAAATGTGGGGGAAATCCAAATGTAATCAGGACATGTTTCAAGAACCCTAGATGGATTGTGTAAAATGTCTTCTCTTGAGTCTAAAGAAACTATAGTGGCAGGTCCTTGCTTCTCTAAGGATAAAGCTAAGACATCAATTAACAATCTGATATTATCTGATTCTTGGCAACCAGATATAAATCCTGTCTGAAAGGGATTATTAATGGTAGGCAGCACAGTCTGCACTCTATGTGACAGCATAGCTGTCTATATCTTAGTGTCAACTTTTAACAAAGAGTTAGATCTATAGCTAGTACATAAACCAAGATCTTTACCGGGCTTAAGGAGAACTGATATATAAGCTTCATTAAAAGTAGGAGGGAAGAACTTACTAAGAAAAGGTCATTATAGACCTGCAATAAAATTGGAACCAGGAAACTTATATATTTCTTGTAAAACTTCATAGAAAATCCATTGGTCCCCGGAGCCCTTCCAGATGTTATAGATTTAATTGTGGTCATTATATCCTGTAGAGAAAGAGGTGCAGCTAAATGATTGATATGATCTTGTGTTAAATGTGGAAGATGCACCTTTTGCAGGAAACAATCTATGTCTGCAACAATATTAGATGTACTACTACTATACATCTTAGAATAAAACTAAAAAAACCTGCTGATTTATACATTCAGGATCTGTATGGACATTACCTTGAGTATCATGGATAGAAGATATAATGTTATGCTGTTTAATCTGCATTAGTCTAGAAGCCAAGAGTTTACCAGATTCTCCGTTCCCAATATCTTTGTCTAGTACAAGTAATCAAAAATTCAGTTTCTAAGGAGTATAACTTATTGAGTCCATATTTAGCCATAGGTAAGATTCTGTATGACTCAGAAGAATGGAATAAGCATTCCCAAAGCATCTGGTTGTTCACTCCTGGAAAAAGAATGCTGGGTGATAGAGGCCTTGGATCTGAATCACTAGGGATCTTACATTCTTGTATTTGCAAATCCTCCTTTTGCCCAAGGAATATCCCGACTCATCAACTATTCCTTCAGTGAAATCTTTGGGAAGAAAATGTTTGTCATGCCCTCACCCACGGATAGCAGTGAGGAGTGGGAGGCTGGCAATCCTCCAGTGGGCAAAGAGGCACCTGAAAGGGAGAACTCGGTTGTCGGGCCTCAGGAGGTAGCTGAGACAGGCCAGGGTGAAGGTTCAGGACAAAAAGGCCCATCGGGGGCAGAGGAGATGGGGATGGAAGGCCAAACCTTGAGCCAGAGGATGATTAAACCATTAATCCCGCAAGAGCTGAGATGTGCAAAACACCGACAGCAGGTGGAGGCACTCAGAAGAAGTCAGTGCCTCCTCGGCAGGCAAGATAAGCACTGAATCTCTGACAGCTGGATGGGGGAGGAGAGCAATTAAGCCAAATACTATAAATCAGCCAACAGGCAATGAACAAGCCACTGGAAGCAATGTGTCGGTTGATCTTGCTGCATACCAAGCCTTCTGTTACATGGAATTCCCAGGTTCATGGTGGAACTCTTGAGTCCCAGGCTTCCCCTGCTTGTAACCTGATTCCTGAGCTGGGCACCGGATGACTTCATCTGGGACTGGCTGCTGGTGATGCCTTGGACCCTTGGCTCAGGACATTGAGCAACCTGGGTTGCGGGGGACGCGGTTTGGACTGGGTACTCCATAGTGATTTGTTCTTTTGTGCTTCTTTGCAGACGCGGAGCAACTCCTGAGCTACTGGCTCTCCGGATAGAGACCAGGGACCAGACTGCGGACAGACAAGCTCGTGACATTATTTAGTATTCACAATGGTGAGTTACAAGACTAAATTCTATGGCTTATTCTGAAGAAGTAAATGCAAATCAGACATTTGTCTTCCATATTAAAAACAACAACACCCTCTCTAATCGTTCTTAGTGGCGTGACTGATTGATTGAATGATTACTTTATAAGCTGTGCCTTTTAATATAGCAATTTGTTTACAACAGACACTTATAGATAATGTTATAAATACATAATGCATCAGGAATGGAGGTGCTCTGTTTGGAATTCAGTAAGAAACAACAAAGGGCCATAATAGGCAGATACGTTCATTTAGCAAAATATGTACTCTGGAATGCAGCAAGAAATAATAGAATGCTTTAGCAGGCAGGTATATTTATTTGGCTAGGTGAATGCTCTGGAATGCAGTAAAAAACAACACAGGGGTGCAGTAGGCAGCAACTCATTCCAGCTAACTATGAACTCTGGAATGTGGTCAGGAACAATAAGGTACTGCAATAGACAGGTATGTTCATCTGATTATGTACTTTGGCATTCATAAGAAGCTATAGAATGAGGGAGCTGCTGGGAACCTGTGGCAGCTGGACCTCATTTGCCCCCCACCCCCAGATTGTTAGGATGAGCTGCTACTGGTACCTGTATGCACTGTAAACTCGTCATACGAGTGTTGAGCATAACGTATGCATAGGGCTTAAGTCATCAGTTGATTCAGCATGGCAATGTACCATGAAATAGCTACAGGATGGAGCCAGAAGAGCAACCTAAGAACTGTGTCATGGTTAGGACTCTGTCATGGATGGATGGATGGATGGATGGATGGAGAAACCGCTCCAGTTAATTAGTTCCACTCCCTTAATGATATTGCATACAGGTATGTTCATTTGACTAAGAAATCTGTTTGGAGTGCAATAAGAAGCACTACGGTACAGTCGGAGGAAGGTCCATTCATCTGGTTAAACATGATGCCTGGAATATAGGCTGTCATCTTAGACTGAGCCAGCTAGTTGCACTAAATCTGGAGCTTGTGGTCCAGATTAGTGTTTCACCAGCATGGCAAGGTGTACAACCTGCAGCACGCCTCCTATGTTTTTCAGGGAGCATTGGCACAATAGTGCAAGAGCACAAGAGGGCAATTCTAGAAAAGCCTGTGACATTTTATTTATTTAAAATATTTACATCCCGCCCCTCCAGTGCAATACTACTACTACTACTACTACTACTACTACAAATATTTATATACCATTTTTCAACAAAAGTTCCTTGAGCAACACTGTTCAAGGTGGCTGGGGAAAAAATTACAAAACAATCATAAAGTATAACATTAATAAAATAAGTAAAATAACTAAAAACAGGACCGAGTTAAAACTAGAATTAAAATTTCAAAGTTAGAAGTTAAAAAAGAAAAAAAATTAACCCCAGCAGATATAGCTACAAATAAAACTCTAAAAAGCCTAACCAGAAATATGGGTTTTCAGATGTGTTTTTAAAACCCTGAGGGAGGGAGCATGGCAGAGCTCTTCAGGGCGGGCATTCCAAAGCCGAGGGGCCACAACCAAAAATACCCTTCCTGTAGTCACTGCCATACAAATCTAAATTATGACATTGTTCAGCTATGTGAATGTCTTGAACTAGCACAACTTTCTTCATTGAACAAGCATGTCTTTAATCTGGATGTTTTCTGTTTCATCTAGGCAGTTCTGTTCATTTGGCTATGGTTTACTTTTCTATCTTCTGAGAGCCCCTATTTTCTACTCACAACAGCCTTGTGAAGTAGGTATGGCTGAGAAATGGTGACCAGCCCAAGGACATCTAGGAAGTTCAATGGCTGAATGGGAATATGAACCAGTTTCCCTGCTTCTACTACAACACTCTAACCACCACACCATGCTTGTGCTCCCAACTACAGTATGTACCGCAGAATTAGTCAGGAACAATGTGGTGCCACAGTAGACCAGGCATGTTAGGAACATAGGAACACAGGAAGTTGCCATAAACTGAGTTGGACCATTGGTCTGTCTAGCTCAGTATTGGCTGCCCAACTTTGGCCCTCCCACTGTTTTTGGACTACAACCCCCATAATCCTCAGCCCAATAGTAAGGGATTGTGGGAGTTATAGTTGAACATCTGCAGGAGGGCCAAAGTTGGGCAGCCTGGTCTACATTGACTGGCATCAGCTCTCCAAGGTTTCAGGCAGAGATTTCTCCCAGCCTTACCTGGAGATGCCAGAGATTGAACCAGGGACCTTCTTCATGCAACGCAGATGCTCTGCCATTGAGCTACAGCCCCATCCCAAATGTTCATTTGGCTAAGTATGTAATATCACTGGAATGCAGCAAGAAACAGTGCTGTAGTAGACAGGTACGTTCATTTGTTTTGATTGGATCGCTGAGGTCATAAGGCTAAACTTTGACCTATTCCATCCACTTTGGTGTTCAAAATGAAGTTCATTGTGCACAAAAACACAAATGCCATCTTAAATCCCTGATAGCTTGCATATATATTCATTTGTGCTTCTTGCAATATTGTTGCCAGATGTTATCTTCATTGATAATGGAGCCAGTTAAGACTAGAAAGAGCTATTTTGCTTGGTGTATTAGCACTTCCACTTTAGAATAATCCCTCTATCATGATTCCGTAGTATTTACAATTTTTGTAAGTACCGATTATATTTTCAAAGTCAAAGTGGAATAAAATTAGTGCATTGTAGACGCTCATTGTGCTTTTTGTCGTAGTCAGCCATACACGTATTTGAATAATGCTTTATGAATGTAATTTGAGAGGTAAGAGCTTGATGCTTTTAAAAAAAATACACTTACATGGGCAGTGTGAGCTCTTGCTGAGGATCTTCGGAGTATGGCTATTGTGTCCTTGGAGAATTAATAAAGAAAAACGTGGTTACATGGATACACAGTGGCATGTGAGTGGAATTCAGGTAAATGAGTATTTATTCACATTCTTCTAGCAGCCAAGGGGGGAAAAAGCCCCTATTTTGATCATGCCACTTACACAGTCAGTTTCAACTTGAGAAAATGAACTATATAAATATCTCCTTTGCAAATGTCAAAAAAGGGGGAGCTTTATTTTTTTTTGGCCATCAGCAAAGAGCGATTTTGGTGGAAGGAGCACTCCCAAAGGTTTGGTGGTTCATCTGCGAGATCATCAGGTCATCTGCACAATTGAAAACTGGGTAGGACAAGTGTTCTACCCAGGTTTGGGAGATGTGTGTGCTCCAATTTTTGGTTGTGTAGGAGCAAACAACTAGGTAGGAGGAGGGAGAAGTGATTGTGTGTAATCAAGGTAGGAGGAAAAGCAGGGTAGGACACCACTGTCTCACCCAGCTTTCATACCCAGCATTTGACCAAGGTAGGAGAAAAGGCTGTCCTACCTAGCTTTTCCTGCTACCTTGATTCCACGCAATCACTTCTCCCTCCTCCTCCTCCTCCGTTGTTTGCTCCCACACAACCAAAAATTGGAGCACACATGGCTCCCAGATCTGGGCAGGACACTTGTCCTACCCAGTTTTCAGTTGTTTGAATGACCTCATTGGCTGACATACAGAGTATGGATGGACCTGTGCAGTGAGAGAGCAGCTCTGTATGTCACCCATTATGTTAGTCAATGGCTCCTCTTCAGGGTCACTCTAAAAATAAAGTTGTATACAAACTAACCATGGCTTTAGCAGGAACCATTTGGTGGCAAATGGCTTTCGCAGTCTGCGTCCTGTACAGCACTCCTGTCCAATGTCAATACATTACTCTTTGCCAGCTTAAATAGCTTTCTGATACTTGCCCCCACCCACCTCCAATGATACGGTGTGCTGGAAAAATTAACAAGCAATGTCATCACTCCTCATAGATAAACACATGCGTAGAGTGCCGGGCATAAGTAGGAGATTACAGAACACATCTTCCTAAGTGCCACTTATAAATACTACACATGTAGCTCGCAGAAAATGTCATCTAAAGAGAAAAGCAAGACTTTGCATCCATGGTGGATTATATCATTAGCCAAACTGGAAAGTAATCACGGCTCATGGCTGCCAGACTCTGTCACTACCCTGAAGTCTCTAGCCTCCTGAGCAGGAAAACAAATCACCAAGTTTAAATTAATACAGAGATGAGCAAGTGGCAGGCTCCATAAAAGGGATTGCAGATTAGAAAGCAGGGCACAGGGCGATATGAGAGTGGAATATGGTTGAAGAATGCCAAGGCAAACTTATCAGATGTGGTGCAGACTCAAAAACCATTTGTGTCCATCCCCCCGCCCCTGTTTTAAGTTGTATCACTGTACAGGTTAAGCTTCTTCCAGTCTGATCTTAGACACAGTTTTTAGCGACTGTTGTGCAAGTCATTTGCACCATGGCAGCTGAAGAAACATCACTGATTAGCAGGCAAGGCATAGACATGTTCTTAACATCTCCAGCTTAAAATCTCCTTACACATGTGGAACAGCACAATGTTTGGCTCCAGTTCTGGGTCTTGTGCCAATTAATGAGGCTGTAGCTCAGTAGTAAAACATCTGCTTTGCATGCAGAAGCTCCCAGGTACAATCCCTGGCATTGCTAGGCAGTGTTCCCTGTAACAGGGATGCTCAGATGTTGTTGCCTACAGCTCCCATAATTCCCAGCCAAAGGCCACTGCAGTTTGAGATGCTTGGAGTTGTAGTCAACAGTGTCTGAGAATGCCTGTTACAGGGAACACTGATTGCAGGTAAAGGTAAAGTGTGCTGTCGAGTTGGTGTCGACTCCTGGTGACCACAGAGCCCTGTGGTTGTCTTTGGTAGAATACAGGAGGGGTTTGCAGGTAAGGCTGGGAAATGCTCCTGTCCCAAACTCTGGAGAGTTGCTGCCAGTCAGTGTAGACAAAATTGAGCTAGATGGACCAAGGGTCTGACAGTACTAGGCAACTTCCAACGTACCAAAATGGCCCATAGGATCCCACTTAAATAGCTAATGATAGCTCTGCTCCTATAGGACCACGGAAGCCTCTAATGTGGCCCAGGGCTCCTAGTCAGCTTTAGGAACACTGTGGGGAAATATTTAAGGCTAGGTTCCAGCACCAGCATGACAGAGATGTGGTTTCCCCTTGCAGGTGTGCTTGTACCTTCACAATGGATACGCTCAAACACTGCCTCAAAGAAGTGGCTCCTAAAAGTAGGCCATTCTCTAGACCAGGGATTATCAACGTTGGGTCTCCAGATATTATTGGACTTCAACTCCCGTCATCCCCAGCCCTAGTGGCCTTTGGTTGGGGATTATGGGAGTTGAAATCCAATAACATCTGGGGACCCAACATTGAGAATCCCTGCTCTAGACCAGGGTTTCTCAACATGTGGGTCCCCAGATGTTATCGGACTTCAACTCCCATAATCCCCAGCCCCAGTGGCCTTTGGTTGGGAATTATGGGAGCTGAAGTCCAATTACATCTGGGGACCCACACGTTGAGAATCCCTGCTCTAGACCAGTCTGTAGGACCCATCTGGCCAGAAGCTGCAAAAACACAAACTATAGCCACTGCCACAGAAGCTAAAATGTAAAAGGGACACACAGGCTCTTCTTCCTCAAGGATTACATGGCAATGGTGGCCAGGAACTGCATATGTACCACCATGTAGGCCTGTGGCTCCCAACCTGTGGTCCATGGTCCGCTGGTGGTCTGCGAGGGTACTGCAGGTTTTCCATGGGGTGGGGAAAACAGATAGTGTAATAATGATATAATCCTCTTATGTATTATATTCCATGTTATATTATCATTCACACTGTAATTCACTATGTTTGGGAGTAAGCATAATAAATTAGAAATAGCTGCTATATATATATACCCCTGTATATATATGTTTGACTCCCATCAGCGCTAGGCTATGTTAAAAATGCTTAAACCGGCTTGCTTATGTGGTGGTCCACAAAAACCTTTGATGACAATATAGTAGTCAATATAAAGGAAAAGGTTGGGAACCACTGATGTAGGCCATTGCTCTTATATGTTGGCCATACACAAAATTGAGCTATGCATACAGAGCTGGAAGCACCTCCACTTTACAGCGGGGGTGGGTAAACCTGGCCCTCTAGCTGTTGTTGAACTGCAACTCCCATCAGCCCCAGGTTTGCCCACCACCACTGTACAAGGTGGTTTGTGGAATTCTGTGGAAGCTTGTCTTGCCACTCACTCAGATGTGCATGAGCAATATTGCTTAGGTTTTTGCCTTGTCTGGAAGGTTAGCTTGCCTTTTCTAAATATCTCAATATAAGTTGTCTCCTGCCAAGTCTGACCGGCTCATGGTTCACCCAACCCAACACTGTTGACACTGGCTGCCATGAGGAAGAATATAACAAGTTAGGCATTACCTACATTACTTTGATTAATTTTCCTCATCGTGTCAGCTGTTGACTGTTGCAGCAATTCTCAGGGGTCGCAAGCAGTTTAAAGCAAGGATACTGGGAATTGATCACAGAAATGCATGTTTCTGGTGCCCAGTGGCTGACATGATGCACAGCGTTATGGATCCATAATGCTTTGCTCCGGGGCTGCTGAGGACTCGTAAGGCAATGATGCTGTCGAGAGCAGGTGGTTGCAAACAGTGCTATCACAGTTTCTCCCATTTGCAACAGGATGCTGGACTAGATGGGCCTTGGGCCTAATTCAGCAGGGACTATTCTTACGTTATTATGAGTTCACCACAGCCCTGGGGTGCAGTGTTGCATTCCTATAATACTGTACATCAAGTCAGCCAGTATCCCTAAAGCTGACTAGCATGGCTGTATCATACAAGAGCAGGGATAGGCTGTTGTTGAACTACAACAACCATCATCCCTAGCCACGATTTATTGTGGCTGGGGATTTTGGGAGTTGTGGTTCAGCAACAGCTGGAGAGCCCGGGTTGCTCTCCCCTGTACTAGAGGCTAGCTAAGTGCTAAAAGGCATGGGCTGACATCCAGACTAATGCTGCACTCATGCAAACAGCCCAGACTAATGCTGCACTCATGCAAACATGTTGCAGCAGCGGCAGAACGTGGGGCACACCTCATCTCTTTTAAATGGATCTGCTGAACAAGAGTGCAATTTCTTAGATTCCCCCATCCAGAACTGGCAGATCAAAATCATCTCCCGAGTTTTGTCCCTGCACAACGAGTACCTCTGCCTTATCTGGATTCAGTCTCAGTTTGTTATCCCTCATCCAGCCCATTACCACCTCCAGGTAGGAATTTAGGGAGGTTATGACCCCTCTCGATGATGTTGACATGGAGAAGTAGATTTGGGTGTCATCAGCATACTGATAGCACCCTGCACCAAATCTCTTGATGATCTCTCCCAGTGGTTTTATGCAGATGTTAAAAAACATCGGAGACAATACGAAGCCCTGAGGGACACCATACAAAAGTTCAGATTTTGAAGAACAACAGTCTCCAAGGCACACCATCTGGAACCTGCCCAAGAGGTAGGTGTGGAACCATCGCAAAGCAGTGCCTCCCCCTCCCAACCCCCTCAGATGCTCCAGAAGGATACTATGGTTGATAGTATCGAAAGCTGCTGAGAGGTCCAAAAGGACCAACAGAGTCGCACTTTCTCAGTCAATTCCCAATCAGAGATCATCCATCAGGCCAACCAAGGCAGTCTCCAACCCCATAGCCTGCCCGAAAGCCAGTTTGAAATGGGTTTAGATAATAAGTTTCCTCCAAGACTGTCTGGGGCTGGGAGGCCACCAGCCTCTCAATTACCTTGACAGCCATGGAAGGTTGGAAACAGGCCTGTAGTTGCTCAACTCTGAGGGATCCAAGGTAGGCTTTTTTAGAAGTGTTCTAATAATTGCCTCCTTAAGATAAGGAGGCATCCTGCCTTCCCTCAGAGATGCATCTAAGAGACGCATTTGGAGGCATCCTGCCTCTGAATATGGAGGTAGCCTGTAGCCATCAGGACTAGGCTTATCCTCCACCGAATTTGTCTAAGCCCTACTTAAAGCCATCCAAGCTGGTGGCCATCACCACATCCCATGGCAAAGAATTCCACAGATTAAATATGCACGGTGTGAAAATAAGCCTCTCTGGATGCATTCCCTTAGCATTTGTATGCCATGTTTGTATGCTATATCCCTCTTATAGCATCTATGTTACATCTGTTTTTGGAAAAGCCCTAGGGTCTGAAGTTTTCCAAGAGCATTGCTATTTCATGCCAACTTTTAGCAGTGGAAAACTAAAGAAACCACAGTAATATATGAACTCCATGATTCTTCTGGCTACTTGCAGTCTGCATGGCTTAGTAAGCAAAGATTATAATTTATTCTGTCAACATCTTTCTTAAAGTCCAAATGAATCATACTATAAAATTGACTTGATCGTCTTCAAAAGTGAAGCATGCTTTGGGACTCATTTCATTTCAGATGGATTATATACTCGAAGCAGAATTATACTGAGAGAGAGAGAGAGAGAGAGACTTGACTGCTTTATGTTTGATTCACAATCGAAACCATGGTAGACGTCACAGGAGGTTTAAGACCAAGCGCACACACATATACTTAGTGCATTTGATTACAGATCAGCAGGGGATAAACAAAAACACCCCCTTTTTGTTATATTAAAATCATACTTTTGTTCCCATGTTAGATGCTCACAACACTGCTCTCACAAAAATGGAATGAGCAGCATGCAGCCGAAGCAGTTGCAAACAAATATCTTATTTACCATTTTCATTTAAATATATGCTGGAAGAAAATAGTAAAGCGGGTAGAATGCTCCTTTTTCAAATGAGAAGAAGCTTTTAAAAAACAACAACAAAGCAAAACAAAACTGGAGCACAGCCACACTGTAGCAGTGTGTATGGAGATGAGTACTACAGAGGCAATGGGAGGAGTCGTGAGGTGCTCCCACCTCACTGTGGCCCAAGATGCTGAACTGGGCATTCTGTTTGGAAGAAAGAGGGAAGGAGATACTCAGGAGGTGGCTGAGCTGAAGGATGACCCTCAGAGGAAGCAGCCGCCAGCTACTGCAGTGGCAGATAACCATGTATTTCAACTAACAGAATGGGAGTGTGGCTGCCACTGAATGTTCCTCCTGCCAGGAACAGCAGAGACCACATCCCTCTCATGAACATATGAGAAGTTCATACTCATTCTGCTTATAAGTATGAAGGTAGGGAAAGAATGAGGAATGGGTGTGATCTGAAGACCTTTCTATAAGAGACAGAAGAGGGTAGAGGCTGGGGCTGTCTAGGTCCTCTCTCTCAGTCAAAGGAAGTCCAGAATTGAGGAGAAGGAGAAGAAGTCAGTCTTCAGGTAGCGAGCATGAATTTTCCCTTTGAAAGGGAATGAAATTTCCCTTTGCTAAGCATAATTCACCTTGGTTTGCATTGGATGGAGGACTACATGAGAACACTGTCTGCTGTAAAATATTCCCCTTAGGGTATGGGGCTGTAACTCAGCATTGGCTTGCATGAAGAAGGTCCCAGGTTCAGTCCCTGGCATCTCCAGATAGGACTGGGTAAGTAAGACTCCTGCCCAAAACCTTGGAAAGCCACAGCCAGTCAATGTAGGCAAGATGAACCAATGGTCTGACTCGGTATAAGGCAGCTTCCTATGTTCCTATGCTCCTATGAGTATGGATGAGATCCAGCCTCCTCTCTTCCTTCTGAGGACTTGGACAACTGGTTGGAAAAGATAGGAGGGGAGTTTTTAAAAATGTTCTACTGGAATGCGAGATATACCACACATCTACCCCCCACACAGAAAGTGTAAGAATAGCTTTTTCTACTTTTCTGAAATAGATGAGCCAAGCGACACCTGATGGAGAGTGGAGCAAAGAACCAAGAACGAAGTCTAATATGAAAAGAAGGAAACTTCCCCATATGTGATAGAATCCAAAAGGGTGAAAACATTGGTTTTTTCGATCAGTAATTGTTTCTTCTATCTGCTGCTTCTTGGCACTGGTTTTGCATCCTCATTACCACATCTTCTTCCTTGTTTGCTCACATAGATGATCCCAGCCAAAGAGGGATCATATTGTGAACAGTATTATGATACAACATTACATAGGCATTGAGACTGGACTACTTAAAAAAACTGAGAACAAATGAAACCAATTGAGACTAAGGGTGATGCTTTCTGCATCAGTCAGATGGGGGATCCCACTCGATTAAGATCATGTAGGGAACTGAATGACATCACAATGTGATGTAGCCAATTGGATCTGGCTATGTGCTGATGTCACTGAAACAAAAGAAGCCAATGCAGATTGAGAGCAATGTTGCCTGGATTCATCCCCAATAGAAGTTACCACTCAACACTCACGAAAAGGGGAATATTCCAAAAACATTTGTTAAAAGCATACTTTCTTGCAGCTCAGGCCTAATTCATTGATTTTTTAAATATATTTTATTTTTAAAAAATTATATCCCATTCATCCCAAATTTGGATGTCCAAGGCAGCTTACAACAATGTTTAAAAAGCCAAAAATACTAAAATCACCATGTGATTTTGGTGGCAACTCAAAACTGGGCCTTCTCTAGGATTGCCCCATTGTTCTGGAACACACTCTGGAACACAATCCATGACATCAGAATCTCATCTCTGTTTTTAAATGGCCTTTAAAACACACCTGTTCTATTAGGCTTTTAGTTTATGAAGTTTTAAAGTTTTAAAGTTTTATTTATGGTAATTTTAATCTGATTTATATGATTTTAAAGTTTAACTTGGTGTTTGCCGTTTGTTTAAATTGTAAACCACGCTGAGATATTATATAGGGCGGTATATAAATGTGACAAACAAACAAATAAACAAATAAATGTTACTAATTAAAAAATTAACCTTTCTCCAAAAACATGCATTAGTCATAAAATACAAATGGATAACTTTCAGTTAGTTGACATTGCATCCCTCTCTCTAAAAGAATTCCTTTCCCCTCTCTACTTCTCACTGGAATTTAGGAGGTACTTTTTGGAGATCATCCTTGGATTTCCCCACCTTGTTTGCTTCCACAGCAAGTAACATAGTAGAGCTTCTCCCTGGAAACTCTCTTTGCAGACAGAGAAAGGGCAAGGTAGCCTTTATAAACTGTCCACAGTGGAGGGGTGTGCATGAACAGTTCATGCCAAACCAGTTCGCCTTGAACCGCGGGTAGTTCAGGCCTCAGGGCATGAATCATGAAACATGAAACATAATTGAACTGAACCAGGCCCAGTTCAGGTGAACCAATTAGGTATGGTATGGGGTAGCTGGGCGGAGGCAGCAAAAGAAGGGGAAAGATGCTTACCCGGGTGGCATGGCAGCTAGTGCCACCACTTGCCACTGCTCAACCTCCTGGCATGGCCCCAAGCATGCTCCTCCCTCCTTTATCAAGCTGTCAGCTTGGTGGTGGCTCGGTTCTGGCCTCTGTGCATGCGCGGAGGCCATTTGCATGGTGTCTGGACATGTGTAGAAGCCAGAACTGAGCAGCTGCTGAGCCAGTGGCTTGGTAAAGGAGAGGAGAGTGTGCTGGGGACCATGCTGGGAGGGCGAGCGGCAGCGAGTGTTGGCGCCAGCTGCAGCACCACCCAGGTAAGCAACCTTTTCCCTCTCTCACCATCCCCACCCTGCCACCCCTTACTTACTAAGGACCCCCACCCCCTGTATTTGTAAAGGGGAATCCTCACTGGATTGCCCTTTACAAGTAATGGCTGCCTGAGCCAGTTCAATCAAACAGATTGGACTGGCCAGCTGGTTCCACTGAACCGGTTTGGAGCAACATGGTTCGGTTCAAATAGATTCATATTCAAACTGAACCGTGTTTTTTGGTTTGTGCACACCCCTATTTATTTATATCCCTACTAGTTGTATTCATTCCTACTTGTAAGTGTGCCATAAGACAGTCAGATCCAAACTTTGTGTTGCAGTACAATAGTGTGTGCCATGAGAGAACTGCTAGTGTAGTTGAAGAAATTTAATTGAGCCATAAGGAAGCTGGTTACTGTGACTCTGCATCATGCATTGTGCATCTGTGTGATGCACAATAGGGATGTGTGGAACATTCCAACATCAAAATGTTTGAACTCGAAACAAATGCCCTTTAAATAAAGGGCCTGTTTTGAGCTTGGAACAAAACAGCCCTGTTTCATCTTGAAACATTTCAATGTTTCGAGCGCCATTTTGGAGGCCTATTTCCCCTTGCTAATTGGTTTTCTGGCACTGGCTTCCGATTGGCTTGCTATCTACTTGCTTCTTGGTTGGCTTGTTATCATACAAATCATGGGCAACTGAGCCCCCTGGCTGGGGGGAGGGAGGAGGGAACCAAAAAGGAGTGAGTTTCAAAATGTATAGGAACTGGGAGGCAGAGAGAGCCCTTATAGTGTGCCTGTCTTGAAGAGCATACATCAGGATGGAAAGATGGAAGGTTTGGTTTTCTGGTTTTCTCAGCAATGAATATAATATGCTGTGCTATTGCTGCTATAACTATCTGGTTTTCCTGGATCACAGATTGACAAAGGCAGAACTTGAATGCCTTCCTTGAGTTGTGGTATGTTTTGTTTGTGAGATAGTGTTGTGGCAAGAAATAGACAGTGGCAGCTCTGTGTGCATGAGTGTATAATATTTCTTCGTAATTGCTGTGATGAGCTCCATGTCTGGTCTTTAGACTAACTTGCACACTCACTGCTCTGGCAATCTGCTTTGCAAGGTGTAATCTGTCAAATTGTGGCTGACGTTGCTCTAGTTGAGTTTATGACTTTGCTTGCTGCTAAGGGTGCTGCTGTGGCAGCTGTAGCAATGCTAGGAAGTAAGGAGTCATAATTGTGTGTGAGAGAGCAACTTGTGCCAATGGTGGTACTGCAGCACAGGCACTGTGGCTGGCAGTGGATTCTGGGTCAGTTGTTGTTGTTCTTGTTGTTATTTTTGGACTGTGTTTGAAATGTGTGTTCTGTGTTGGGAGGGCCAGATTCCCTTTTATTTTGTGCTTCTGCAGTGTTTTTCAAGGCAGGGTTGCAAAATGCATTGCAGTTGCAATGCAAAATGTGTGCACTGTTCACTCAGTGAGCGCAGCTTGTTCCAGCCATAGGCAGCAATGGGAAAACCCCAAACACCCCATTGTTCCCCATGGGTAGCTCCTAGGGACACCAAAGTTGGTTGTGTGATAGGGCATGATGGGTGCTACCTACCACCCAACCAGCATTCCCTGTAATATGCAGATGTTGATGACTACAGCTCCCAGAATCTCCAACTTCAGTGGTCTTTGGTCAGGGATTCTGGGAATTGTAGTCAACACCATCTGGGAATCCCTGTTTACAGGGAACACTGCACCCAGGCAGGGATTTTTTTTTTTTTTAATTCCCTTTCCCCCAAACCCCATAACATCCTTTTAGCCATTTGCATTTTGTCTGGAGCTTGAAATGAAACAAAAAATCAATTTTGTGCACATCCCTAATGCAGAACTCTGGTCATTCCCTCTCCCATCAGTCTCTGCTGTAAGTGACTAATGCTTTTGTACCTCTGCATCAGCCATAACCAAACCATTCAAATGCTCCCAGTGTAGGGACTCGGCAGAATGATCTTCCCTCAGAGGAAACTGCCAATAGAGTCTCTGCATGAGTTGCTGCTCTGGGCTTATCTGCTTTTAATCAGGGAGCACACTCGGACCAGTGGTTCATTCAGAAACAATGCATCTCCGAAGGTGAGCAATGATTACTCTTATACATGAAAAGCATATGGTCCCAGTTGTGATAATAAGGTCTCCAAATGCTAATTCAGTCGTTTTTAGTTCCACATTCCCCCAAATACAAATTCAGACAAAAAGGTGGTGCCTCTGCTACCAGAGGTTTAGAAAACACTGTATTTACCTGAATCCAAGACTAGGTTTTCCCAAGTTCTTTGATGTTAGAAATTGGGAGGTCGTCTTCAGTTTTGGGTAAATAACCTGTATTTAACCTTCATTTTTAAAGGGGGCCAGCTAAAATTCAGGGTCATCTTCTGTTCTGGTAAATACGGCATTTCAGATAAGAAGATACAATCTGTGTGATATCTGACAGCCACTTCATACAACGGCACCATCACATGATAGATCCAGAAACTGGGGAGAGTAGCCAGGGAAGGAAAGAAATGTTTATTAAGCACCAATCAATGATCAATAATAATCACAGTTACAAATAATCATTTTTAACACATAGGAACCGGAAAACATAGTTCCACCAATAATTCAGAGGATATTACTGCATTTCTAAGGAGTATCATTTGAATAAAAATGGCTGCTTCACATGTTACATGCTGCATTCAAAGTATTTTGAATGCCATTAGGGACAAAGAATAAAAAGGCATTCATAAGATCAAATGTGAAAGTGATCTTATTTGCTGTCCTAAAAAGATCAGTGGTCCAGAGTAGTCTTCCACTCATGTAAGGTGAGTGGGGCAATTTTCACAAATTCCCCCATTCCCTCTGTAGCCCCCTATGCCCCTCGAAAACTACCCACTGAGGCGATTCTCACAAGCAGCAGAAACCGGGCTAAGGGAGCCCAGCCCAGTTTCTGTTGCTTGTGTGCAGCAATGGGAGCTGTGCAGCTCCCGGCAGCCAGCCCATCTAAATGTCCTTCCTCTTAAATGAGGTTAAAAGAGAGAGTGCTCTGTTAACCCCATTTTTTATATCACGTGTCTGTTGCGGCTGCTTGCAGCCATGGCGGACACATGGGGGGGAGGGGGGACCCCAGGAATGCACTGCACACTCAGGCAGTGCATTAATGGGGCTCGGGAGGCGGGGCGCTGCAGGGCAGTGCTTCCCTTTGCCCGATCCCCAGAGCTGCCGGATGAGCTGCGACTGGGCACAGGAGCCCCCGAGCGAAGCCGCCGCTTGTCTGAGTGGGTGATCTGCCTGCCTGAGGAGGGGTGGTTGATTGTCTGTGGGGAGAGCAGGTCAAGCCTGCTCTCTCCGCAGAACCTCTTTCAGTTCTACACATGGATCATATGTAGAGCCTTACTGTTTTAGCGTGCATTTGCGTGTCCGCGCATGTGTTGGGGGAGAGGGGAGAGAGAGAGAGACTTTTCTGGTTTTAGTTTGTCTGCTTCATCATATTGGTTATTTGAGATCAAACAAAAAACAAAACAAAAAAACCTCTGCGTTTACCCCAGGCAATCATTTTGTAATTTTGTGAACAAATTCTAAATTGAAAGCAATTGTGCAGGGAGGTAGCCACATAAGAGAAAAATGCATTCCCGTTTTCCATATTACATTAAGCAAGTTGCATGATATTGGCATGATCCTTCATCAATATTAATACAGAGGCAACTTAAAACCATATACAGGCACCCCCAAATTGCTGCTGCAACTTCTTTCCTTTTATTTTCAAACCAATGGAAAGTGGCATTCCAAAGCTATTGTTCACCAGTGATATCTTACAAGTCAATTTGTCAGTCTCATTTTCAGATGATGCAACTATTTATCTCACATGACTAGGTCTATAGAAATGTCCCCAAGAGGAGACACCACCTCACTGACGACAGTGACAAAAGGTCAGGTTGTTGGACAGTTCCCTGAAAAACAGTCTTCGTGTCTTGCAACTTTTGCTGATCCGCTGGACAGGTCCTGACTGAAAAGGTCTGGTTTACCTAAGGGACCAGCACCTCCCCCCCACCCATTTTTATATTGCTGAGGGGTTAATAGCTATGTCGTGTGGGGTCAGGGAAGACATCTGTGTCTCAGATAATATGCTTACGGTGATTACCACACATAATTGACTGACCTTCCCTCATTCTTTGCCTGCTGCAGGCCATGGCTGATAGGGTGAGATGTTCCAAGGAGTTTATTTTCCATCACACACAATTGTGTTGCTGAGCAAATATTTTAGCAAGCTCTGAATGCATCACCTCTTGGGCTCTGGGTTTGACAGTTAAAATATGAAGGCTGTGACCAACTTAATATTATAGATTTTAAATCAGCTTGCCAAAGAGAGGGGTGGGGGGGAACCCATGAGCAAATCCTACTTAAAGTACATTTTTAGATATACCTAAATAAGTGCTGAACTCTGGAGGTGGGTTTTTTTTTTTTTTTAAAGGATCTGCCTTGGAGTTATTTTCAGTCTTCAAGCCGCCTTGCCTCAAAGGGTTCAAGGAGAGTCATATCACAAGGGAGCAGGAATAACCCCCCAAAAACCAAATATCGGAGATGCTCAACCGCAGGTGGTTCAAGTGGGGCAAATGTCATGTTCGTGCAATTAAAAATTTAAAATGAACCTAAGGCAGGGGAGTTTGCACTGGAGTGAGTTTTAATCTCATGAAGCATGTGCGAAAAATACTTTCTGCCAAGTTTAGCCAACACATCATCAACAATTTGTCAGGGTAACATTTGTGCTAGAAATGATGTTTTATATCTACATACTTTATTATAATTGGCTGACATACTGCACAAGGGTATGTCAAACCGGTAAACTTTTGTTCATGCTATGTTATATAAATTGCATAAATTCAAAATCTGAGTAAATGCTGTGACACATGAGTAAGCCCACTGGAAATAATGGGATTACTCTTATGTAGTGTTATTTAGGCAGATTTTGCATTTGTGCCACTTACACAACTTGCATACAAGCAACATTACTAGGCTGATGTACCACTGCGCAGTATTGCAGCCATTACTGTTAACAATAGTATTGTCCTATATTTGCATTCACACGGACAAGCTTGCAAAGCATCTACAGCATCAAAACAATCTAACTTGAAGTCTACAAGTACATTTCCATCTACATAAGGAAATAAGACGACTCACCTTCAGAACCATGCAGAGGCGACTGCTCCCAGTCACCCACCTCCCCACAGTATTGTGCACTTTTGGTGCAGGGAGAGGGGCTCCTTTATTTGAAACAGAGCCCCGTATTTCCCCAGTGACAGCTGGGAAGGCACATGGGGAAGCTGGGAGGTCTGTGTGGGGAGCATGGGGAGCTGTAGTCATTTCAAACACTTTCCCCATGGGGGAAGGACTATACCTCTCCATACTCCCTTTGCACCTAACCAACCATCACTTGGGTGGTATCGGGCTCTGCTTTCTATAAAGGAGCCTCTGGAATAATAATACCTCTCGAAGCATGCAGTATTGTGTGGAGATGGGTACAATGGGAATGATCGCCGCTGCATGTTTCTGAAGGGGTGGCACACATGATTAGGCTTCAGATATTCTGAAGGACCACCCTCCCATCCAAGCCAGTGGCCATCAAGAGCAATAAGAAGACTGAGACCATCAAAACAACACTAGCTTTCCTGAACACTGTGTCTTGAAAAAGTCTTGAAAAACTAAAGACTAACAAATTGCCAGGGCCAGATGGCATCCACCCAAGAGTTCTGAAGGAATTCAGATGTGAAATTGCTGATCTCCTAGCAAAAATATGTAACTTGTTCCTACAATCACGCTCTGTACCAAAGGACTGGAAAGTAGCTAATGTGACTGTGATTTTCAAAAAGGGATCCAGGAGGATCAAGGAAACTACAGACTGCTTAGCTTCTGTGTGGGGCAAATTGATGGAAAGCATACTTAAGGACAAAACTGTTAAACATATAGAACAGGCCTTGCTGATGGAGAACCAGCATGGCTTCTGCAAGGGCAAGTCTTGCCTCACTAACCTTATGGAGTTTTTGAGAGTGTTAACGGGCACGTGGATAAAGGTGATCCAGTTGACACAGTACTCATAGACTTTCAAAAAGCTTTTGACAAAGTTCCCCATCAAAGGCTCTTGAGTAACCTCAGCAGTCAAGGGATAAGGGGACAGGTTCATGGGTGGATTAGTAACTGGTTAAAGGACAGGAAACAGAGGGTAAGAATAAATGGACACTTTTCACAATGGAGGAAAGAAGTGGGTTCCCCCAGGGATCTGAACTGTGACCAGTGTTCTTTAACTTGTTCATAAATGATCTAGAAGTTGGGGTAAGCAGTGAAGTGGACAAATTTGCAGATGTCTCTAAACTCTTTAGGATAGTGAAATCCAAAACAGATTGTAAGGAGCTTCAAAAGTATCTCTCCAAACTGGGGGAGAGGATGACAAAATGGCAAATAATGTTCAGTGTGAGCAAGTGTAAAATGATGCATATTGGGGCAAAAAACTTCAACTTTACCTGTACACTCATGGCATCTGAGCTGTCAGTGACTGACCTGGAGAGAAATATTGAGGTCGTGGTGGACAGCTTATTCAGTGTGTTGACTCAGTGCATGGCAGCTGTGAAAAAGGCAAATTCTATGCTAGGGATCATTAGGAACGGGATTGAAAATAAAAATGCTAACATCATAATGCCCTTATCTAAATCTATAGTGCTGCCACGTTTGGAGTACTGTGTACAGTTCTGATCGCCATATCTTAAGAAGGACACTGTAGAATCAGAAAAGGTGCAGAAGAGGGCAACCAAGATAATCAGGGACCTGGAGCACCTTCCTTATGAGGCATGGCTATAGCATCCGGGGCTTTTTAGTTTGGTAAAGAGGCAACTATGGGGAGACATGATAGAGGTGTATAAAAATATGTATGGAGTAGAGAGAGTGGACAAATAAATTTTTCTCCCTCTCTCACCCTAGAACCAGGGGTCATCCCATGAAACTGATTGCCAAGAAATGTAGGACTGAAAATAGGAAGTACTTTCTTACACAGCATGAGAACAGCCTCAAGATATATGAGCACTGTCTGCTGTACTATATTCCCCTTAGGAGATGGGATGTAGCTAAGTGGTAGAGCATCTGCCTGCATGCCGAAGATCCCAAGCATCTCCAGTTAGGGCTAGAAAAGACTCCTGCCTGAAGCCCTGGAAAGCCACACTGAGCTAGATGGACCACTGAGCTAGATGGACCAATGGTCTGACTCGGTAGTAGGCAGTTTCCTATGTTTCTATGAAGAATGGCAATAACCTGAGGGCGAAAGAGACAATGTTACGCTCCCTCCTCCATGCTGCTCAAAAAAAGAGGGCATGTTGTTATTGCTGATGCTGCCTGTCTTGTCACACTGAACTTTGAAGGCAGGGAATGAAACCACCATGGTATAGCAAGGCAGGGAGCACATCACTGTGATGCCAAAAACACCAGGTCAGTCCTCCTTGTCCCGCCATGCCATGCTGTGCTTTAGTGGTTTCCTTTCCTGCCCTAGCAGCTCAGTATGAAAAGCCAAGAAATATGTCCCATGTGGCTGTGGCAAGTGGTACAATGGTCCCTGTTTCGCCACAGTACACTGTGAGGACTACCAATGAAACTGCCACAGCACAGCACAGCAAGACAGGGACTGCCATCCCAATCATTTTGCCAATGTGATGCTGTGTTCTCTTCTTTCCTCCTACAACATCCATTTGGAGTGAAAGCAGTATAGCTTTCTTTACCCTCAATAACATTGCCATGTCAGCAAATATGATTGGGGCCATGGTACCATGACATCATGACAGTGGTCCCTGATTGGCTAGGATTGTGGAGTGATGGAGTGATCCCTGATTGGCTAGGATCATGGAGAAAGAAGCCCCCCTTTTTTTAAAGGAAAAAAATGTTGACTGTACTTCAGAATGAAGCAGTAACTAGAACCTAATTAACAAAATGGCAAGAGGTGTACTCAATCAATCTGGCCCCATCGCCCTGACTGAAAAATTAGAATATATGTTAAAATTATCCTATTATAAACCTTGAATCCTAAAGAGATAAGTAACCCAGCTTCCTGTTCAGAGCCCAACATATGGTCAGAGCCCAACATATGGTTCAGAGCCCAACATATGGTCCAACATATACAGTACATGGTACTGCTTCATGCACAGGCTATTCCCTTCAATGGAAGGGCACCCTTGTATATGCAAAAGATGATATACACAGATTTTCTCCCTTCACTAAGTGCATATGGAACCCCTTGTAGGTAGGAGAGCTCTGAATGGGTAATAGAATCTCATGGCATCAGCAAATTGGACTGGGGCAGTATTACCCATACTCTTCTGTGGAGTAATTCTTGCTTTTATCTTTACCACATGTTGGATTATTTTGATCTTAAATGGATCCAATACATCTCAAGATAACTCCCTGGCTTCATAGATCTGTGTGCCAGTAATGTGCATTCCTGTTCCCATGTTACATTGGTCTTGTGCAAGCAGACACAGGAATGACTCTTGCATTCTCCAAGCCCGAAAGGAAACAGAACATGTGAGTCAACCCTAAGATCATGAACATGTTGTGCTGTAGCTGCCACTTACAAAAATCCACCCGAAATTTGAACCCATCATCTCTCAGACATTTAAACATAATTCATTTAAAAGAAGGGGGGGGGGGAACCATGTAGCAACTGCATAACAAGAAGAGGGAAAATGCACACATTCAAAACATATGGGTGATCTTTAGAAAAATCTCAGCATCACTTCATAATTATATACTACAAGTTTTAATTAACTAAAGCTCTGAAAATCATAATGCCTTATTAAAATGCAATTAATCCTTTGATTAAAAAACAAAAAGCACAAGTATTTACAACAAAAACACAAGTAGAATAATTACAAATATCATGTACCCATTTCTTTTATTTGGGTGTCACTTATGATGTCTCACGTTCCCTTCATTAATTCAAATACACACATTATCTCAAATCCACAGCCGATTGAGTGACAGTGGCCACCAAACACACAGCACTATATCCTATTGATTTCTGCAAATCCTGAACAATGCCATTTGCATGCTTGTTTCTGTAATAATAAAGATATGCCATTCAGAATTAAAGGACCGGCCAGACTAGTGGCAACTAATTGTGTTGTGTGTAATGAGTGCAATTTCAATTTGATATAACCCTCAGCTTTTCTTGCAGCACTCGCTAAGTACTTTCAAGTCTTTGTGGGGAAATAATTGATTTTTTTGTGCTGTGGGCACAAGAAAATTATTATGATCTTTTGAATAATGCCAAAGAAAGGACCATGAATGATTTAAATTGGTATGTGAAGAAGGCTTCACTGTGGATTGCAGTTTGACTGACATCCTACTAATGTAGTATCTAGATTAGCAATTTTTAAGGAGGCAGCCAATATAAAACTGGTAAAACAGAAAAACATTGCTAACGGGGATTTGGGTTTTGTTCTCCAGCAAGGGAGAACAATACGGTCATTTCATGCATGTTGGACAAGCACTATACCATTTATTACATAAATGCCCTCGCTTTTGTCTTTATGCCATGTGAGTTGGAGGGTACATTTCAACTGATAAGTTTCACATTTTTAAAAATGTGTAGATACAATGCCACAGTGCAAACTTACCACAGCAGCTGAAGCCTATTGGACACAATGGGTTGCTATGGACATTTGTAACATCTATTGTATCATTCTGTTTAACCCTGAGACAAATCTGAAAGAACCCGTTTTCTCTAAAAGGAAGTTATTCCCAACGACCCATGGTATTGCTCACTGTCTTGCTTTTACAAATTCGTTGTCATATTATGTTGCAGAAATCTTCCAAGCCATCTCAAATCTAAGACAGCTGGCAATCTGGTCACAGACACTTTTTCTTGGAATTAAGTCCCATTGATCTCAACAGAACCTGCTTCCAAAGAACTGTATTTCAGATCACAGCCCCAAAAATGTATTCTGAATAGAGCTATCCACCAATGAAAGGTGACATCGATTAATCACCCCACTTTTAAGCTGCTAATTAATCAGTGGATTACATTTAAATAAATTTGCTTCTTACCAAAACATCAATATAGGTGTCTCTTTTTTTTTTTTTGAGGATATTAAAAAATGTGTGAGATCATTTAAAAGGCCATCAGAATGATATTTATTCTTGGAAGGAAAGCTCATCTTCAAAATGTTCTTCTGTATTGCTGTAACTATTACAAAAATCAGTGGGGCCTTCAGTCTTTGCCCCAATGATTTAAAAATTTGCCTCAGCCAGAGAAAAGCTTTAGTTGATTAATTCACTGCCTGCTTAAAGTACGCAATCCCAATTTTTAATTTTTGCCTTGAACCTTGATTTCAAGCACACTGATAAAGAAGTAAATTGATGGAACTTCTTCCCAAGTAACCTACTTAGGCCTAGAGTGCAGGGCCCCTTAATAAATGCTGTATTATTTTTTAAAAAAATCATTCATCAGTCTTCAACCCAGTTGCTTAAAAACAGCAACTACCTACAATCAAAGATACAAATGTAGCTTTGAATTAAATCTACATGTGCACAAACACCTACAAATCATTCTCATCTAAAACGCAAGACACCGGCCTTTTCTATTTCTTTTCTTTTTGCCCTTAAAAAGTGAAATACATTTTGTTTGGCCGCCCTTAAGCTTTGTGTATTTAGTCAGGAGCAAATATGCACATTTCCACTGTTTCCGAATACAATTCCACCTTAAAATGCATACCTTCCAAATCTTATTCTTCAGAGGCGGGAATGTTGTTAATTTAGTTGGTCATAACTAAATAGTTTCTAATCTGGAGCAGGAGTCTGCTGAGAATATTGGACAGTTTAAAGGTTAATCACCATCGCCTGGTTACACAAGTGAGGCAGAACTAATTCCTCCAAAGGCAAATGGCTTGCAGTTTTATCAGCAGTGCAGATTAGAAGTGTTAATATACAGAATAGAATGGATGCTCAAGGGCCAGTTTTCCCTTATCGGCAAACTTTGCAACAGAACTCGGCTACTGCACAACCTCTGCACTTTCTATAATAAGGCCCCTCATTTTGCCTCTCGAGCAGAACTATCAAACAATCCTCCCCAAACCACTGCCACCAAAATCAGGGTATTACAGACCACAGCTAATTGGAAGATCACTATAATGAAGTAAAAAGATAAAATACTTTTGGCTGCGGGCCTAAAACGTGGATCAGCACAACATAGGAAGCTATCTGGCGATGTCACATTCAGAGAGATTTACATAAACAATAAACTCAAACCGACTACCCCGCAAATACATCTTTGTTTACAGCTAATGCAATCTAAAGCACTGGTGGCAGAAAAGAAGAAAGCAAGGTGCAAGGGGGAGGGGTTGCAGAGAAGGGAAAGGGAGAGGAGATGTATTTACATATACCAAATTATCAACCGATCCAGTAGTCACCGACCCAAACACCCTGCAACCCTGGTTATTTTGAAAAGTACTCCATGCAGAGAAAATGTGCTAAGATATGTAAATAGACACGCTACACAGTATTTAAAGATTGGCGTGCTACGAAATTCTCCATCTCCTACAGCAGAACAGAGGCTGAAAATGGACTTTCTCTCTCTCTCTCTCTCACCCTAAAAGCTGCTCTTTTATGGAGGTTGCGTCCTAATTAGGACAGGCATGGAGGGGAAAGACCCATCACAAACAACTACTCTTTCTCAAATAAAAATATATTGGCAGGATACTTAAAACAAAACAGGAATCCTTTCCAAAGGACTGAAGCGGGGGGACTATGCATAGAAAATAATAAGATTAATGCAAAATGATAAGCAATCCTGTCTGTAAACACTACGTAAGAGCAGTTTCCCCACTCACTTACTTAAGACCTGATCCTGTTTCTGTTGACCTCCTTAGGATACTGGCCACATATTTCAGCACTCTCAAGAAAAGCTACAGAGGCATGAAACTGGATTCTGTTGACAATATACTGTATATAGTTATAAATGCGACCCTCATGTATAATGCTGCCAAGTTCTGCGCAGCAGCGTGTAGGATACGCCTGGTCCTGAAAGCCTCCAGGATTTGCTCTGAGGGCGGCTTGTAACTACATCACAACCGCACCACAGCTACGCACAAATTCTAAACAGGCATCAGCCTCAGTCTGATCTCAGCTTCATGTTTTTAGTCAGTTGTTGGTTTTTAGCTCAGCTTTTACCTCATGTTTTATAACATAACAAATCCTTGCATTTAATACTAACATAGCCTTTTACAACCAGCCTTCATTAATTTTATTAACATTAATTTTATTAAATCCTCTCAGATTTTAGATTTCCTTTATGCCCTGTTTTGGTAGATGTTTACACTTTTATACAGTGTAAAAGTTTTATAGTTTTATATTCTGCTATTGCCTTTATGTCACTATGACCTCCCTCGCACCGGCAGACTTCTACAGTTTTCTACAGTTTTTTAGTTTTATAGGTTTATAACTTGCTATCACTTTTTTGATGTTCCCGACTGCTTGGTTTTATGCTGGTCTATGACCGTAACAAGGATGATTGATTGACTGATAGTTATAAATGCAATTGGCTAAAAGCTGATTGTTGCCTGCCTGCCTGCCACTTGACATCTTCGGTGAGCCCCATCCCACTGCACCCTACGCAAATGATTAGCTAACCTCTTGCAAGGCGTGGAATCTTCATGAACATTCTAACTGTTCAGGGAAAGATGTTGATGAACAAGTTCTGTATAAGAAATAAAAGGATGGTTACTTTAGGGAAGCCATACCTAAACACAAGAGGAGCTCTGTGTAGGAGAAGTAATAGAGGCTAAGGGTGAAGAACTGAGGAGGAAGAGAGCCCAGGGGCAAGTAACTGAAAGAAGGAGGGTTGATCAGTAGTGAATTGAGAAAGATGCTTGAGGAAAGGAAAGGTGGAAAAAGAGGTTTGAAGGATAGAGGGTCTAAGGAGACAGTGAGCTGAGGAATGGCGGGCCAAAGGGCAAAGGAAACCTTGCAAAACACACACACATACACAGAGAAACACCTAGGTAATTTTGGAACCTGGACTGAAAGGCCTTTGGAGGCACCCCCTCCCCTGCAAATTAAGCATCATCATGCTCTGCCGGGCAACCTCACCACCAAGGATAGACTAAAGAAGATTGGGGGGGGGGGCAGGGGCTATGGAGGCCCTGGACTTCAGCCCCAAAGTCCAGGGGTAAGAGCACTTCTACACACACACACACACACACACACACACACACACACACACACACACACAGGGCCTAGGGACAAAATGGGCTGTCGACTGTGAAAGAATAGTCATAGGGGTGAGACAAATTTATAAGGAAGGTCCTGGGGCAAAAGTCTGCACTGGGTCTCCCATGACACTTCCACCACCCTGGTACTTGAAGAGTTGGTCACATGAGCAGATCCTCTATGCATATAAATGGTGCCATTTCTGTACGTGTAGGGCCGGATCATAATACCAAAAGAACACATGAAGATTTGAGGTGGGGGTGGTCTGCTGCTACAATCTTGCTCCTCCATATATGCATTCACTGTACATGAGTGGTGGCATGGACAGGGCCCATGCGGTCACTCTTTTTCTTAACCTGAAAGGCTTCTTCACCCATGTGATCCCAGCCAATCAGGGATCACACAGTGTCTGTGATGACTGAATGGAGCTTTATAGCCAATCAGACTTCTCACTGAGGGCAAACAAAGCTTCAGGTGTCCCTCACACTGAAGTGGGAGGTGGAAGGAATGCATCCTAATTGCTGACGTAATTGGGACAATGTTCCCTGTCTTGTGCTATGCTGGTGGCTTCCTTGCGCCCCAGCATTGCACATGAAGATTTTTGACCTCATCCAGCTTTACTGGCACATAATGAATGACTACTTGCTATAGAATGAGGAGGGGGATGTGTGTTAATTTAGTCTATACATGTATTTAAATTTATAAACTCACCATTTTTCTACAAGGCCTCCAAGGCTCCTCACAACCTATCAGCCTGAGGTGCTTAGATGATCTTAGAAGAACTTAAGTGATTGTGCCATTCTCTATGCAGCTTCTTCTGCTTACAGCTGTAAAATATGGCCAGTATAATCATTAAATAGACTTGGCATCCTGCAGAAGTTGACAAATTATGGAAGTTCTCTTTCCTAATTCCTGTTTACACATTGAGCTGGTTCTCATGATCTTGCTATTTTAGTTGTGTTGCCAAATTTTGGGCAGCGGAGGAAGGAGGAGGTGCACCTGCTCCCGATTTTTGGTCACATGTGTGGTGAAAAGGATTGGGAAGTGATAGTGTGGGAGGGGTCCATCGTGGTTCCTCCATGTGAGCAACCAACATTAGTGATCTTAGATCTGAAGTAGGTTAAGCAACCATGGCGGACCCCTCCCATATGATCCACATTGTCCCAGTCCTTTTCACCACACAGAAAACTGGGAATCAGAAATGTGCACACCTCCTTCTCCCTCCACCACCCAGAATTTGGCAACAGAATGAACATAGTTTTGCTTTTGCACAATGTGTTTCTGCAGAGAATCATGAACAATGCAAGTGGTCCGTAGGATGCAGTCCATGCCATCAGAAATTTTTTTGCTAAGATAAGATGACCTGAGAAGTTTGCAAAATTAAGGAGCTTGGAAATATAGGAGGAACCACTACAGGGTAAGCACAGATGAAACAGAAAAAGAGAGCCCAAATCATGTTTACTGATGTGTTTACCATATTTTACAGACTATAAGATGCTACGGACTATAAGACGCACCTTAATTTTAATCCAGTTTTTCAGAGTTTTCGAGCTTTCCTTCTCCTCTCGCCTCCATCTCCCCTCCAAGCCCTCCCACCGCGCCCCGCTCTGTCCTTTCCCTCCTTCTGCCAGCAGCAGTGAGCCCACGTTGCTGACCCGCCATGGCGGCTGCTGCTGGTTGTCGCTTATTGCGGCTGCCGGCGGGGCCCACCCGGGACCTCCTTCTCCACCTCCTCTTGTGCCTCCGGCGGCTCCTGCGGGCTGGCGCTCGCCTGCGCGGGCTCGTCTCCAGGTCGGGCCCCGCGTCCCCTCAGAGGGCGGCAGTGCAGCAGCCTCCCCCACTGCAGCAGCATCGGGGCGGCAACCGGAGGGAGCCCGGGGAGGGGGGCGGCAGGCGGGCTGACTAGGTCGCTCCCGGCAGGCCCCGGCGAGAGAGGAAGGGAGGTGGTAAGCAAATCCTCCCTGCTTGCCCTTCCTCCTCCTCCCCCCTCTCTTTCCCGACAAGCCCTAAACTTCCAACTTCTTCCCGGCTCCGGCCGCACAATCCAACATAGCAGGGAGTGAGGAGCGGACGAGACCAAGCGGCGCGAGTGGAGAGGAGAGGACGGGGCTAGAGGCGAAGCAGCCGGTACAGGGAGCAGCAGCAGCAACAGTGTCAAGCTTTTCGCAGAAGGGCCCGTCCGCGCCTTCGCTTTCCCCTCCGCCCGCCCTCCTTTTCCGGAGTATAAGACGCACCTGAATTTGGACGGATATTTTTCCGAGGAAAGAAGTGCGTCTTATACTCCATAAAATACGGTATATCATCCTCATATAAACATAGGAATGGGACTGTAGCTCACTGGTAGAGCATCTGCTTTTCATGCAGAAGGTCCCAGTTTCAATCCCTGGCATCTCCTGGTAGGGCTGGGAAAGACTCCTTCCTAAAACCTTGAAGAAACTGCCACCAGTCAGTGTAGACAGTACTGAGCTAGATGGACAAATGGTCTGTTTCGGTATAAGAAAGCTTCCTACGTTTCTAATAATTATCAAAGAATACAAACTCAGAATTCCCTTATGGAATGTTGTACGTTTATCTCCCTTTTTGCAGAAAATATAGTCCTATTAAAAAATGTTAGTAAAGACACTGTACTTGCATACAGTGGGGCTAAAGCAGGGCCAGAAATTCTGCCCCGGCCCCGTCAGTCATCCCTGGCACTCCATTGCCCACAGTTAGAGCACCATTTCTCTGAAGAGGTGATCACCATAACCGTGATGGCAGGCAACCGAGTCTCCCAGTCATGGAAGCGCCCACCATTATGGATACGTCGTCTGTCTCTTTAGACCAGGTCTGCTCAGCTTTGGCCCACCAGCTGTTTTTGGACTACAACTCCCACAATCCCCAGCCATATTGGCCAACAGCCAAGGACTATGGGAGTTGTAGGCCAACATCTGCAGAAGGGCCGAAGTTGAGCAGCCCTGCTTTATACAAACACCACTATACGTGTGAGCAGCGTACTGTTGGGAATGACTGGTGGGGTTGGGGCGGGAATTTCAGCCCCACTTCAGACATCTGAATAAGGCTGAATAAAACCTATGAAGAAGATTACAGTCATGTATGATGAAATAACATAACTGTCTGTGTCCACAGTTGGGTGGCAAAAACTGATTCAGCACATAATTCACAGCATTCATATGGCTGGATCACCCTAAAGCAGGCCTGCTCAACTTCGGCCCTCCTGCAGATGTTGGCCTACAATTCCCATAATTCCTGGCTATTGGCTGCTGTGGCTGAGAATTATGGGAGTTGTAGTCCAAAAACAGCTGGGGGGCCTAAGTCGGGCAGGCCTGCCCTAAAGCATGTCTGGGAGTTACCACAGGTTGAACAAAAACTGCCCTGAGCTGAGGATATGAGGGGACAGCTGAAACCACCTGAGAAAATTCTAAGATATTTCTCCTTGGGAGAAACCCTGAAATTATCTTCCAATTTCACTTTTTCAAAATTTCTCACCATTCATTCCTAGAGCATAGGTTTGTGCAAATAGCACATATAAACATGGCTGCAAACCGTTTTTATTTTGGCTAGGATATCATTCTATTACAATTGTTTCTATTAACAAAATTTTTTGTTGGTTTGCTACTGAACGATAAAGTAGTCATATTTATTTATTCATTTGATTTATATACTGCCCTTCCAAAAATGGCTCAGGGCAGTTTACATCAAATAAAAACAAAACATTTAAAATCAAAACTAAATCAATTAAACAATTAAAATCATTTAAACATTAAACATTAAAATCATTTAAAACCAACATTAAAAATTTAATATCTGAGCATCTAGACCAGGGCTGCTCAACTACAGCCCTCCAGCTGTTTTTTGGACTACAACTCCCATAATCCCCAGCCACAGCGGTCAATGGCAAGGGATTATGGGAATGGTAGGCCAACATCTGCAGGAGGGCCGAAGTTGAGCAGCCCTGATCTAGACTATAGTACTATTAAGCAGTATCTCACCTGCTGGGGATGGGGCCATAGCTAAGTGGTGGAGCATCTGTTTTGCATGCAGATAGTCCCAGCTAATTTATCTCATTCATAAGATAAAGAGAGAAATATCCCATGGTTTAAAGTAACAGCAGCAACAGCAGCCACAGGAGCTTTTCAAGATGGGCAGCTTTACTGCGGCAGGAAGTGTCTAAAGTTCAGCTGTTTTGTGCACGGCACTAAAGTGCTACTTTTGGGGGGATGCATATGATATGCAGTAACTGTGAATCTTGGGGGGTGGGCAGGAACCTGGAATAATTCCATTGGCTGTATGGATGTTGTCCTGATGTTTTCTCGTAGGAAGTCCACACACACACACACACACACCTGGCCCAGGCTGAGTGTAGTGAAGCAGCATTTAAATCACCATTTCAATAAGCTCCATCCAGCAGCAGACAGTAGCAGCAACAACTTTATTTGTTGGCTGCCCCATAACAATTGTTCTAATAGTTCTCTTTGAATTGTAAGGCAAAATGTGTGTTCGCAAAAACAGTAAAGTGCTTGCTCTTTGGGGGTGTGTGTGTGCGTGCACACACTCATTTTATTATAAAACCTAAAGGGTGTGGCAAACCGTGGGCTTCAGGAATACAAAAGTTGGCATTCTTGCACCAGTTAGACAAGATCGTCTCCATCTCCTTTACCAAATTAAATGAAATTTCTTTGAAGTGTTCAGTTGCACTGCTAAAAAGAAATATAGATCATTTCTCTCTGATTTCTCCCGTCTTCTGTTTTGTTTTTCATTCCAGTCTCATCTCTTTCTTTCTCCTCCCTACAGACTTAACTCTTATCTCTTGAGTATATTTTTGTCTGTAATGGAATAAGGTGCCTACGGAGGTTATGGAATCTCCAAGCTTGGAGGTTTTCAAGAAAAGATTAGATAGGCATCTTTCTTCAGGTGCTTTGGGATATTGTCTTGAGGTTGCAGACTGCAGTAGATGATGAAGGGGGTCCCTTCCATCTCTGTGGTGCAATCTAGAGACCGGTATTTGCAGCAGAAGGGTGGTTGCACAGTGTTTGGCGTTTATACACACACACACACACACACACACACACAGAGACGCCACTGGATGCAGACGACAGAGGGTATGAGAAGAACCAGGAAGGGCAATGCCAACTTCCTGCCTAATTGCAGAGGAGGATGGACACAAACTGAGAGAGTTCTGTGAACTTGTTTACCTTAAATAAAAGGATAAAGGGGCCATTCACACAATGGTGCACACGAGTGAGTGGATGGGGAAGGCAGGGTTCAACCTACCTTCCCTCAGACAATCGCTCCTGAGCCTCTCAGCACACAAGCTGTGCACCCACACAACCTGCACAGCCAGGAGCAGCGCGGATGACTATCCATGCTGCTCCCAACAGTATGGAGCAAAAGAAGTCGGGACTCATTTCCCCAGCCTCCGCATATTCTTCAAGGCACTGTGTGACAAGCACAATGCCTTGAGGGATTCCCGCATCAGACAGGCACCCTAGGCGCCCCTCTCTGTGTCTCTTCGGCTCCATAGAGCCAAGGAGACATACAAGCCTGGCAGCCAGGTTAAGGGAGCTGTTGCCCAGCAGGGTTAGGTTGGGCGGGAGCACTGCAATCTGCACAGATCCCAGCACTCCACACAAGCCTGGGCTAGGCTGCTCAAGAGAACAGCCTCACTGTTCGTTTGAAAGACTGTCTGCTCTTTGAAGCAAGCCAAACAACTAGAAACATGGTGGTAGTGCTGACTGTGTTGGGAATTCTCTCTGGTAGAGAAACCCTTTTTCATTATAGCAGAGTGCACAGAGGCACAACACAGCAGATTTAGTTGTATGCTGAGAGTAAAGTAACTTGGAGCCAGTTCATAGTTTCAAATCAATATATATCGCATTTATTAAAGAACTCCCTTCTAGATAGGAAAGTGAGGAGTTAGGATCTCTAATCTATCTAGCTAGCTGGATGCAGATGGATTCTGCATCTCTGCACACATGGTGCAGGGGAGAGGAGCTTGCATGTTGCAAGGTAGAAGGAACAGGAAGAGAAGAGAGGAAGGAAGTGGCTGGAAGGAAGGAAGTCCCCTGAGAGTAGCAATCTACATTCCAAAGGAATAGTGCCAGAGCAGTAGAGAAGGGATGACCAATGTCTTAACCCTCTAGCCCTCTGACTCACTACTCTGTCCTCCACTGTCTTTGAGACAAGAGACAGCGCATAGTCCTTCATTTCCAACAGACTGAATCCTAAGAAGCAACAGGAAAATGACAAACTGAGTTATCCGAAAAATGATATAAAAGCAACAGAGGACACCACAAAGTAGGGATGTAAGTGAACCAGTCCGCAGGCCATGCTAGAGGCCTGCGAACCAGTTTGCAAATAGCCGGGTCTGGCGGTCCGACGCTGGGGGGGTGTTGTTTTAAGGGCGGGGGTTGTACTTATCTGCTTCCCCCCTCCTCTGGCGCACCATATTTTAGTGAAATCTTTAGGGCAGCAGTGTTCCTCCCTGCCACCCCTACCCCCTTGTTGCTTGCAAAATGCGGAAGTAACTCCCGTGCATGTGTGCGCCGCTGACGCGCACACACGCCGCACAGTGTGTGTGGCGCATGCATGAGCAGTGCGCACATGTGCGGGAGTTACTTCCACTTTTAGCAGGCAATAAGGGGGCAGGGGCGGCAGGGAGGAATGCTGCCCCCCTGAAGATTTCACTAAAAAATGGAGTGCCGGAGGGGGGAAAGCAGCGGGAGGGATGGCTTCTTTTCACAACCCCCCTGCCCTTAAAGCGCCCCACCCCCCCTGCCGTCATCAGACTGTGCCTCTGTGGTCTATGCACATCCCTACCATAAAGCAATGCAAGTACTTTGGGGGGAAAGATGCAAAGAACATAGAGAAGTGCCCATCTTATGGGCAAAATGCCACAACTGTGGCAAACTGAACCACTTTGCATCCCAGTGTGGTTAGGCTGTCTGTGAGAACCGCTGGGATGGGGCCCAATCTTGGCAGGGCTGTGTCGCCTAGCCCAGCTTTTTACCCCGGCTTGTAGCTGGGGTTCAAGGCTTGAGTGAGCCCTTAATCTGGGCTCTGGGATCGTGTGTTCACTGGGGCTATGTTCAGCACCTGCGGACACAGAGACAGGTGCCTAGAATGTCCGTCTCCTGGGGGAAGCCATCAATGCACCGTGAATGTCACGTGGTGCATTGCGAGAGATCTGGAGGCTGGGACGCGTCATCTGGGAGCATGGCCAGCAACATTCCAGGGAGGGATCATCTGATGGAAAGGTGAGTTGGATCAGCCTACCCCAGCCAGCCAGCCCAGTCATGTGAATGGCCCTATCGACTGGATAAGCAATATGGTAGTGATTAGAGATCATCGGGGGAAATGAGGATATGCATAGATCCCAAACCTTTGAATAAAGCACTGAAAAGAAGCCATTTCCCCCTCCCCACTATTGAAGATATTCCAGACCTATCCAAAGCACGGTTCTTTCTGTCGGTGAAGTAAAAAATTGATTCTGGCATATTAAGTTGTATGAAGAATCCAGTTATTTGATATCGTTTGTCACACCCTTTGGCAGATACCACTGGCTGACGATGCCAATGGGTATCAGCCCAGCCGCTGAAGTGTTTCAAAACAGGCTGACCCAAGCTTTGGAGAGACTGTCAGGAATCTGGACAATAGCTGATGATGTGCAAATTGTAGGAGAGGGTGATAGTCATCAGCAAGCACAGCAGGATCATGCTTGAAAACTAATAGCCCTCCTGAAGAGTTGCAGAGAAAAGAATATAAAATTAAACAGGGAGAAACTCAGACTGAGGGTCACTGACGTACCATATACTGGACATTTACTGACTTCAAAGGATTTCTCAGAAAAACTGAGAGTTATTAGCGACATTCCAAGGCCCCAGGATGTCAAAGGGCTTCAGCAGTTTCTGGGGATGACCAATTATTTGGCTAGGTTTTACAAACACCTTTCTGAGCACTGTGAAATTCTGAGGCAATTGACACACTTGAGACTGCTTTCCAGGTCAAAGAGATGATTGCAACACACAGAGACCTTTTTGAAGTACTACAACCTTCAGGAGCCTCTGATACTTCAGTGTGATGCATAGGAACATAGGAAGCTGCCATATACTGAGTCAGACCATCGGTCCATCTAGCTCAATATTGTTTACACAGATTGGCAGTAGCTTCTCCAAGGTTGCAGGCAGGAATCTCTCTGAGCCCTATCTTGGAGATGCCAGGAGGGAACATGGAACCTTCTGCTCTTCCCAGAGCGGCTCCATCCCCTGAGGAAAATATCTTGCAGTGCTCACACATCAAGTCTCCCATTCATGTGCATCCAGGGCAGACCCTGCTTAGCTTAGGGGACAAGTCATGCTTGCTACCACAAGTCTAGCTCTCCTCTCATAAGGAACAGGACTGGGGACTTCCATGCTAGAAGGGAGAGAGCCAGTTGCTTTTGCAAGCAGAGCCTTGTCTGAAACAGAGAAGGACTATTCCAAAACTGAAAAGGAGCTACTTGAAATCCTTTTTGGAATGCAAATAATCATCAGTATAAATACAGGCACACAATGGATGTCCAGTCTGATCATAAACCTCTGGAAAATATATGGGGAAACATAAGAACAGCCCTGCTGGATCAGGCCCAAGGCCCATCTAGTCCAGCATCCTGTTTTGCACAGTGGCCCACCAGATGCCGCTGGGAGCCACAGGCAGGAGTTGAGGGCATGCCCTCTCTCCAGCTGTTACTCCCCTGCAACTGGTACTGAGAGGCATCCTGCCCCTGAGGCTGGAGGTGGCCTTTAGCCCTCCAACTAGTAGTGATTATAGACTTCTCCTCCATGAAGTTATCCAAATCCCTCCTAAAGCCATCCAGGTTGTTGGTGGTCACCAAATCTCGTGGCAGAGAATTCCACAAGTTGATCATGTGTTGTGTGAAAAAGTACTTCCGTTTGTTGGTCCTAAATTTCCTGGCAATCAATTTCATGGGATGGCCCCTGGTTCTAGTGTTATGTGAGAGGGAGAAGAATTTTTCTCTAACCGCTTTCTCCACACCATGCATGAATTTATAGACCTCTATCATGTCTCCCCATAGTCGTCTTTTTTCTAAACGAAAAAGCCCCAGATGTTGTAGCATTGCCTCATAAGAAAGGTGCTCTAGGCCCCTGATCATCTTGGTTGCCCTCTTCTGCACTTTTTCCAGTTCAAGATTATCATTTTTTAGATGTGGTGACCAGAATTGTACACAGTACTCCAGGTGTGGCCACACCATCATTTTGTATAAGGGCATTATTATATTAGCTGTTTTATTTTCAATCGCCTTCCTAATGATCTCTAGCATGGAACTGGCCTTTTTCACAGCTGCCGCACATTGAGTTGACACTTTCAACAAGCTGTCCACCACGACCCCAAGATCTCTCTCCTGGTCAGTCACCAACAGCTCAGATCCCATCAGCGTATACTTGAAGTTGGGGTTTTTCATCCCAATATGCATAACTTTAGACTTGCCAACACTGAAAAGTATTTGCCACTTTGTCGCCCACTCTCCCAGATTGGTTCACTCCCAGCAGGGCCTGTTCATCTATGTGCTTTACAATTTATCCTTGAGGATGCTTTCCATCACTTTGCCTGGAACAGACATTAAGCTAACTGGCCTGTAATTTCCCTGATCACCCCTGGATCTCTTTTTGAAAATCAGTGTTGCATTGGCTACTTTCCAGTCCTCCGGTACAGAGCCAAATTGCAGGGATAAGTTATATATTTTAGCAAGGAGGTTGGCAAGTTCACATTTGAGTTCCTTGAGGACTCTAGGATGGATGCCATCCAGCCCTGGCGATTTGTTAGTTTTCAGTTTTTCCAGACAATTTAGAACATCATCTTTTGTCACTTCTATCTGACTCAGTTCTTTAGCCTCCATCCCCGAAAAGCTATATGCTCAGTATCCTCTGCCATGAAGATAGATGCAAAGAACTCATTTAGCTTCTCTGCAACCTCCATATCCTCCTTAATAAACCCTTTCACTCTCTCATTGTCTAATGGTCCAACTGCCTCCCTGGCAGGTTTCCTGCTTCTGATGTTTTTAAAGAAGGTTTTGTTATTTACTCAATGCACCAAAACGTCTACAGCAGATGATGATGCGTCTCCAGAAGTATGAAATATGGATCAACTATTGCCCAGGCAGGGACCTAGTGTAAACTTATATTCTGAGCTGAGCTTACCTACCAGAAGCAGCCATAGAGGGATCTGAAATAGAAACTGTCAGTATGGTACACTACCTCCCAATCTCTGATGAAAGACTGAGAAGAGATTCAGAGACAGACTGAGCAAGACAACTTGCTCCAAAGACTAAAACCCATGATACAACAGAACTTCAGTATCCGTGGATTTGACATCTGTGAATTCCCGACCTCAGCGTATGCAGGAAAAAATGTTAAAAGGGAGTTAATTCCATGTATCCATGGGTTCGGGATGACCAGAAATGACCTTGGAGGTAATTTCCGGCCACCATTTAAAGAAAAGAGAGCCAGCGTGGTGTAGTGGTTAGTTAGAGTGCTGGACTAGGACTGGGGAGACCCGAGTTCAAATCCTACTTCAGCCATGAAACTAGCTGGGTGACTCTGGGCCAGTCACGTCTCTCTCAGCCTAACCTACTTCACAGGGTTTTTGTGAAAGAGAAACGCAAGTATGTAGTATACCACTCTGGGCTCCTTGGAGAAAGTGCGGGATATAAATGTAATCATAATAATAACAACAACAATAACAACAACAACAACAATAATAATAATAATAATCACCAAATACAAAGATCTACAAATTGAAATTGAAAGGCTGTGGCAGAAAAAGACCAAAATAATCCCAGTGGTCATTGGCGCCCTGGGTGCAGTTCCAAAAGACCTTGAAGAGCACCTCAACACCACAGGGGCCACAGAAATCACCATCAGCCAATTAAAAAAAGCAGCTTTACTGAGAACAGCTTATATTCTGCGACGATATCTATAACAACCGACAATAAAATTCTGGCATCCCAGGTACTTGGGAAGGACTCGATGTCTGGATAAAACAAACCAGTCAATAACACCTGTCTGACTGTGTAAACAAGAAATAATAATAATATCCCCCAGTGAGGCACTACCTTGGCGTGGTTGTGGGGCTTGTGTGCTCTGAGGAAGGTGAGAGCTATGCCAGAGGTCCAACCATACTCGACAGGTCTCACCAGAGGAGCCAGACAAAGAGTGCCTCTCCCATCAACAATATGGCGAGACGTAACTTTAATAAATCTATACTGGATCGGTCGTCGCCCAGGTCAACAAGGACCGCGCCAGGTACTATAGTCCCTGGACATCTGGTGGCAAGTGGGCAACAGGACTCAGGATCTTCAGTTGAGCAACCAGGGCTGAAGACAGCAAAGTTACTGGAAGAAACGTCGCTTAACCGAAAAAGTATTTAAGAAATGCCAACAAGGAAATAATGATCTGCTATTACAAGTCTAGTCCAACTAGAAGAGGTAATTTAAAAAGAATGTACCAAATTTGGAAAGAGAAGCATCTAGATACAGAAATAACAGAACAAAGGCTAGCAGACCAGAGAAGATTCATAATAAGAAATAAAGTATTCACAGGAATTGAGCTGGAAGAACTGCAAAGAGCAACACAGGCTCAAGATATGGAAGAAGAATTACCACCAACTGAAACAGTTGCTCAGGCGCAGGTGGAGGAGGTGTTGGAAATCGAGGATGCCACTGTTGCTGAACTGTTTCAAAATCAAAACCAGGCAACCGCCCCTTTGCCTTCACCTCAAAAACCCAAATGCCGTTTAACAGAAAAGCAACAAGAACTAAATCAAAAAATAACTGAGCATATGAACCAAACAACCACCAGGGTTCAACTTCCAGCTCTAAAAACAGCTGCCAAAAATCAACTTGCTCAGATATTAAAAGATGTCAATGCTGCACATGCAGAAATAACAACCAATAATTTGCAAGAAACAAACCAACTAATGTACAGTGCAGCAACAATAACAACACAAGAGCTCGGATATAAGATCAATGGACCTGTCAAAAAAGAAAGTAGTACATCACCTAAATGGAAGATTAGATTAGAAAATAAAATCTCCAGGCTTAGATAAGATGCTAGTAAATTGAAAGATATAAAAGAATGAAAACACCAAACAGTATCTGATCCAAAAGTACCACCTAGATTCAAGCAAAATTAGAGAAATTCTGGAAATAATAAAGCAGCAAATAACAGCAGTGTCAAAGAAGATTAGCAGATATGAAGCCAGAACTACACAACACAGGCAGAATCTCCTATTCCAGTCGTATCAGAGACGTTTCTACCAAAGCATAGAAGGAGAAACTGCAAGAAACATAGAAACACCAAATAAAGAAGAAAGAGTGCAATTCTGGGGAAAATTATGGGACAATCCAATAGATTATAATAAAAAGCAGGCTGGATGAAAGAGGTCAAAAAATGTAACCAACAAATGCAAGATCTAATAATAACACCAGAATTAATAAGTGAAAGAGCAAAGAAAATTAAAAATTGGACTGCTCCAGGCGATGATGAACTGCATGGCTTTTTGCTTAAACACCTAACAAGCCTTCATAAACAACTATCAAAACAGTTCAATCACATTTTGCAAGGAGGTGATATTGAACAATGGCTAACAACTGGGAAAACTCATCTCATCATGAAAGACCCAGCAAAAGGTGCAGTTCCAAGTAATTATAGACCAATAACCTGCCTGCCAACCATGTTCAAATTATTAACTGGAATAATAGCAGATGAAGTGATGCAACACTTATTAACTAACAAACAGCTTCCAGTTGAACAGAAAGGAAATTGCCCGAACACCAAAGGCACAAAAGACCAGCTGCTGAATGACAAAAGGATTTTAGAAAATTGCAAGAGAAGAAAAACAAATCTAAGTGTTGCATGGATTGACTACAAGAAAGCCTTTGATTCATTGCCTCACACATGGATACTAAAATGTTTAGAAACAACTGGTGTCAGCAAAAACATCCAGATATTTATTTTAAAAAGCCATGAGCATGTGGAGTACACAGTTAACAATCAGTGGCGAGACACTTGGACAGGTTAGCATTAGAAGAGGCATTTTCCAAGGGGACTCACTATTCCCTCTGTTGTTTGTAATCGCCATGACCCCACTTTCACAAATACTAAACAAAACAGGCCTCGGATACCAAACATCTAAAACATCAAGTCAAATCAACCATCTGCTGTACATGGACGATCTGAAGTTGTATGGAAAGTCCCAGTCAGAAATCGAATCACTGCTAAGCACTGTCCGTATATTCAGTAGCGATATAGCAATGGAGTTTGGACTAGACAGGTGTGCTGAATTAATAATGAACAGAGGAAAAATAAGAAAAACAGAAGGAATAGAACTACCCAATGGAAGCAACATCAAGAGCCTGGAAGAGAAAGAACATTACAAATTCTTGGGCATTCTCCAGGCTGATAACATTGCACACACTGAAGTTAAAAGAAAAATTGGAAGTGAATACATCAGGAGAGTTAGAAAAAGAGGAGAAAAGAGGCCTTGAAGAATATATAAAGGACAGTGAAGAAGATGCACTTAAAATGGTCAATAACCAGAAACTATTCAACACCAATGAAGCAAAGCAGGCCTACAAGAAAGAACAAGTCAAGAACCGAGCAGAAAAATGGAAAAATAAGCCACTGCATGGTCAATATTTGCACAATATAAGTGGATAATCAGACATCACCAAGACCTGGCAATGGCTTAAGAATGGCAACTTGAAGAAAGAAACAGAGGGTTTAATACTGGCTGCACAAGAACAGGCACTTAGAACAAATGCAATAAGAGCAAAAGTCGAAATATCCACAACAAACAGCAAGTGTAAAGAAGCAGATGAAACCGTGGACCACCTAATCAGCTGTTGTAAAAAGATCGCACAGACTGACTACAAACAAAGGCATGACAAGGTAGCAGGGATGATACACAGAAACATCTGCAAAAAATACAAGCTACCTGTAGCCAAGAATTGGTGGGACCATAAAATTGAAAAAGTTGAAGAAAATGAAGATGTAAAAATATTATGGGACTTCCGACTACAAACAGACAAACACCTGCCACACAATACACCAGATATCACTGTAGTCGAGAAGAAAGAAAAACAAGTTAAAATAATCGACATAGCAATACCAGGGGATAGCAGAATAGAAGAAAAAGAAATAGAAAAAATCACCAAATACAAAGATCTACAAATTGAAATTGAAAGGCTGTGGCAGAAAAAGACCCAAATAATCCCAGTGGTAATTGGCGCCCTGGGTGCAGTCCCAAAAGACCTTGAAGAGCACCTCAACACCATAGGGGCCACAGAAATCACCATCAGCCAATTACAAAAAGCAGCTTTACTGGGAACAGCATATATTCTGCGATGATATCTATAACAACAGCAACAACATTGACAATAAAATTCAGCCATCCCTTGGGAAGGACTCGATGTCTGGATAAAACAAACCAGTCAATAAGACCTGTCTGACTGTGTAAACAAGAAATAATAGGAGCCATATTGTGGCTTGCTTTCTTTTTAAAAAAACAAAAGCATATTTCCCCCATGAATTTTTTGCATGGGGCATCCAGGAACTTCCAGTGGCCATGCGGCCACCAATCCCTGCAGCCCCCGCCAGCTCCATGATGGAGCCGGCAGTCGTGTGGGCTGTCTTTTGATTGTCTGCAGGGAGAGCGGGCTAAGCCGCTCTCACCGGGCTTCTCATCGATCATGAGAAGAGCTTCAGTGCCTCACTATCCAGTTTTGGTATCCGTGGTAGTAGCAGAGAATAGATTCCCCGTGGATACTGAGGTCCCCCTGTACTACAAGGCTGGCCAAAACAGAAAGATCAAGTTCTGGAAAAGAATAACACAATTTTTCCAGATCGAAGATGAATTGTGCATACCGAATGGCATCATCTTTGGCAGAGAAAGAGCAGTGATACCAGGAACGCTTTGGAAAGAAATGATGCAAAAAATACATCTCTCACATCTGGGTATAGAAGGATGTCTCAGGTGAGCTGTCTCAGTCTACTGGCCTGGAATGGATAAGCAAATGAAGACATTCATGCAGAAATCCACAGTGTACAGGTCCTGGGAAGATCACCAACCCAGAGAAAGCCTAGTACCACATTATATACCAGGGAGACCATAGGCAAAAGGAGGCATAGATTTGTTCAGTTGGGAAGACAAGGATTATGTTATCACTGTAGATTATCTATCCATTTTGGGGGGAAACAGACCATTTAGCAGATACCTTTGCCAGAACAGTCATATGCAAGATAAAAGCACATTTTGCATGCTATGGGATACCAGACACAGAGGTGCTTCACACAACATGTGAGAAGCGCCTGACAGGGTTCTGTGGCCTGCTCTCCCTGCAGCCGAGCAGCCGCTCATAGCTGGGCAGCCATTATGGGGCCCATCTGTTTGGGATTATTATTTTTTTTAAATTTATTTTTACACTTATATCCCGCTCTTCCTCCGAGGATCTCAGAGTGGTGTACATGGTTATTTTTCTCCTCACAACAACCCTGTGAGGTAGGTTAGGCTGAGAGACACATGACTGGCCCAGAACCACCCAGTGACTTTCATGGTTGAATGGGGATTCGAACTCGGGTCTTCCCAGTCTTAGTCCAACACTCTAACCACTAAGCACACGGTATGATCCAGGCAAAATGAAGCACAATTTAGTCCTGTCAATTTCAGTGGAACATTTTAGCTGCCTTGAGAGCTTCATTATAAAGTGGAATGGTGGGATGCACATCTTAGAATAAAATAAATATATTAATACTGGAATCTCTTCCATTGAGGTCAATGTGACAAAAGTGCTTAACTTTGGCTGGATCAAGTTCACAGCTCCCAGTTCAGTTTTGGTACATGCATAGTCTTTGAGTGTTGTTGAATGCAGATGTCTTTTGCTGGGAATTCTGTATGCTGTTTCCTTTTGCATGTGGGGTACCCAGGCTGCTAGGATATTGAGTGCTTGTTTGCTTAGCATGTGTGAGTATTCTCTTTTCTAATTAAGGGAAGAGAGAGCTTTCCCAGTTCTCCAGATTGGGAATGTACTGGGAATGTATTCATAGAAATAAATATAACAGTAAGAGCATCTCTTTGGTGTATATTGCTTTGTCAAACTACCATTAGGAAAAAGAGCAGTTAAAATAGTTTGGAATTTAATAGTTAAAGAGATAATCATTTTCCTTTTTACCAAACAAAACTCTCTACAGCTGGGTTCACACAATCACAAGGCTTCTGATTAAAAAGTTAATTAGTGAGCCCTGTGGACCTGATTGTGAGAACCCAGAATGTCAGGGCAATTCTGGTCAAACTGCTCTGGATGGTTATCATCTCCTGGTTAAATGCTGGTTAACCAGAATGGTTTGACCACGTTTGACTTGAAATTCACAATCAGCTCCACAGGGCTCACTAATCCTTTTAAAAGTGCAGTCAAGACATATTTGTTCACCCAGGCATTTAATTAGATACTGTTTTAATAGTGTTTTAATTGTGTTTTAATAGTTTTAACTTTTAAATTTTAATTGTTGAAATGTTTTATTGGTTGTTTTTATTCTCTTGTAAACCGCCCAGAGAACTTGCGTTTTGGGTGGTATAAAAATATGTTGAATGAATGAATGAATGAATGAATATTTTTGTTTTTGTTGTTGTCTGTCCTATCTAAGCAGGACTCTATGGGCAGCATCCAGGATAAGTTAGCCGTGACTAAGTCCCATTGAAATTAACAGGGCTTATGTGAGTCATGACTACTTTGTCTCATTGATTTCCATGGTGCTGTCACTATAAATGGTGGCTGGGGATGATGGGAGTTGTAATTCAGCAACAGCTGGAGAACCAAGGCCTTGCTCATGGCCCTGCCACTAACAGAGATCCGGTTAGCGGGAACTAGAGGCAAGCCTTCTCGGTTGTGGCCCCTCAGATTTGGAACGCCCTCTCTGAATAGCTTCACCATGCTCCCTCCCTCAGTGTTAAATAAAAGCAATTGAAAACACATCTTTATCGAGAGGTTTTTAAATGTTTCATTTCAGTTTACATCTGACAGGATCTTTAGTTTTTATAGTTCTTAGTTTTTAGCTTTTAAAATAACTTTTAATTTGAAACTTTTTTAAAAAATGTAAACTTAAATGTGGTTTTAGCCTGGCCTTTTAACTTAGGAACATAGGGACATAGGAAACTGCCATAAACTGAGTCAGACCATTGGTCTATCTAGCTCAGTACTGTCTTCACAGACTGGCAGCGGCTTCTCCAAGGTTGCAGGCAGGAGACAGTAAATCGCTTCTGGAAAAGTTTGTATGGTTATGTGCAAAGAGACAAGAGTATCTCTTCTAAACAGCAATGGGACAAATTGTGGAAATGGATGTCGGACGTAAACCCCCCCACCCCCCCCGCCATTACCTGATGTGCCTTGAAATCCCCCACCCCCGAGTTACAGTACTACCTGCATATACTTCATAACCTTGTGGGTTTCCAAATCCTTGTGTGCAAATCTTTGTAGATATATCATGTACAACCAACCACTTTGTATATAATTGTGCTTTGGCAACGTACTGTATGCTTTGGTAGTTTGTTGGTTCAATAAAAAAAAATCTTGTCCTATTAAAAAAAATAAAAATCTTGTCCTATCTTGGAGGAGCCAGGGAGGGAACTTGAAACCTTCTGCTCTTCCCAGGGTGGCTCCATCCCCTGAGGGGAATATCTTGCAGTGCTCACCCAACAAGTCTCCCATTCATATGCAACCAGGGCAGACCCTGCTTAGCTATGGGGACAAGTCATGCTTGCTACCACAAGTCCAGCTCTCCTCTCCTCTTAAGTTAACTTGCTTAACTTAAATTTGGTTAACTTTATTTGTCTTATTTTACATTGTATCTTTTTATTAATGTTGTGAGCCACCCCAAGCAGTAGTGTACTGGAGGAGTGGGGAATAAATAGTTCAATCAATCAAACAAACAAACAAACAAACAAAGTTTGCTTCCCCCTGGTCTAGACTAAAAAATCTGGATGCTGCCTTCTGTCTACTTTACAAGACCTCCCTCTATTTTTGACCTACCCTTCCTCTTTTAAACATCCTTAACATTTCCTTCAGATGACTATCCCCCCATCAGGCATAATGAATAAGGCATAGAATGTTTTCTGCCTTGTGTAAAAATCACAAATGTGAAGGAATTCCCAAATAATTGTTCCCTGTCCATTTCCCAGTCATCTCTACAAAGGCTTCAGCTGTCAGCTCCATCCCCGTCAGTGAGTGCTCCTTCTCAAACTACATCTGTACATTAGGGATTGCATGGTGACCCCACCACTGAAGATGAAGCAACATGCCCTGAAGCTGGCAAATCAATCAGGTTACACGCCTCCACTTTAAGCCCATTTCCAATTATTTCAGGTGCAGGTTTTAACATGTTCCGCTTGCCCTCCCACTCTGTTCCTTGTCTTCATTAGCATATTAAGAAGACACACACCCTTACTTCCCCATACCCCCCTCCTACTAAATTTAGGAGCCTGAAGGCATTTTGCAGAGCTGGTGATTCTCAGTTAGGCCATCTTTCTGATAGCCATGATGTGATTCCTGCAAAGGAATGGCTGGGTAGATATGTTTGAACAGCTGATGGCAAATTATTTCAATTAGTTGCTCCGGCGAATTAGCAATTGGTCTCACATCCCATTGGAATTTCTTGCTGAAGATGGATATGCATAGATCCAGTCTGCTTTGTAAACTATTTATTTACCATTTCAGTGTTTCATTCACTTAGTTAGTCATTTCAGTCTTTATATCCCATCTTTCTATAGCCCTATTCGGACATTATGTTGTACAAGTGTACAGATGTCTGTTTACTTGTACATGTGTTTGCGTGGATGACTACCTGTGTTCATTTTAAAAGTGACTCAGGATATAGGCCACTCAAATGCATGGTGCAGGTAGGAAGTGCACTGCTCTACCTGTATTCAGCATAACATGTGAATCACTGTACCTGTGTGCAGATCTGTGTATGCTCTACACTTGACATTTGCTATATAAGTGTTGAAGATGATGAGGCTGTTCACACATGCAGCCAAGAGCAGGCTAATGTAGCCAAGAGTGCTCTTGGCTGTGCATGTGTACTGCCAGGAGGCAAGCAGCTCCCGGCGGCCGCTTAGGGAGCCAGCCACTTAGCCCGAGTTAAGGGCGCTAGGGTGCCCTTAACTTGGGCTAAGTGTTTGTGTGTTGGCGCCACATGGCGCAGACACAGGAGCAGGCTCTTGGCGGGCACCAGGGGAATCCCCACAATGCACTGTGCACTCATGCAGTGCATTATGGGAGTTCTGGGGGCCAGGACAATGCGTCCCGGCCCCCACACCTCTGTGCTGCTGGGAGCAGCCGGTGTCTTTGTGGGCACATGATTCGCGCATCTGGCACGGACTGGGGAATAGTCTGCAGGGGAGGTAAGTTCCTCACCAAGTGCCCGGCAGACCTTCTCAGTGACAGCGAGAAAGGGCTCAATGAGTGACTAGGGCTTATTTCACAGCACGTTCAAGGTGGCTTACAAAATACAGATAGGACAATGATAAAATAATCTAAAACACAAGTAAGTATTTCTCACAACAGTAATAGTAATTAGAGTGTAAGAGACAGGAAGTAATTAGACTTTGGGACAGGAAGCCATTTTCTTATTCCTTTTGCTGTGCAAACTACTATGAGAACTTTTTGTTGAAAAGTGATATAATAAAATAGTATTTGTTTGTTTGTTTACCTATCAAATTTGTACACTGCCCCAAACTTTCGTCTCTGGGTGGTTAACAATAGAATAAAACAATTTTAAAAATAAACCAGAAATTAAAACCTAAAAATTTAGGAAGCTGACAAAGCTTGGGTGAAAAGATGGGTTTTCAAGGGTTTTTTGAAAATTGCCAGAGATGGGGAGGATCGTATCTCAGCAGGGAGTGCTTCGTCTCTGTGTAGCTACCAAACAAGTTGGCGGTAACTGGAGACAGACCTCCTCAGATGACCTCAATGGGTGGTGGGGCTCATAGTGCCCATAAATAAGTAGTATTATTTATAATGATAAATGGACCAGGTAAAGTATAACTAGGATGATCACAGGAAGCCGAAGCTAAAAGAACGAGGCCTGTTTAGCTCTAAGCAAAGAAGGTTGAAAGCTGATCAGGGAACCGCACCAGCAGGAGAGAAGGAAATGCACACTCATTTCAGATACATGTCCTTATGCTGAGTAGTCAAGCTAGTGGACTGGCTCATCCAAACCAGATCTTGTTTTTAGTTATTTTAGTTATTTTATTAATACTACTACTACTTCTACCAATATTTATATACCACTTTTCAACACAGATTCCCAAAGTGGTATAAAAATTGAAGAATCGACCAACCAACCAATCAATTAATTCGGTCGACACAGAAGAATAAGACTCCCTGTCCCCAAAGGGCACGCAATCTAAAAAGAAACATAAGATAGAAACCAGCAAGAGCCACTGGAGGAATGCTGTGCTGGGGATGGATAAGGCCAATTTCTCTCTCCCTGTTTAATATAGAGAATCACCACTTTAAAATCATGCCGCTTTGCTCAGTTAGCAGGGGATAAATGTTATATTGTTTTATTCTGTTTTATCTTGTTGATTGTTTTACCATTGTTGTGAGCCTCCCTGAGCAGTATTGCACAGGAGTGGGGTAGTATAATTATTTGTAATAATTACAGATAATTAATAATTCAATAAAACCAGGTGTCTAGGTAAGGGAGAATGGCCTCATGTTCACCCCTCTCTCGGGCAGCCCCTTGTGCATGCCAGCCACACCCCCTGCATGTGACATCACTGCAGGGGGAGTGGCCAGCTCCCAGAAGGACCCCACACAGCCTTCTGGAGCTCATTCCCCAGCTGGCTTAGTTGTCAGCGAGATGTTTTCTTTGTTCTCTCACGGAGAGAGAACGAAGAAAACACCCAGTCAGCAACTAAGCTGGCTGGGAATGAGGCTCTGTGGAGCTCGGGGTGAGGGGCAAGCCAAGTGGCTCCCAGGAGATGGGCAGCTTGTGTTCTTCCAACCCATCTGCGCAATTAGAACTCTGCCCCTGACAACAACAACAACAACAACTGACTCATCATATTCAGTGCCTCTATAGCAGTGCCCTTCCTATCTGTACCCTGCATCGGAGGGCACCTGTACCCAGGATCACTTCCAAAATGAACACACATAAAGTTGTTCACACCAAAAAAACAGGTGCATGTGTGTACAGACACATTTATGAACATACAAGACAATAAGGATATTCACATGCACAGCCGGGATAGGGCAGCCCAGCCCGGGTTAGGCTGTGTGTGTGAAGCCCAGCCCAGCCCAGCCTGCATCAAGCGGCACCCCGCGGCAAGCCCCACTTACTTTCAAACCCGGCATTTAGCGGAGGATAAGCAAACATGTGGTCCACTTAACCTCAGCTGGGGATCATCTGGTGACTGCCACTGGGTTAAACAGCTTCCCCCCAGCCTACCGCCATTTCTGGCAATAAGCAGGGTGGAGGGAGGAGCAGCTGTGCTGAGCATGGTGGCTGTACTAATGAAAGCAGCTGTCCCAGAGCATACTGGGATGTGGCGGCAGGGGTGTGTGTCTTCCCGCTCTCAGCGTCTCCCTTCACTACACCACTGCTCATGTGGGTGCATGGTGTGGTGGAGGAGAGGACAGCAGCTGCTCGTTTTCCAGGCAGCCCACCCTTCCTCCCTTGCTCCCAGGTGAGGTCCTGTGCACAACCTCAGTGTCTGAACAGAGCTAGAATAATAGTTTTAAAAAGTCAGAGAAAATTTGAAAAAGGCTCTCCTCAACATCAACAAAGGCCCCAAAGTACACCAAAATATGTACACCTTCAGGAGACATATAATGGCAACAAAGGATGGGCCAACATGATCTCCTTCCCGGGTGCTACCACAAAGAATGCCTGGCCTGCATGTCCACAACCAAGGCTCAGTAGGTGGTGGGACATGTCTTGTCTGCCTAGCTAAGTAGGATCCACCCTGGCTGCATTTGAATGGGAGACCACATGTGAGCACTGTAAGATATTCCCCTTAGGGGATGGAACCACTCTGGGAAGAGCAGAAGGTTTCAAGTTCCCTCTCTGGCTTCTCCAAGATAGGGCTGAGAGAGATTCCTGCCTGCAACCTTGAAGAAGCCGCTGCCAGTCTGTGAAGACAATACTGAGCTAGATGGACCAATGGTCTGACTCAGTATATGGCAGCTTCCTATGTCCCCTATGTTCCTCTGAAGATTGTGACAGATGGGCAGGATCATGAGACAACAGGTTTACCTCTAATTTATCTTCTACACACTTGGCAGAAAAACCTGAGCCCTGAAGGAGGATAACTCAAGGGATGCCTGCTAAGAACATGTGAGCTGGGCATTCTGAAAGACAAAAATAGAGACAAAATAGGGATAGGGATAGCAATGTATCAGGGTAGAATCCAGAAAACCGAAACTGTCTATTTCTGATACAGTTGGAGCACAGATATTTTCAGAAATGGCTCTTGGTCTCCGATTGGCACCCTGTGCTCTGCTGCGTGGCCTACTTCAAGGCGATTGGATGTACTGATAGTTCTGTCTTGGATCAGAATTCTTCAGTCCCTTTGAACGCTATATATGATACCTGCAGCCTGATTCTATGCATGGTTACTCAGAAGTAGGTTCGACTGTCTTTAACGGGGCTCATGCCCAAGTGGATGCACATAGGGTTATGTGTCTTAAGAGGCATTTTCTTTGGGAAGGGGCCGCTTCATTGTTAACAAGCAGCTAAATCAATGAGGAGGCAATATTGCAAAACGCAGCCTGTGGCACGGAAAAGGTTGATTGCTAGCAGCTGGAAGAATGGAGACACAAGGATTAACAGGAGAAATTACAGCTTCTCCAAATAAGAAGTGGCCTTTGTAGCTGCCTCCTTTCTGTGAAACCTTCTTGCCCTGGAAGATCACGAGAACTCTAGGCTGAGCACATTTCAGGAGCAGTAGGAGACCTTTCCCTTCTGGCAGACTCTTGGTGTGGAGAAAATAGGAGATTGACTTGTTTTTGGCTGAACAGTGTTGGCCTGTGCCATTTTTCTGCCTGAAGCAGAATGCCAAAGATTGCTTCCTCTTTTCTTTGCCCTTTCTTTTTCCTTGTAACAAATGACACCCCTCATTCCTTCCTTCTTTCAGATTTCTCCCTCTTCCTCCTTCTTCTATTGAGAAGCAAAGAGGAGAAGCAGCAGGCAGCCATTTTGTATTTCTTCCTTTGTACACCATCCATGGAGCAGGTGCTCAGTGGCCTTCAGGGATAACTCTGAGGAGTAGTCAGGAGTAGTGAACACTTGTCTCAAAATATTTCCTGCTACCCCATCCCCCAGACTGGAACTTTACAGCAAAAGGTAAAGTCATAGAATATTATGGTCCTGAAATTTGAATGAATGACAACTAAATTAGTTTAGGGACTTGGCTATCCTGGGTATTGGAGAAGAAGAATTTTTTCCCCAAAGTCTCTTGATCATCTGAAGAAAGTTTTTAGATTTTATTCAGGCTATCATAAGAAGCAAATCTTTATTTCTTCCAGTATTCTGTGGGTTATTTTGTTTTTTGGTTAATCCATCATCCTACATATTCTTTCTGTATTCTTCCCAAATTTCTTGCCATTTCCTACTTCATGAATAAGTTAAATACACCAACAATAATTACTATACCTCAATATGTATTTAATGTATAGTAAAATCCTTGCTCCCCTAAAAACGTTCTCTGCCACCCCTTGCTCCCCCAAACTAGTTGTTCAAGAAGCACCCCTAGTGGGCTTCTATGCCAACCCTTACCTGGCCCACAATTTGGCCCCTGAAGTGGCCCATGTCACCTGCCTCATGGTAGGGCCAACTCTAATGCTCTGGTGCCCAAGAATATGAACTGAGAAGTTCCAGGTTCAAATCTTATTGCAAGTAGTACTCACTAGGAGGCCTTTTTATTTATTGTGGGCCTTTTGGTTTACTTTGATTTTTTAGCCATTTCTTAGTCAACTGTATGAAAAAAAATTGTGACTTGCCTAAGGATTATTTCCCAACTCCACCTCAACTACTGGTGATATGGGGATAATGACACTGAACTACTTACCTAATAGGGTTCTTGTAAGGTTTACAAAGATATCGCATGTGAAATGCTATGAATATTGAAACATCCACTCCGTATAAATACTTTATTAGCCTACTTTTCCTAAAGGAAAGTAAGCTTATGAGATCACCCAGCTGTGTATGTGTGTGTGAATGTTGCAATGCCTGGACCAATTCCAACCCAATTTGGTACAGTTGTTGGGACACATAGGGACACATAGGGATACCTCAATGGCTAAGTTTGTCATGATGTAATCCACCCCAAATCAAGATGGAAGATCTGTGAATGTTTGAGGAGGAATTGGGCTAATTACAGAAGATGGTAATTATCAATTATGATTACAATGAAAGGAAAGTAGGCAGATTAGTTCTTACCAAAACTACTACTGCTGCTGCTGCTGGTTCTGCTTATAATACTACTATACTACTACTACTACCACCACCACCACCACCACCACTACTACATACTGCTACTACTACTGGCTGATTAACAAAGAACTCATGCTTCTAGGGGCTGTAGGGGTGTGATGGGAACATCACACCCCTACAGCCCCTAGAAGCATGAGTTCTTTGTTAAAAACCCTTGCAAAACTCCCCGGTGCATGCACCATTGCTCAGGAACCTTTAGAGTCTGGAGAACTCCTCATGCTCTGCAAAATCAGAAACACAAAGCTGACCTTCATGAAAAGGATGAGGGAATCAGTGTTAGATTTGGAGCCAGATATACGTATCATTTAAGGAACTCACTCGAAACAGAAAAAAATGACTCCAAATTCCATTTGTAGATTATTCTTATCTGACATGTTCTGCAGCATTAGCAGGGCAGAGCAAGAGTAACTCCTCTGCAGATGTTGGAGGGGAGAGTTTTATGCAGCAGACAGAGGATGCATGTGTGAGGAGAGATCAGCTCATTAAAGCCACATCTCCAACAGCAGAGAGAGGGGCTGCTGCAGAACTCAGCCAGAAACTTGTCCCATAGTGGAGTGAGCACAAAGGAGGAGGGGAGCACATTTGCTGCTCTCCCCTCCTTCCAAAAGTAATTTCTGGTTTTCAGAAATATTCCCTGAGAGTAATGGAGTCCTCAGGGACATATTTCTGGAAATAAAAGAGTACTTCCAAAAAGTACTTTTGGAGGGAGGACAGAAAGGAGGGGGGAACTCCCTCTGTCTCCTTCACACACACTCTGCTGCAACGTCATAGCAACGTTTCTGCAAGGGCACAGCTCTTGCTCTGCTCTCCTAATGCTCTGAAACATGTCAGCCAATATTGTTTAAAATCAGTGATGGCTCTTACCTGAGGGCAGAGTGGGTGGCACCCACCTGACAATATTCATCATCCATTTTACATCCTCTTCTGTAACCATTTCTCTGTCTGCCTCACTGCCTCCCTGTTGGTGACTCTTCCTTGCTTGCAGCCTGGTCCCAGTGTATACATAGGGTGGGCGACAGTACCAGAATTTTGTAAACACCAGTAGGAACATACAGGACCGAGTCTCACGATCAGTGAGACCCGGTTTGGGGCGGTGAGCAGGGAGAGCGGGCTAAGCCTGCTCTCCCTGCACATGAGCGGAGAGGGAGTCCTGGGCAGCCAGATCGGCCACCCGCACGATTGCCGGCTCCGTGACAATTGGCCCCCGCAAGCTCCAGCGTGCCTTGCGCAAGTGCCCCACAAACCTGGTTTTAGGGCAGGGGTTCTTGAGCGGGTTACCCGATCTAGAACCACAGGGCTTGCAGCCGAGCCCAGTGTTTCTCACGATCGTGTGTGTGTGTGTGTGTGTGTGTGTGTGTATATATATATATATATATATATATATATATATATATATATACACACATACTAGTGTTTTCAGGCCCGTTGAAATAACGGGCGCTAGTAGGGGAGAGATTTCCCCCCCTGCCCCACTCTTCGGCCAGAGGAGACGGAGACCGGGTCCGGGGGCGAAGCAGAGGCCGTTTTAAAAATATATGAAAAATTGCTGCCGCAGTCGCCGCCGCCCGCCCTCCCTCCCAACTGCCGAGACCTCCTTACCCCGGGCCGTGTCAGTTGGGCGAAAAAAGTTCTTAATTTGAGAGGGAGAGAGGAGCTCGCAAGCGGAGCTCTTCTCTCTGCAAAGCCTCTTCCCGAAATGGCGCTTTGGGCGCAAAGGACGCCTATTGCGTCCTTTGCGTCCATAGTGCCAGTTCGGGCAGAGCCTTTGCACAGAGAGGAGCTCTGTTCGCAAGCTCCTCTCTCCCTCTTAATTAAGGACTTTTTTCGCCCGACTGACGTGGGCCGGGGTAAGGAGGTCTCGGCAGTTGGGAGGGAGGGTGGGCAGCAGCGGCGACCGCAGCAGCAATTTTTTTTTTTTACGGCCTCCGCTTCGCCCCCGGTCCCAGTCTCCATCTCCTCTGGGCGAGGCGGTGGCTCTGCCGCCGCCTCAGCCAATTTCCCCCGCCGCCTCTTCCCCAGCTTTGCGGCGGCCGCTTCTGGCCTTTCCGCGGCTGGGCGAAGCGACCAACATGGCTGCCTGGTTCCTGTCTCCGTTTCTGCCTCGGCCTGTTCTGGGCATGCGCTCCGCGCATGCCCAGAACGGCCGAGGGAGGCACGGACACACGCCTTGGTGTCCATGGACGGACACCAAGGCTTTTATTAGAGAGGAGATATATATATATATATATATATATATATATATATATATATATATATATATTTGAATATTGATGAGGCAGGAGCCAATTACAAGGCTTGTCTTTACTTTCAGAAGGTAGGCAGATGCCAGGCCTTTGTTCAAGGACTCATAGGAATGTAGGAAAATAGGACTTATGTCCTATAGGAACATAGAACATAGGACTCCCACTCGGAAGAGGAGTGGGAGGCAGTGAATTTACCTTAGGATCCTGAGGGCCAGCTCTGTGATCGGAGGAAGGTGGCACTCGTGATGGGCTAGGAGGAGGGCTTGGTGCAGGAGGCAGAGCAGAGTAAGGAATTCCAGGAGGAACTCTTGTTGCCGGTGTTATCTCCCAGGGCACACAGGCGTGAGAAGTGGCGTGACTAAGTCAGGGAATTGAGATGCAGCAGTCGCTTGCAGTGTTCAAGAGACTGATTGAGGGTGGCTGACTGGGCAGAGTGCTGATTGGTTCCAGCTGGAAACCTGCTTTAAATTCTGAAGCTTCACTTGAGACAGACTGCTGGAGACAACTCATCAACAGCCTTGATACCTCCCTCTGTGATACCTTGGACTCGGTACCTTTGGGATCTGTGATTTGTTCTCTTGTGCTTCTTTACAGACACCGGACAAACCATTGTGCCTGCTTGGAGGAAGTGGGTAACTGGAGACATCTCTTCGCCTGCTACTACATCATAAATTACAGACGGCTCATTGACTGTGGTGGGTTTAAGACAGCAGACCTTAAAACACACTGAGCAGAATCAGAGACACTTTTGAGAATCAAAAGGCATCATGCTAATTGACTCCTCAGGTAGCCAATCAGGGGTCCCAGAGGGTGCGGAAGTCCTTTTCTTTTAGCTACTTGTATTCTATTCACTAATCTTTTGCAGTTTGTTTGTTTGGGCATTTGTCCCCAGGGGGATCCTTTAGAGAGTGTGGGGGAGGAGTCAAGGGAGAAAGAGAGGGAAAGGGGAGGAGAAAATGGAGTTGTTCCTGAATAAACCTTTAGATAAATCTGCTTAAGATTTCCTTGTGTGTATGAAGGAAGCTGCTATAAAACATTACTCAGAAGAATCAAATTACCATTTTGGTTAGAGAGCAGGCAGGCTGGCTGTTGGTAAATCTAATCTTTTGCTGGGTTCTTTGTTTGTGTTTGTTTGGCGGGGAGGAATTCAACCTCTGCTTTCTCTCCCTTGCACTCTGATTTGATCTGTATGCAAAACATTATGGCCCATTCCCAAAATGACATGCCATAAAACATTGGAAGGGACAGCAAACTGTAAAATTGGAAGGGACAGCAAACTGTAAAATCGGACTAATTAATTAATTAGAAGCCAGAATGTACTTTTAGGGCATATGCATGGATTTCTGAGTCCAAACTGCTTTTCATATAATTGCAGAAGTGGTTTTCCATGTGGTTGTGGTGTATGTAGAGAAGGAATGGATTCTGTTGGAAGGAAAATCATTTTAAAAATCCATTTGCTATGTAGAGAGTTAACCAGGCTTTTCACTGGATTGAAGCCAATGAGACTGTTCTCACGATCTCCCCAAACCGAGCTTTGGGAGCCTAGCCCAGTTTGGGGGTGTGTGTGCTGCAATAGGAGCCACAGAGCTCCCGGCAGCAAACCCCATTAAACAAGGTTAGTGGAGTGAGTGCCCCACTAAGCCTGTTTCTCTGACTGCGAGTCGTCATGGTGGCAGCTCTGCACCGCAATGACTCACAAGGAGATCCCCAACCGGGAGGCTCCAAAAAGCCTCCTGGCACAGGGGGCCTTCCCAGAATTCCCCGCACACTCGTGTGGGGCATGCTTGGACGTCTGGGCACCAGCCAGCCCCCGACCCCCACCATCCCAACTGGCTCTGTGACGGAGCCAGTTATCATGTGGACGGCCTATCCAGCTGCCCAGGGCTAGCAGCATGATCGTCTGCGGGGAGAGGCGGCCAAGCCCGCTCTCACCACCGAACCCTCCTCAGCTCTCCACACTGCTCTCCACATATGTCCGCTGGGAGTTATGGACCATTGGGCAAATATTAAGGAAGTATTCTCTATTAAAAACATTTGTTGTTTCCTAGTATGTACACCCAGTCTAAGTGGTGGGCACCCAAGGTGGTCAGAGAGTGGCACCCAGCTGTTCAACAAGCATGGAGTAGGGAGAGGGTGTCCCCATGCATCATTGCTTCCCATGGTATCCTCTAAGTTACAGGAAATGGTTAATAGCTGCAGCAAACATCATTGAAAAACCTGTGGTTTTTCTATTATTTATGTATGATCTTTGAAATAGGCAGGCAGAGCTGCCCTTGTAACTTCAGAATGCATTTGGTCTCCACTTTTGTATTTGATGGATTTATTTACTTTTAGGTGTTTAGCCTGTGCTTCCTCCAAAAAGCCCAGAAAGGTGCACATGGTTACATTTATCCTCCCAACAGCCCTATGAGGAAGGTTATGCTGAGAGATAAGTGACTGTTCCAGAGTGACCCAGTGAGTTTCATGGCTGAATAGGGATTTGAACTTGGATTTCCCCAACCTAGTCCAACACACTAACCACTGTACCACTCTGGCTCAGTTCTTTCTTGGTATTTATTATTAGTAGTATTTGTTTTTGAAACAGAGGCAGACAGAGCTGCCCTGGTTACTTTACTCTCCACTAGAGGTGCTCTTACCCCTAGACTTTAGGGCCGAAGTCCAGGGCCTCCACACCTCCTGAGGGCCCCCAAATCCTTTTTAGTCTGTCCTGGGTGGTGTGGTTTGTGCCCTCAAGAAACTACGTGTTAAAAAATGATGCTTAACTTGCAGCGGGGGGCCTCCAAAGGCCTTTAGGTCCAGGCTTCAAAATTACCCAAGTGCACCTCTGCTCTTCACAGAAACAGCCTTTTCTTTTCCTGTGAGTGTGTGCTCGTGGTAAATACAAGATCTACATACTAGTGTAGTCCTGTAAAACCCTATAAAGCAACTGATGTTTTCCATATTTCTCTGTATCTCTGCTGATGAGCAATTGAGATTTGTGTACCTGTGTATATGAGTGTTTGAATTTTGATCCCACTTGTTAGCTACAAATCTGCACTTTGCCAGTTATTTCTGGCACCGACCTAGTCCTGGCTCCACCTCCACAGCTGCCCACAATTGGCTCCACCTATCACTACCTGTGGATCCACCCATCACCTGCCCCGCCTAGCGCACACACACCCCGCAAATCCCAGGAACCACCAGCCGCCACTGTTTAAAATATTTAAATACCACTTTTCAACAAAAAGGTTCACAAAGAAGTTTACATAAAAGGAAAAAGAAAATGGTTTCCTGCCCCAAAGGAGCACAAATCTTTTTTTCCCTTTCCTTTTCTTTTCTCTTTCTCTTTTCTCTTTCTTTTCTTTTTAAAAAACAGACACAAAGGAGACAGCAGCTACTGGGGGTGTGTGTGTGCTGTTCTGGGGTTGAATCTCCCTCTGCTAAATATTTATTTATTTTATTTATTTATCAAATTTGTACACCGCCCCAAACTTTCATCTCTGGGTGGTTAACAATAGCATAAAACAAGTTAAAAACATATACAAAAACTAAAAACAATTTAACAATTTAAAAATAAACCAGAAATTAAAACCTAGAAATTTAGGAAGCTGAGAAAGCTTGGTGAAAAGATGGTTTGTTGTTTTTTGGTGTGTGTTTTTTGAGACCAAGGCAGTCTCCACCCCATAGCCTGCCTAAAAACCAGTTTGAAATGGGTCTAGATAATCAGTTTCCTCTAACACCGCCTGGAGCTGAGAGGCCACCACCCTCTCAATCACCTTGCCCAGCCATGGGAGGTTGGAAACAGGCATATAATTGCTCAACTCTGAGGAATCTAATGCAGGCTTCTTTAGAAGAGGTCTAAGTTAACGATTGCCTCCTTAAGACAAGGAGGTATCCTGCCCTCCCTCTGAGAAGCATTTATGATTTTATTATTTCCACCAGGCTGTCTACAACAGCCTCCCTGCTAGATAGAACAAGCCATGTTGGACAAGGGTCAAGAGAACAAGTGGTAGGCCTCCACTCCAAGCAACTTATTATTTATTAGATTTATTAACTCATCCATATCCTCAGGAGTCACAAACTGAAACCAATCCAGTCGAATCACATAAGAGGCAGGCACGGGGGTGGCAGGCGGCTTCTTTAAGTGTAAACGGAGCCGGTGCTCCGTGCCGCCCAGCAGCCCCATGGCAGGGAATCACCTCTGCCAATCACCTGGCTCCCACAAAGGCGAGCCCCCACCAGCGGCCAGGTGAGTGGCGGAGGCAATTCCCCGCCATGCGGGCTGCCGAAACACCGGCTCCGTTTACACTTAAAGAAGCCGCCCGCCACCCCCCGCCACCCGGAGATGCTTCACAGCCCGTGCCTGATAAGAGGAGTTGTTGGGCACCTCCAGTTCAGACATCAAATTAATTGTGGAGTCTCCCTCTAGGTCGGCCCGAATCCGAGAGATTTTATCTGCGAAAAACTCTTTAAACACATCATAGCGGGTAGCTGATTACTCCAAATTCTGGTTCAAGGGAGGGGGAGCAGATACTAGTCCCCTCACAACCTTGAACAATTCCACCGGACATGGACTCACAGAGGCAATACGGGCAGAAAAGAACCGCCTCTTTGCCGCACATATTGCCTGAGCATAGATCTTTAGATGTGCTCTATGTCGCAATCTGTCGGATTTGAGTCGAGTCTTTCTCCACTTGCGCTCCAGTCGCCTACCTTGCCGCTTCAGTCCCCATAGATCTTCCGTATACCAAGGGGCCAGTTTTGAAGTGGGTCGGAGGGGATGCTTGGGAGCAATCGTGTCTACTGCCCTGGTGAGCAAATTGTTCCAATTCTCAGCCAGGGCATCAACAGGATCACTGACAAAGCCAACACTGAATCCCTCCAAGGCTTCTTGGAATCTTACTGGATCCAATAACCTCTTTAGGTGGACCATTTTAATGGGCCCCTTGCTCCTGCGGAGGTGGGCAGTGGTTGTAAGTCCAACCTTAATCAGATGGTGGTCCATCCATGACAATAGGGAAATCACAAGAGTCCCCACCCACGGAACACCACCCTGATCAGAGTAAAAGACCTAATCAGGTGTGTGACCTGCAATATGCGTCGGTCCAGAGACCACTTGGGATAGGCCCATAGTTGTCATGGCTGCTATGAACTCCTGATCTGACAGACTGGTCCCGAAATGAACATTGAAGTCCCCCAGCACCAAGAGTCTAGGAGACTCCAACACGAGTTCCGTGACCAAATCCGTGAACTCAGTAAGGGATTCTGCTGGGCAGCGGGGCAATTGGTACACCAACAGAAGTCCCAATCTATCCCTGGTCCCCAAACTCAAGTACATACATTCAATATGGTCCGATACCCTAACAGATACCCTAGTAAGGGAGATGTTATCCTTATAGACCACAGCCACTCCACTTCCTCTCACCTGCTCCTCTACAGAATATCCTGGAGGGAGAAGCAGGGACCAAACTGGGCCACTAGCCTTCCCCAACCTAGTCTCGGTAATACGTACCAGGTCGGCCCCTTCATCCACGATCAAATCATGGATGAGTTCAGGTTTATTTTGGACCAACCTGGCATTACAGAGGAGCAGGGTAAGGCTATGTGGGTTGTTGGCAGTGCTCCCTGAGGTCAAAGAGCTGGCAGGACAGCCGGAAGGGGAGACAGCTATTAAATTTCTGACGACCCTTCCCTTGGAATGGCCTGATGACCTGCCAACGTCACTTCTTCTATTCCCCACCACCACTGGGATAGCTGCCCCATAGTCAACGAAGGCGCCCCTCAAATATATATGAGAGTTGCTCTCCCTCTGCTAAACACAAGAGAGCCATCACTTTGAAAAGTGTCTCTTTGCTCTTGTTGCGTATACGTTTTGTGGCAAAACAGGCATGTTATTGAAACTGCTTTGGAGTTCTGTACTATCAGCATCCGTGCCATATGATACAGTCTCTCTGCCTACTCATTTTCTAACCATAACCATGATCTGGATTTGGGATTTCATTTCTGATAAAACTTTAGTAATTATGTTTGGTAGACCCTAGGATATGGTGCATGTGTGTTTGTGTGCACATGTGCATATTATTGGGATTCAACTTCAAAATCTGAATTTGAGTTTTGGAAGTGAAAATTTACCTTGGGATTTAGACCGTGACTGCTTTTTAAACCTATTGACATCTCTTCATTTTGGCTAATATCAAACTGTCAAGTTATCAAATGGTGAAAGAGAAAGAAAGAAGGAAATGAGAAAAAGAAAGAAAAAGAAAAAGAGAATTGTGCAACTGTGCAAACTTCCTTCCTTTCCTTTCTTACATCTCATATATTTAATACTGTCAAAAAATAAAAGGATATCAGCCATAAATATCAAATTATCAGTGAACATTCCTTCAATAATATTTGAAAACATTCTTATTAACATTCTTATTAATATTCAAGAATATCTTATTAACAGAGGAGAATGCTGTAGACAATTTTCAGGAGCAAAGTCATTTCAAATATATGCAAGGCCTTCTCCTTGTCCTGGGTTTTTATTGCCAGCATTTTGGGTGTATCTATTTCAGTCTGATTTATTATATATACGGGCTTTTTCTGTGGCTGCCCTAGGGCTCGAAATAAGCTTCCTGCTGAAATAACAGCATCTCCTCTGTTAGTTTTCAAGACCCTACTGTTCTCTCAGGCTTTTAATTAGAATTAATTTTAATAATTTTAATAATTTAAAAAAACTTGTTTTAATAATTTTACTCTATTTTTATTGTCATGTATTTTAATTTGTGACTTTTAAATATTTTAAATTTTGTACACCACCTAGAGATATACATATCAGGCAGTATAAAAATATGATAAATAAATAATATAATATACATTATTTGTTTAGGCACTCAATTAAAGAAAACTGAGTAGATTAATCAAATGAGAGTTGATTGATATATCAATTGACAAAAACTGTATACAGGTTCATATGACAAAAAAAACATTCTAAAGAAAAAAGCATACTGGCTGACATACTGTGCAATGTTACACATGCGGTGGAATATAATATTTGTGCAGTTGCACAAAAATACTGTTGCAGAAGCAAAAGAACTGCACGAACGGAATTGTCCAACAGTGCAACCATCAGAATGACCTCACTGTCACAGAACTCCATTTGTGCAATGTGTGTGCTTGCACAACAATGCACTTGTGCAAATGATACGTTTCACAACATGCGTAGTGTCGCACAGCGTGTCAGCAACTATCTTTGTTTGTAGATGGTGCACATATATTTCACAGCAGATATAATCTTAGAAGCAGAATTCCTTCTGTCTCCTAAATAGGAAGGGATGCCTCTTTTTAGATCTATGGTATGTATGAGTATTTGTATTGTATTGAAAATAATTTAAACCAGGGCTGCACAACTTCAGCCCACCAGCTGTTGCTGGACACCAAGTCCAATCATCGGGAACTATTTGGCCTCTGTGGCTGGGAGGATGGGAGCTCTAGTCCCCCCACAACGGGAGGGCTGAAATTGTGCAGGCTTGATTTAAACAGCTTTAAAATCTGTTCCTGATTAACTGGAGGCATCTTTTTAGCTATTTAAAATGGTTTAATTGATTCATCTAGCCAATTAATCGACTAAATAGTTGAGCTCTAGTAATCCACCCTTTGTTTTCCAAATGGAGTAGGCTAAGAATTTAAACATATAAAATGAATTTTTGTTTCACACAAGTTGGGAATGCTGTTAAACTGCTTAGGTAACAATGTGCATGATATATTCTGCAATGAATGGACCTTTTTAGTTGTTCGATTTGACTTCTGTTGCTATTGCTAGTCATTATTTATTCTGCCAACTATTAACTTGTGGAACTAACATTCGTGGGTGCTTGATTCTGGCTCGTTTTACTGTTGCTGTTTATTAGTTCGGATAAGCTGCATTTTCTGCCTAAATGCCCTCCGAGTGGCAGACAACACACAAAGAGGAGATTCTCATGATCGGCAAAAAGCAGGCTAAGGGAGCTTAGCCCGCTTCTTGCAGATTGTCTACTACCACAGGAGCCACGTGGCTCCCGGCATCAAACCTCCCGAAGTACCTGTCCCCTTAGCTGAGGTTAACGGAGCGAGCACTCCGTTAACCTCGTCTTTCTGATTGTGTATTGCCACGGCGTGAGGAGACCCCTGCCGGGAGGCTGAAACAAGCTTCCTGGCCCTGGGGGGTCTCTCCAGGATGCGCTGCACGCTTGCACAGGGCATCCTGGAACTTCTGGGGGCCACGCAACCCCCAATCCCCGCAGCGCCCGCCGGCTCAGTGATGGAGCCGGCAGTTGTGTGGGCAGCCAATCCAGCCACCCAGGGCTGTAGGAATGCTCGTCTGCGGGAAGAGCGGGCTAAGCCCGCTCTCCCCACAAACCCCATTCCAGCAAGTCTCACTGATTGTGAGACTCGCCTCAAAGGCTGTTTTCATGAGCAGCCTAACCCAGGCTAGGGCAGCCCAGCCTGGGTTAGGCTGCTTGTGGCAGTGCCGGGATCCTAACTCTGCTTTTAAGCCCAGGTTTTAGCCAAGGTTAACCCCTGCGCTGGGATCATGTGTGTGCACAGGCTGCTTGCTTAGAGCGTCCGTCTCTTGGGGGCCCATCTCTTGGGGAATCCCCCAAAGCACTGTTGTGTGGTGCATTGTAGGATACATGGAGGCCCGGATGCATTGTCCCAGCCTCCAGAGGTCCGCGCTGCGTCCAGCAGTACAGATTGTGTGGGAGCGCGGCCCATGCTTCCCACCACGGTTGAGGAATCATCGGGAGGTAGGTTTAGCACAGCCTTCCCCCTGCCCTCCCTCCCTGCCTACCTGTCGTGTGAATACCCTTACAGGGTCATGTCTAGGATCCTAGTCTGGTACCAATGATGTTGGCTTTTGACAACCACTTTTGTCAGAACCATGGCCAAAACACTTTTGACAATCTACTGCCAAAGAGTTTTATGAGAGTTAGATTGAAAAAAAGCTACTGACCTACCAGATAAACTCTAGCCCAACTGAAGTGATCAGTTTCAGCAATATACTGTCCTCTGTGTAAAGAATAGAATTTTTCTAGAACTGTTGAGTCTTCCACGTCCTTTGATTTTTTATATTAGTCACCATATTATGCAAGGGCAAGTCACATGAGGGGAAAGGGTTCTCTCCATGTTGTTCAGGCAAGAGTGCTGCATCCAGAGCACATGATTCTTCAGCATATGCATACACCTCAAAACATATTGATTGACATCCTGGCAAAACTTACTAGGGACGGCCCCACTGAAAGGAAAAGGACAAGTTAGGCATGCTGAGCTCCTGGAGTAAATTTTGTCAGGATGTCACTCATTGGCCATACTATATTAACTATATATTGTTCATATATAAGCCCTGGCTGCCTATTTTGAGGAGGGGGTGATTCCAGGCCCCCGCTTCCTCCCAATACATAGAAGTGATCAATCAGAATTGATTGATTTTAGTGTGCAACAGCTTATGCCTAATCCACTGCTGCTCATGAGGTACTCTGAATTGGGGCCAGTGGTTTGTGCTCCACCTTTGCCTTTTTTATTTTTGTTTTTTGTTTCGAGGACTTATGATTTGCAACATGCTGAGATTTCTGGCCTATTGATTAATGGGTCTTTCAGCAACAAGCAACCCTAATCTTTCCTTAATTGCCTTAATGGCTGTACAGCCTCTCTTTTATTCTCTCTGCCCACAATGTTGTTGCAAATGCTTTTGTGTCTTAACTTGGTGCCCAAACTAAGGACTTAGAAGAGACTGGCTGAGTTTCTATTTGTGTGTGTGTGTGTGTGTGCTTTCAAATTCCCCTTCCACACTAATTTTTATGTCTGGAGTTGATGGGTGGTTCCTTGCTTCATAGCAATTTTTCATAACTCACAAAAAAGGCAATGCTTAATACAGCAAACAGTATGTCATAAAGAAAGGGCTCCTTTCTGATTGTTTTGCGTGTTGCAGCTTGGATTAAGAGATCATGCAAGGCAACACAGTGGGCATGTGTTATATGTAAGTATTTTGTCACTCAGACATCAATAATATTCAAATCCACACTGAGAATTTCAATTATGGCTGTAATAATTCTCCTGTTAAAGATTGCAGATGACTTGTTCATGGAAGGCCAGCTCAGAAATAAAAGCTATAGACTGAGAGTAAATCCTACTCATCCCAAGCACTATTGATTTTAATATTTATTTATTTATTGCATTTCTATACCGCCTAGTATAGAAATCTCTCGGCAGTGTAAAGGTTAAAACATAATATAAAATGAAACATTTAAAATTCATTAAAAACATAAAAATCACAATAGATAAAAACATATATTGAAATTTAAAATTCAGTTAAAAGCCTGGGAAAACAGGTATGTTTTCAAGGTCCTCCTAAAAGCAAACAGAGAAGGAGATGCTCTTATTTCAGCAGGGAACACATTCCAAAGTCCTGGGGCAGCCACAGAGAAAGCCCAGCATGTCCAATGCCTTTAACAAGCACAGAGATATATGAAAGGCAAATATATTTACCTGAATTGAAGACTAGGTTTTTCCCAAGTTCTGTGACATTAAAAACCAGGGGGGTCATTTTAAATTCAGAGTCTTCTTCCTTTCAGGTAAATACAGGTATACCTGTTTTTTAAGGGAGGTCATCCTAAATTCACAGTTCTCTTCTATTTGGGTCAAAATGGTATGCCATATTATATATAGATCCAATTACAGAGTAGATCTGAAAACAGAAGCAGCATCCTGTGTACAGTACAGACATCTCCCATGTAACCACAGTCTTCTAATATTAATGAGGGTGTCCAGAAGGAGCTTTGCCACAAATTGCTAATGATAATATGCATTATGGTTGGATACGGATGACTCTACCATATAGCTAGGTGGCCAGATTTGGCTTTTAAAAAGCCAAATTCTGGCTTACGGCCCATTTGACCCATGAGTATACCCCTTAGGTTCTGGCAGCTCCGCCATATAGTAGTACTATACCACATCTAACCTGCACCTGCACTGCAGGATGATGGCAATCCCAGGAGGAACCAGACATCTGTCTATCCTCCAACCTATTTTAGGATTTATATCCTACCTTTTGGACCTCAAAAAGGTCCCCAGGTAGCTTAAAAAAGACTATTATAGTATAATTTTTTTTAAAGCAATTTAAACAGGTTAAAAATAACAAGACTTAGAGGCAGCACAAAATCAACATAAATAAGTGGAGATAATATATCAAACAACCCAAACACATGGTTAAATTAAAAACAAAAAAAGGTGTCTCCGCCACATGTTGGAAAACCATCAATGAGAAGGTCAGATGAGAACCAGAGGCCACAAAGTTCCATACTCTGGGTCCTGAGATTGAAAAGGTCCATTCCCCCATTAGGCAAAGATGGAGGCCCATCTCCTCCAGTTGAATTTCCATGAAGGAGATGGGGCGTATGTCCCCTTCAAATGGACTTCTGCAGATGGAGGAATGTGGAACAAGGACTCAGATGATGATCAAAGGGGGTGGGCAAATTTATTGAGCGTGACAGTTCTTTAAGTAGACTTGTCCCAAACCATGAGGGGCTTTTAAAGTTGATAACCAAAACCTTGAATTGAGCCTAGAAACAAACTGTTGCAACCAGACATGTAGTAAGATGGGTGTAATTGCACTTAAACAAATGGGAATAGTGCTGTGATTAGAGTCTTGGATTAAGAGGCATTAGATGTTGATTCCAATTCCCATTCAACCTTGATGCTCACTGGGTGATTTTGGTCCAGTTACTTTCCCTCCAACTATCTCACAGGTTTGTTATTATTATTTTATTGTTTTTATATACTGCATTTCAATGGTAAGTTCTCAAAGCAATTTGCATAGCAAAAAGAATATGGGGGTAGGGGTGGGGTTAGGGATAGGGATAACAAAAAGGGATTGTTATCCCTCAAAAGGGATAACAATCTGAAAAGAAAACACAAAGGAGACACCAGCAACAGTCATTGGAAAGCTTGAATAACTGGTACACTTGCTCTCCCCCTGCTAAATATAAGAGAGGCACCACTTTAAAATTGCCTCTTTGCCCAGTTAGGGAGGGATTAAGTTTAAGATGTGTGGAGGAGGGAACCACACACACTGTCCTAAGCTCCTTGGAGGAAGGATGGGATATAACCGTATAAATAATCCCATCAGATGACTGAAGAAGTGAAATAAAGTTCTGTTTTCTTACTTCAAACTCAAAAAAATCAAGCAGGAAAAGGAGCATCTGGGCACACAGACACTCACTCCTAATCCAACCACCCCACAATTCTGATCACATCCTTTCCAAATGCAAGAAGAACATTTAAATATAAATCAATTAATTGAAAACATAATTCTTTTACTGTATACTTTCTCTTTCCCACCAGTATGGGCCAGCATCCAAACAATAATCGATCATTAGCAGTTTCACATGAGGCGAGTGTGAGCCCCCAGAACTCCCTGGTTCAAATTTTACCTCAGCCAAGGTTCAGTTGGTGGGTCTTAGGCAAACCATGATTCTCTCAGCCAAAGCATCTCACTCTGCAATTCAGTGGTGGGGAAGGGAAGCAGTTCTTCCTCAGTGGAAGGACATCTGCTTCACATGCAGAAGGGATCAGGTTCAGTTCCTGGCATCCTCAGCGAGGGCTGGGGAAATACCCATCTGAGCCCTGGAGGAAGGTTATTGTCAGTCAGCATAGATAATTTCAACAATTTCCAGTTCCCCCAGAAACCCTCTGTGCCACCTGAAAATTCTCTGGCAGCTGCATGATCCTCAGGGATGTATTTTGGGGTGGCACAGAGCACTCACTTGGGTTTTGTCAAAATTTGCCCCCCCCCCCCACTGAGCCAGCAGTGGAGCTGAGTTGGTTGAACCTTTCAGAAGCACTGGTCTTCTCCTGATCCTTCATTAGTTAGGATGTCAGCAAATCTTTGTTTACTGCTCAATACTGCATTAAGAAAATAGACTTCTATAAAAACAATATAAATAATAATATAAATAATAGACTTCTAAATAAGGAACACAGGAAGCTGCCATATACTGAGTCATACCATTGGTCCATCTAGCTCTGTATTGGTGTATTGATGTAGCTCAGTATTGGTGTAGTGGTTAGAGTGCTGGACTAGGACCAGGGAGACCCAAGTTCAAATCCCCATTCAGCCATGATACTTTCTGGATGACTCTGGGCCAGTCACTTCTCTCTCAGCCTAACCTACTTCACAGGGTTGTTGTGAGGAGAAACATAAGTATGTAGTACACTGCTCTGGGCTCCTTGGAGGAAGAGCGGGATATAAAATGTATAATAATAATAATAATAATAATAATAATAGTAGTAGTAGTAGTAGTAGTTGTTGTTATTATGCAGATTGGCAGGGTCTCTCCACAGTTACAGGCAGGAATCTCTCTCAGCCCTATCTTGGAGATTCCAGAGAGGGACCTTGGAACTTACTGCATGAAAGCATGCAGGTGCTCTTCCCAGAGCAGCCTCATCCCCTAAGAAGAATATCTTACACGTAGTCTCTCATTCAAATGGAAACCAGGATGGACCCTGCTTAGCAAAGGGGACAATTTATGCTTGCTACCACAAGACCAGCTCTCCTCCCATTATTGGCATGCCAATGACAAGTGCTGGGCTATATCTTTGAGAACCATATAAATTTATTTATTTAACATATTTTTATACCACCCAAAACGTAAGTCTCTGTGGTCATTTACAACAAAAAATGACAACAGAAAAAATAAAACATTAGTTAAAACAAATAAATGACAACAGAGAAATGAAAACATTGGTTAAAATAAATGACAACAAAAAGTTAAAACATTACAATTTAAAATTTTAAAACAATATTTTAAAACAATGTTAAAACTATTAAATGGTATTTAATTAAAAGCCTGGGCAAATAGATGTAGCTTTAAAGATTTTTTTTAAATTGTCAGGAATGCGGAGGCTCTTATTTCAGCAGGGAGCGCATTCCAAAGCCTCGGGGCAGCAGCGGAGAAGGCCCATCCCCGAGTAGCCACCAGATGGGCCAATGGCAACTAAAGACGGACCTCTCCTGATGATCTCAATGGTCAGTGAGGTCCATGACGAAGAAGACGTTCTCTTAAATACCCAGGGCCCAAGCCATTTAAGGCTTTATAGGTTATAACCAGCACCTTGTATTTTGCCCGGAAACTTATTGGCAGCCCGTGTAGCTCTTTCAATACAGGAGAAATATGGTCTTTCCAAGATGACCCAGAAACCAACCTGGCTGCCGCATTCTGGACCAGCTGTAGTTTCCAGACTACGTACAAAGACCACATAGAGCGCATTGCAGTAATCCAGTCCAAATTCCTGCAATCTAAATTCCAAATCCCTGCATCAGGTGTAGAACCCTCCCCTCTTTACTTCCCCTTTCTGCCAAGCACAAAACTCCACCAAAGGCATAAGCTGGATCAAACCCCAAGAATGGAGCTCCTGGGTAATTCAGAGGTTGTAGCTCCCAAGCAAATCCAGCAGTCCTTGTAGCGTAGTATCCTGGGAACCTCAGGCAAATTAAGACAGGACTGGAATTCCAGGTAGCAGTCCTGGGATTTGTTTCCATCTGTCAAAAGTGGTAACTAGGTAGGCAGGCACCTGAGGCAGGCAGCCACACAGAGGTTCCGGATATACAGACAGTGATGGAAAGCTCGACAGATGAAGGCATGCTGGAAGTTTTTCACATGGGGCTTTTAAAGCCCTTTAACTCACATCTCCTTCAGAATGGAACGTGGTGCATTCACATATCAGCCAGATTTACCCCGAAGTCCCTGTGGGATATCAGGGAGCAGATCACCACAATCTGGGTTTTTCACTTTGCGTGTGGCCCGATTTATATCCAGGGTAAAAAAAATCCACTATTGGCGTCGGTTTTGGGGGACAACTTCGAGTTTGCAGTAAAGCCTCCCAGTAAACTTGTGGTAAAGCCTGTTGTGTATAAAAGTCCTTGGAGACCTAACCAGCTATCTGAAAAGCTTAGCTATAAAGACTACCTGGGTTTCCAGGAGACCTGCTAAATTACCAAAGTTACCAGTCAGGTTGTAACAGGACAGAAATGAACAGGTGGGCCTGAGGCACCAAAACACAAGTGGAAAGGTTTAATCTTGACACTTTGGGGTTGGTACATAATATTTAGAAAACTTTTATGAGTAAGAAATTCACCATACAGTACTTCTGCTTTCTCTTCATTATTTATCGTAAATATTTGTTGTAGTTGTAGTTGTGCAAGTTTCTTGAATGAAAGTGGCTTCTGGAAGTGATTGAATGCCTAATGATACAGAAAAGAAGAGTCAGATGGCATGTGAGAAGGTTATATTCTGGCTCTGCGTTCTGTTTTGTTTTCTTTGTATGTCCTGTGTGTCTAATGGAAAAAGATCTTCTTTTTTTAAGGACTGTGGGTTGATAATACAGTACTAACATTTAAAGGGTTCTATTTGACTTGAAGAGAAAGGATTAAAAATGCATCTCAAAAGTCCAGTCTGAGGGGTCACCATGTCACAACTGTATCCAGTTTAAGAAGTGGAACATAGGAACATAGGAAGCTGCCATATACTGAGTCAGACCATTGGTCTCTCTAGCTCAGTATTGTCTTCACAGACTGGCAGTGGCTTCTCCAAGGTTGCAGGCAGGAATCTCTCTCAGCCCTCTGGAGAAGCCAGGGAGGGAACTTGAAACCTTCTGCTCTTCCCAGAGCAGCTTCATCCCCTGAGGGGAATATCTTGCAGTGCTGACACATCAAGTCTCCCATTCATATGCAACCAGGCCAGACCCTGCTTAGCTATGGGGACAAGTCATGCTTGCTGCCACAAGACCGGCTCTCCTCCCCTAGGTGATAGATATCCAAAAAGGAGATACTACAACAACAAAAACAACAAATATTTATATACCGCTTTTCAACAAAAGTTTCCAAAGCAGTTTACATAGAGAAATAATTAATAAATAAGATGGCTCCCTGTCCCCAAAGGGCTCACATTCTAAAAAGAAACATAAGATAGACACCAGCCAAAGCCACTGGAAGTACTGTGCTAGGAGTGGATAGGGCCAGTTACTCTCCCCCGTTAAATAAAGAGAATCACCATGTTAAAAAGGTGCCTCTTTGCCCAGTTAGCAGAGACCCACTCAACCTTGGGTTCCCAGAAATTGTTGTACTACAACTTAGGGATGTGCACAAGCCGGTTTGGCGCCTCCACTGGGAAGCAGCGAACCGGCTCGGGTGCCAGAGTTCAAATCAGCTCAGCAGGGTGCGAAGCGGTTCCCTTAAAAAGCAGGTAAGGAGCTCCTGACCTTCTCATCCCTGCCTTGCCACTGTTCTGGCAGTGGCACGCACTTTCCAAAACACCACACACGCTGTTTTTGAGAGCAGGCACTGCCACTGGAACAAGGGCGGGGTAGGGACGAGCAGGTAAGGAGCTCCTTACCTGTTTTTTTAAGAGAAGCGCTCCCTGCCCTGCTGCTGGCTGCCCCAAACCATTTGTGCACATCCCTACTACAATGTTCATCATCCCCACCCAAAATAACCTTTGGTCATAGTGGCTGGGATGATAGAAGTTGTAGTCCAACAACACCCAGGGAACCGAGGTTGAGAACCTGTGAGAGAGAGAGAGAGAGAGAGAGAGAGAATGTGTGTTCACACATGCATATATGCATGTATGTGAAGGACAGCTATACAAAGTGAGATTAAAACTGAAAAGAAAAGTAGGAGAGGAAAGCTGGTCTTGTGGTACCGTAGCAGGCATGACTTGTCCCCTTAGCTAAGCAGGATCCACCCAGGTTGCATTTGGCCTGGCCTTCCAGGGTTTTTAAATGATTGACAAACTGTTTTAAATTGCTGCTCTGATTTCCAGGGTTTTTTAGCTGTTTGAATTGTTTAATTGGTTTTATTCTGTTTTATAGTTTGTTTTTAACTGTTAACTTGTTTTAATTGTTTTTATCATGCTGTAAACCGCCCTGAACCATTTTGGAAGGGTGGTATACAAATCTAATAAATAAATAAATAAATAAATAAATAATATGAAAGGTTGACTAGAAGTGTGAGCACTGTAAGATATTCTCCTCAGGGGATGGAAACGCCGCTCTGGGAAGAGCAGAAGGTTCCAAGTTCCCTCCCTGGCTTCTCCAAGATAGGGCTGAGAGAGATTCCTGCCTGCAACCTTGGAGAAGACACTGCCAGACTGTGTAGACAATACTGAGCTAGATGGACCGATGGTCTGACTCGGTATATGGCAGCTTCCTATGTTCCTAAAGTATTCTGAATACAAAATTTACCCTGCAATCAGCCCCCTGGCCAAAATATAAATATATGCAATATAATTTATGAAGAGGTTGCTGGCCCCCATAAAGATGTTCTACTTTGGTGATGCACTGCAGGGAGTAGGGAGTTACTAGAATGTTATACTATGATGACAAATATTTATATTCCATTATTCAACAAAAGTTCCTGAAGTGGCTTACATAGATATAAATATATAAATGTTATGCTATGGTAACCGCTTTCCAACAACTCTTTACTGTAGGCTGTAGCAATTTACTGTCGTTACATTATTTCTTTCGTCCCATCTTGAAGTATTTTGTATTGGTGGAACACAGATGACCACATGTGACCCCCATCCTAGTTGCTAGCAATGGACCACTATGGACCACTAGTGGAAAGAAGGACTGTAGCTCAGTGGAAGCACATCTGCTTTGCATGCAGAAGGTCCCAGTTTCAATCCTTGACATCTCCGGGTGGGAAAATATCCACCTGAAGCCCTAGAGGGCTGCTTCCAGTTACTGTACTGAGTTAGATACACCAATGATCTGGCCTTGTGGTAACAAGCATGACTTGTCCCCTAGCTAAGCAGGGTCTGCCCTGGTTACATTTGAATGGGAGACAACATGTGAGCACTGTAAGATATTTCCCCTTAGGGCAGGCCTGCTCAACTTAGGCCCCCCAGCTGTTTTTGGACTACAACTCCCATAATTCTCAGCCACAGCAGCCAATAGCCAGGGATTATGGGAACTGTAGGCCAACATCTGCAGGAGGGTCGAAGTTGAGCAGGCCTGCCTTAGGGGGAGGGGCTGCTCCAGGAAGAGCATCTGCTTCAGGTTCCAAGTTCCCTCCCTGGCAGTATCTCCAAGATAGGGCTGGGCCGGGCCCGGGCCTGTCAGCAGCCTGAGAGCGAGCAGCCATGGTGGCGGTGGCAGCGAGTAAGGGCCCAGTCAACCGCCACCTGCCACTCCTGCTTGGGGCTACCGAGCCCATTGGTGGAGGGAGGCAGGCAGGTGAGGTACGGGTCAGGCCCGGGCCTGTCAGAGGCTTGAGGGGAGGTAGCGACCATGGCAGTGGTGGCGGCAGCAAGGAAGGGCCTGGTCAACCGCTTCCACTGGCAGTCCTGCTCAGCACTACCAAGCAGTGTCCCCTCTAACAGGGATCTGTTGTCAGCTACAACTCCCATAACCCTCGGCCAAAGACCATTGCAACTGGGGATGCTGGGAGTTGTAATCAACAGCATCTGGGAATCCCTGTTACAGGGAACACTGCTACCGAGGGAGGCAGGCAGGCAAGGGATGGGTTGGGCCCGGGCCTGAGAGCGGCCATGGTGGTGGCGGCGGCAGCAGTGAGGAAGGACCCAGTCAACTGCTGCTGCTGCCGCTCCTGCTCAGGGCTACAGAGCCCATTGGCAGAGGCAGGCAGGGAGGCAAGGGACTGGCCCAGGATTGTCAGCGGCCTGAGGGGTACTCACGGCCATGGTGGCTGCGGTGGCAGTGAGGAAGGACTCGGTCAACTGCTGCCGCTCCAGCTCGGGGCTTCTGAGCCCATTGGCGGAGGGAGGCAGGGAAGTGAGGGATGGGATGAGACAGGCCTGAGCCTGTCAGCAGCCTGAGTGGAGCGAGTGGCCATGGTGGTAGGAAGGAACGGCCCAGTAAATTGCTGCCACTCCTGCTCAGGGCTGCCAAGCCCATTGGCAGAGGCAGGCAGATGAGGGCCAGGCCCAGGCCCGGACCTGTCAGCGGCCTGAGGGGAGCAAGTGGCCATGACGGAGGCAACAAGGAAGGGCCCGGCCAACCACTGCTGCTGCCGCTCCTGCTCGGGGCTACCAAGCCCATTGGCGGAGTGTTGCAGGCAGGTGAGGGACAGGACAGGCCCAGGCCTGTCAGCAGCCTGAGTGGGCTGGGTGGCTCTGGCAGTGGCAGCAGCAAGGCAGGGCTTGGCCAGCCACCACTACTGCTGCTCGGGGCTACCAAACACATTGGTGGAGGGAGGGAGGCAGGCAGGAGAGGGTGCCCGGACCTGACAGTGGCCTGAGGGGAGCGAGTGGCCATGGCGGTGGCAGTGAGGAAGGGCCCAGTCAAGGAGAAGGAGCCGGAGTGAGGCTCAGGTAAGGGTGGTGGTGGGGCGGGAAGCAATGACATCACCAGGGATGGGTGGGAGAAGGGTGAGTGGGAGAGAAGCAATGTCATGGGGGGCAGTGAGGGTGTGGGAGTGGGGAGAGACTGGGTGAGAAGCAATGATAGCAGAGGGGATGTGGCAGTATGTGTGCAGGGCTCAGGTGAGGATGGGGAGGTCTCTGGTGTGAGGGGGCTGTGGCGTGAGGGCAAGGGGAACAAACAAGTACTAGCACACAGATGCTTTGTACGGGTTCAGCTAGTTTTGAATACTTTGCTTAGGAGTGAGTCCTGGAGAAAACTGAAGCTCAGTGAGGCTGTAAAGGTAAAGTGTGCCATCAAGTCAATTTCGACTCCCGGCACCCACAGAGCCCTGTGGTTTTCTTTGGTAGAATACAGGAAGGGTTTACCATTGCCTCCTCCCGTGCAGTATGAGATGATGCCTTTAAGCATCTTCCTATATCGCTGCTGCCCGATATAGTACCAGCAGGGATTCAAACTGGCAACCTTCTGCTTGTTAGTCAAGCATTTCCCTGCTGTGAAGCCAATATTGTTAGAATTAGAGGAAGACTGATTCAGGACACCTTTTGAATCACTGGAGGAAATGGTGACACCTAGGAAATTAATTTGATATTGATTACAAGTGAATATTGCTTCTTTTCTGTATTAAGTCCATGAATTCTGTCAAGGTGAGTTCACAAATCTGTTTGTTGTTTTGTACGTGGCCCCAAACATATATCTCTGGGTGATTCACAACATAAAACAAATTAGAACGAGAATTAAAACGTTAAAACAATTTAAACCACAGTTCCAGTTAAAAGCTTAGGTGAATAAATGTGTCTTTAAAGACTTTTTTAAAGCAGTCAGATGGGGAGGCTCTTATTTCAGCAGGGAGAGCATTCCAAAGCCTTGGGGCACGTTGTGGTATAATTCTGAAATGGCTGGATGGATTAGTTTGCCACAGAGAACAGCTTCTAAACCTTGGATCCACAGATGTTGTTGGACTACAACTCCCATCATCCCCAGGCACAATTGTGCCTGGGGATGTTGAGAGTTGTCATCAGACAACAACTGGTGACACAACTGGTAACCCTGCCATAGAGAGAAAATGTGGCATATGAAGAAAAATAAATGGATTTTGGAATACTGATAGTGTTAGATAATCTGGTCACATGTCATTATTTTCATTTGCTTCTGATATATTTGTTATGTTCTACAGATATACACTGTGCCCAAACTGAATGCTAGTTTCATTAGTTCTAAAATATTTCTTTACATATAAAATAGAATTATTTTCATTTTCAAATCATTAGTGAACTTTTTGTATCTGTGCCAAGTTCACAATATTATCCTTTCTTAAAGTGTTGTTGAATTTATGACAGGCCTCCACAATTTGTGATCCACAAAGCCAAATACAAATTACCAACTATGTTTTATTGTTTACTAGGTGCTTGGCACTTTCACTGTCTCTGAAGCCCCATCTCATGTCAGAAGGTGTACAGGCCTGATTTATGGCATCAAAATATTTTTGGGATGTATGGAAATTACAGCTGCTTGGTTGCAACTCAGAGAAACCACCTGTCTCTTTAATGTCTCACAGCCACCAAGGTTGTAGTATGGCTTCTCTATCACTCACCTTTCCTTTCCTCTCCTGTCTGCTGGAGCCATCAGGACTCATATTTCCCCCCACATCATATGAGGTTGGCAATGGGATGCTGAGAATGGGATGGAGAGAGGTCAGGTAGGAGAAACTGCATCAGCAGCCAAAATCACACATTACAAGCTCCACAGAGCTTTTGCTTATAATAGCTTTGCCGTAGATCACATGTTCCATCTTCATCATCACCTTTAGGAACACTCCACTCCATGAAGTGACATCACTACACTGTGAATTGCCCCACTCATGGTCCATATCATTGGCTGATGCTAGTGAGAGCGTCAATAGTGAGGGAAACAGACAATGTGATGACATCTCATCATGGGATGATTGTTCTGACATATTATGGGGAGAGGGGGAAATCGCTACGTAGAGGTGCCATTTTCAGCAGCCTTTCAGTAAGATATGGAGCATGTCATTTTAAATCTATATCATCCTTTGTAGACGCAGAACTGTTAAGCAGAGAGAAAGATCCAAGCTGTAACTTTTCCATAGAAAAGCAAGCACAACTTTTGAAGTTAAGATTTCAAAATTATTTAGGTAGGGCATGCCATCAGACCACACAAAAGTGGCTGTTGGAATGTTCAATATGAAACTCTTATTTACATATTGTAAAATAAATACATCTATTTTCTTCTGTCAAATGTTGGAGAGTATATCACTATCAAAGATCGGTGAATATGTATTTCACAGTCTAAGGCCTATCTATCTATCTATCTATCTATCTATCTATCTATCTATCTATCCTTCCAGGACCTTCAAATTAGGGATTAAATATTGGGAAGTTTGTGTACTTGTTCTTAGCAATTATTTTTAAAAATAAGAAACTGGTTTCAAGAAATCTAGTTAAATCTAGAACACTTTTTTTTTTTTAAAAGAGTGGGAAAGTGTCTTGAATATTTTGCTATCCACAATATGATTCTTAAAACTATCCTCAGTTTGAAGTAAGTTTGCTAATCATGCTATTAAGGAAGAGAAGCGTATCTTAGAAATATTAAAATTGTGTCTGGCAATGTCACATTTTGCTATTAAAACATATATAATGACTCTTAGATTAAGCTTGCCAGATATGTTTAATACATAAGTTAAATTGCTAATCCTCAGAATAGGAGCAGAAGAAATACAAGACTGCATTGGGCAGGGAAAAAAATGCTGTGCAGCAGAAATTCTAAGAACATTTTCCTCAATTTTATGTACCTGGAAACTGGAAATGTATTTTAGTTTTCTATGCTACACTTTATGCCTTTCACATTTGTAGCCTTTCTCCTGTAGCCCATTAATAAGACGTAATAATAGTTCAGAATCAAACACAAAATGATTACAATTTTACTTTGTTCTTTGTCACAATTATGCAGTTTATATAACGAGCATAGGGTGTAGAAACACACCCTAGTGACCATATGCAATGAGTCAAGGGTATACTTAGCAAAACACAGAGATGTGCAGTGCAATCCTACACGTTTACCTGAAAATAGGGCTTACGTCTTAGTAAGCACATTTAGGACTGCAGTCTAAGGGAACCAAAACATCTCAATTGCTTCAAATCACAACTTAGCCAAATGTAACTGAAAAATGAAAATGCAACATACTGTACAACTTTGCCAAATTTTTAAAAGTATATATTTTACTGCCATTCTGTGTTAATAACAGGACAGGAAAAGATGGACGTTGCTTTTTAAATTCTTATTAACAATTTTTTAAATGATGAAATTGTTAAAGCCTTATACATTTTTGCAAAGTGATAATTAAAGTCCCTGATACTAGGTATTTCTAAACAAACAAAATCATTTGGTTGAAATTCTAAATTCAGTTGAAATCAGTGGATTCTTGCTTCCAGGTGCATATATTTTGTTCAGGGTGTTTGTCAAATATAACTTATCAAAGGTACACATACAAGTATTTCTAAAATTTACATGGTGTTAACACCTCTGAGTTTGTAAATATGTGTACTCACAGAAACATTTTGCATATGTGCCGAGATATATGTATATTTGCATGTGTACCCCTTCCAAATCATTATTGATATCTGTCTGCAGATAGATTATAAGAAGAAACACAGTATATCTAACTCTATATTTGGAACCAAGTCACTGCTTGAAAGTAGTAACCGCCTATATTTATATTTCCATCAGAAGCATGTTCTAGAAAAACATGCCCTCCAACATTCTAATATCTTTGCAAACATTTTAATCTTGTTTTCCTGTTCAAATGAATGCTGAAAAGATGTGTGTTTGGGTTAGCCCCCTTCATCCCAAAAAACATCAAGGTGAGTCAGTCTTTCTCTTTCCTGAGAAAAAGTATTTTGCATAATGAAAAATTATTTGGTAGATAATTCATTGTAATTGTCAGCTAAATATATATTTCCATGAAATTTAAAAAGAGAGAGCAGACACAAACCTTGCACAATGATTGATATTTAATTATTGCATATATCTCGACTAGTTTCAGAATGTACCAGACTGGTCTAACAGTAATAGATTTTTTAAAAAGCAATGCAGATATGAAGATATGGAACGTTTACAACAGACTGAAGATGTATTTAGGAAAAATGCTTGAAAAATACCCACACAGTTTTACCGGTGTATTTCCAAATGTACCAAGTGATCACTGGAGAGTGACACAAAAGTGCACCTTTTCCTAACAAGAGTGGACAGCTGCATAAATATGGGATACTGAAAACATCTGTAATGAAAATGCCAAATTGGTTTTAAATGGAGGTATGTTTTGCTTGGCAATGCCATTTCACGGAATTCTTTATGTAGCAAAAGAGAATCTATTATTCACACATGAAAAAAGAGAGGGTTGAGCCTACCTTATACAAATGTGACTGGTAGATTACAAGTCACTTCAGCGGTTCCCCTTTGCAAAGACATCAGCTCCCTTGCTTGTTTGTCGCAAAAACCATAGGGAGGGGAGTGGGTGGGGGGAAGAGAATTATTTTGGGTCTAAACAAAAAACTCTTTGATACAGCAGATTTTCCTGTTAGTTAGCAGGTCTCTTGTTTGCCACATCCTGAAGCTTATTCACCTTTTCTCCTAAGGCATCTGTAGCCGGAAAACTGATGGAAAAAACCATGACAGATCAACTTGCTGCCAAAGTCAATGGATATTTTGTGACTGACATCTGCTGAGCAGGATCAGACCCCAATCCGAGATAAAATTTCATTTCAGCCCTAGACAGAATGAGAGACAATGGGACAGTTATTTAAAACAGGCCTGGCTCCAAAATATAGAGAGAACATTAGAATTGGGAAGCCGCGACTTAGGGAAAATGTCTTTTTAAAGCTTCTCGTGAACATTAAACATGGGAGGAGGAGAGTATAGACAGATATGCGAACATTTGTGCCCTATTCATGGTACAATACTGTCTCAGCCAGCCACTCCTATAGAGCGGCACTATCATATGGGTGCAACTGCAGAAAAGTCAGCTTAAAGTCCACTTTAAAATGCACTTTCTTCTCATGAATGAAAATGGAATCATCGTTTTAAAAATGCAACCTTTACAAAACAATCGTGCACCTACATGCAAGGATGACAGGAGATACTCTCTGGAGTTTGGTTTGCATTTATGATGCTATATACAGGAATGCAAACAAAAGCTCTTAAGTTGTAATGCTAATTACCTACCCATCTGATTTGTTACAGCATTAAAACTAACTTTATAGCCTAATTGCTTAAGAAGGAGCACATTAAATATCATGCTGAAATCATTACATTCAAGTGATTTACAGCTTCAGAGTCAAGCCCAACTCGATCTACATTTAATAGAAACCCTGATCCTAAGCACATTAATTCAGATGCATGCTCCACGGATATCTTTCAAGGAATCACACTGGCTTGCACCATAATCCTCATATCGATGAGCTTCAGAAGATCCTACGTGGTATGTATTTTACTACTAACTCCTGGGTATGGATCACATAGAAGGTCTAATCATTAACAGAATAATTTTAGTTACAGGAAGTGACTGTGACCACTTCCCTTTCTGAACAGTGCATGACATGAGCATTAGGGAGAAGAACAGACAACCCAACCATCTGCCACTTAAACTTCACTGTTCTGACATCAGAACTTGCAGGGAAGAAATGTTAATAATGGATGATAAATAATATGATATGATAATAAAACATGATGTTTCAAAGCACCCTTTTAAAACAAGGAGAAGGAGCGAAGAAAGTATTCCAGATTCTAGCCATCTGTGATAAAACCATTATAGGGGAAAGTTGATTGTGTGTGCATGCATGTGTGTATGGATATCTTGAGTTCGAAACCAACACTGCACCTCTTCATTTTTATTTGTGCAGCCTCATTGGTGTACATGGAACTTACACCAGAGTTTCATAAGCCAAGAATAGGCATTTCCATACGCCAAGGAATTTACAATCTAAAACAGGCAATGAGGAAGATGGCAGATGTTAGGGTGGAAGAGAAAAGGATAACAAGTGAATAATATGAACCAGAGCAGACGTACATTATTAAACTTAGTTATCGTGAGAAACAAGGAGAAATATCCTTTAGTTCTGTTCTCCAAGAAGACTATGGAAGTGGAGATACAAGCCATTGGCTGACATGATGAGGAAAATTACTCACAGAAGTCCTGTTGACATTAAAAGGACAAGTTAGGCAACTGAGAAAAAATTACTCAAGCTCATCCCACTGAAATTAAAAGAATAGGTTAGGCTTTGCCTAACTTGTCCTTTTAATTCCAAAGGACTATTTTGAGTAATTTTCCTCATCATGTAAGCCTCTATCTATAAAAATGATGCTTAAAAAAAACAAAACACCACTCAGTACACAAGGGTAGGCCAGTTCCTGTATTAAGCAAGCTATATGTAAATAGGTTGGAGGGATTCAGACCTTGTAGTTACACCTGTATCAACAACAATGCTGGTACATTTTTCTTACCTTAATGAACTTAATCTTTAATTTCACAGCTTGGCCCTTGGTGCTTGGCCTCCCAAACAAAGGCGTTGAACTGTTTTAGTCTGTAGGAGCCACCCTTTCCTCCAACAGCTGTGGAAACTTTAACCACGACAAGGATTTTTGCCCCTTGTGAAACTGTCAAAAGCAATAAATATTTTTCTTCCCCCCCCCCCATCATTAGACACTCTTAAGAATGCGACTCTATTGTCCACTGTAATTCCCAGAGCTCACTGGCCAGAAGCTTTATTGTCCAAAATGAATCCTGAAGTGTGAACAATACTGGAAAAAAAAATGAGCTACACTTTTTTTCCTTTTTTTTTTGAGGGTGTAACCGTTAGGAATGTGGTGCGTCTCCATAGTCAGCTTTGCCAAAAGAGCACTTGTGTTTTTTAACACTGGTCTTTCAGGAGGACGCTCAAGTTAAAGCATTGTGCCTCACTGTAAATAGATGCACTCACTAGAATAGAGCTTCTTCACTCCTAATTAGGGAAGTAACTCTAGAAAGACAGAATGTCACTTGCAAGACTGGAGTCTTTGTTGGGTTTGTGTGCGTCCCCACTATGTGAGGTAATTGGAGTTGTACCTTTTAGAAAGCTGCTAATTTCGCATAGGAAGTGCTAACAAGACCTTTGTGCGGCATGTTTTCCTTCTTCCTTTTAAGGAAGTTACAGACCTTGAGTACTGGGAATGGCTGGGCCGAGCCCTAGAAAAGGAAGCTGCAGTAATGAACCACTTCAGTTTGCAGTTAGGAAAAGGAGGCCTAATTTTCAGGCCTGAGAATACTAGGCTTAACAAAAGGTTCTGTTTAAGCTTATTATACGGGACATTCTTACTGCCTATACAGCTTTCCTTGCAATGACCCTCTCAAAATAAGTACATCAAGTTTGAGCAAATAGAAACATGCAACTTTCCAGGTTTAGGGTATAGTTTTCTTTACAAAGCCATTTATATAATGCAAGCTGCAATTAGCATGGAACGGAGCAACAAGATCCAGCTAAGAAAGTTCTTTCAACAAAAGGCTGAGAATTAGTGGAATTAAGTAACAGTTAAATATTAGCTGCAGATAACTAGCTGAAAAGGCCTTTCAAATCATATGCAGATATAAAACTAAAATCATTGCAGTTTAAAACATCTTTCTAATCCAAGGATGAGTTACACAATTACTGATTTATTAATTCTGCTAATTTAAAAACAAGATCAGATAGAACAAATCTTGATTTTTAAAAAAATTTAAAGCCCCACCCCACCCCCAGCTTTTAAAGCAGAAATACTGTATCATCAAAATGTCTGTTGGAATTACATGTAAAACATTCAGATGTAATGAAATAAATTACTACTTGCATGGATTAAAAAAAGTCCCCCAAAGCTTTTTTTTAGACTTGAAATACAAAAGTTATAAAAACAACCAAGTGAAAAGAATTAGAAAGTGACCTTTGCAGATCAGAGGCTAAAATGAAAAGTCTTCAAGTAAGGAAAAAACCCCAACGTTTTCCTTGCTCATAATAGCTTTTAATGCTTTTTGCTACATGCATCTATTTAATAATAGTGGCAAGGTTAGGGTAAACAATGAAGAGTATGTTTGCACATATTCCACTTTTGGCATCCATATGAATTTTCTAAAACACTTAATAGAATAGATACATAAACCTGTGACCTTCAAATGAGCTTTTTGATATTGTCAACACTTTGAATTAAAAAAAAAGGTCACCAAATTGAGCCATTTTTGCATTGTAATGAATTCCATTCTGTTGGGTAAACAAAGCTAAATTTTAAAACAGAGACCTGACATCTGTGCGGCTCAAGATGTCTTTCTGTTCTTTAGAGAAGGGAGGGAGAGAGAAATGTAAGTACTTACATGGGGCCTGAATAATTACAAAAATCTACCCAACACATAAGGAGGAACCGTTTGGTCCAATTCAGGGCAATAGCCAGTATTTTCCAGACAAGCACAACAACAAGAAAAAATGTCCCATTTTATGGCTTTAAAAAAACCTCCCAAACAATGGCTCTGCAGTACAAAAGAGGGGCCAATGCGACCATTATGGCGCTAACTCTCATTGACAAGAGCTCCGAAGGCCTCCAAAAGTTACTCCTATTTCCGCCGTGCCTTTGTCCATCCGTTGTCCTCTCTCAAAGGCTCGGTTTGGTATTGTTGCAAAAAAAAAAAGAAAGAAAGAAAGAAAGAAAAAAGTCTGCACCCACATTTATTTCCACCACCCCACCCACCCCTCCTTCTAATTCATACTCTGCATTGTGAAGTTTTGCTATTCAGGAATTGATTGGACAACAGCAATGAGAATGGCCCAGTGATTAGTCTCCCAGCAGGGGCCTGGATTGTGGGTATAAACCTAGGGCTAGGACTTCAGTTCACTGTGGCATTCAGCTAGGCTTCCTCCTCCTCACCCCCCTGGCTCCTGACCGCTCATGCATCCTTTGCTGCAGGTAATACATTCCTTCATACCAGGAAAGAGAATCCTTATAATTAGCCCGCACAGTAGTGCTCTTAAAAGTTTCAGGGCTGAGGCCCTGAGAGCTATCACACTTTGGTGCTGATTTTGAGTGACTGAGGGATGGGATAACATAAAATCCTCCCAACTGTCACTACACTTAAAAAAAAAAAAGATTTAGTAAGGACAATTTTTTATAGCATCATCTAAGTTCCCATGGTGCGAACTGCTGGTGCTGTGGTCCAATTTACTACTGTTACTACTACGAATATTTATATACTGCTCTTCAACCAAAGTTCTCAAAGCAGTTCACATAGAAAAATAAATAAGATGTAAATAAGACGGATCCCTGTCCCCAAAGGGCTCACAATCTAAAAAGAAACATAAGGCAGATACCAGAATAGCCACTGGAGGGATGCTGTGCTGGGGTTAAATAGGGCCAGTTGCTTACTCCCTGCTAAATATAAGAGAATCACCACTTTAAAAGGTGTCTCTTTGCTCAGTTAGCAGGGTTAACATGTCTATCCAAGCTTAGGGACTTGTGTGAGCTACATCTATTCCTCTGGTTATTGCTGTTGTTGTTATTAACTAGCAAAATGCCTACATCCTTCTGACAGGGATGATGTGCGCATGTGCAGTTGGAGAGCTTGTATATTATCCTGTCAAGTCATCCAAGACCTGTCTAGTCCAGCATCCTGTTCTCCATAGTGGGCCACCAGATGCCTCTGGGAAGCCCAGAAGCTGGAAATGAAGGCATGTCCTCTCTCCTACTGTTGATCCTGGTATCCAGAGGCATCCTGCCTCTGAACTTGGAGGTAGCCTGTAGCCATCAAGATTAATAGGCATTGATAGACCTGTCCTCTATTAATTTGTCTGTAACAACACAAAAACAGCCCTGCTGGATCAAGCCCATGGACAATGGGAGAGCTGGTCTTGTGGTAGCAAGAATGACTTGTTCCCTTAGCTAAGCAGGGTCCACCCAGTTTGCATTTGAATGGGAGACTTGATGTGTGAGCACTGCAAGATATTCCCCTTAGGAGATGGATCCGCTCTGGGAAGAACAGAAGGTTCCAAGTTCCCTCCCTGGCTTCTCCAAGATAGAGCTGAGAGAGATTCCTGCCTGCAACCTTGGAGAAGTCGCTGCCAGTCTGTGAAGACAATACTGACATAGATAGACCAATGGTCTGAGTCAGTATATGGCAGCTTCCTATGTTTCTAATACATTACTAGCTCATGTGATTAGAAAGAGGATACGCCAAGGTAATCTCCTCTTTGTCACATGGGGTGGTGGCGGCTATTCATCTAAATGGCTTTTCCGTTGAACAGCCACCCCATACAATAAAGGGACATGCTGGAAGGGTATTGGGATGTCCCTGGAACACAATCAGGAGTGTAGTGAGGGGAGAGTGGGCCGCCCAGCCAATCAGCTGGGTGCCGTAGACGCACATTCCAAGGCACACCCAGGAGAATTAATATAATAGATAAGATGGAACCCTGTCCCCAAAGGGCTCGCAGTCTAAAAGAAACATAAGATAGACACCAGCAACAGTCACTGGAAGCACTGTGCTGGGGGTGGATAGGGCCAGTTACTCTCTCCCTGCTAAATATAGAGCATCACCAGGTTAAAAGGTGCCTCTTTACCAAGTTAGCAGGGGTTCGTCTACATGGGATGGACGTGTCTATGTCTACGTGGGATGGTCTGTGCAAACAAGAAGCTTTATGAAATCATGGGGCTTGTTTGGTGGTTGTTGTTACAAATGCATTGCTACTCAGGCTTCCAGGATGACCCCACCCACAGTTGACCCCGCTCCCAAGACACACACACACCCCTCTTGTGTCCCGTATTCAGGCAATGGAACGTTGGCAAGCCTGGTGAGGCGGCTGCTGGCGACTGAAGGTGGCCAGCAGCAGAAGTGCCAGGAACTCTGGTCAGGGGAAGGAGTCAGCAGGGAGCTCAGTGGCTGTTCCCGGAGGCTCAGTGGCTCTCCGACACAGCGCTCAACACAGTCTTTGAACCCGTCTACACTATTACAGCTCTGCCCTGCTCACAATAGGCACGTTCTCAGTCTGTCCCCTGTCTAATCGTGTGGGCCTGAACCAGCCCAATGTGTGAATAACTGTATGTGCATGCATGTGTGAATAAATTTACTTTTTTATTGTTCAATTTTTGTACCACCTTTCACAAACCATCCCAAGGTGGTTTACAAAAGGTAAAATACAATAAAATTCCATAAAAATAATTTTAAACCTTAAAATCCACAATACATCAGTTTTACAAAAATCTGTAGAAAAAAGGCCCAAGGGGTGAAGCTCCCCCCAAACTGCCCCAATGCAACTTTATGGAACAGAATATACACGAACTCAGAGGGCAGTTAACAGACAACCAAGTAGACGGAGCTAATGCAACTCAATAGTGAGGGGAGAAGGAGGGCTTGAACAAAAAGAGACAGAATTTCTCAGCTTGAAATTTCTCAAGACAGTCACAAACCCTTCTGCTTCTGAGGGGGGAAAGGTGCTTGAAACTTTCACCATGCTCAGGCAACACATGCACACCACGAATATACAGCAACATTTTGTTGTGGTTCCATTCCCCTTCTCCTTCTCTATCCTCTCCTCTATTAAGACAGCACCTTAGTGTGTATGTTCTGATCTATCAAACACTCTTTCATGAGGTAGAAAGGTAGAATAAACATGTGTTTTAACCCATAAATATATAAAATGTTGTTGCGAGGGTTCCATTGCTGGTTCAGACATGGATTTGGAGAAGGGGGAACTATGGCAAGGCTACAACACCTGGGGCTTTTTAGTTTAGAAAAAAGATGACTGCGGGGAGACATGATAGAGGTCTACAAAATCATGCATGGTGTGGAGAAAGTAGATAGAGAGAAATTCTTCTCGCTCTCACATAACACTAGAACCAGGGGTCATCCCATGAAATTGATTGCCAGGAAATCTAGGACCAACAAACTGAAGTACTTTTTCACACAATGCATAATCAACCTGTGGAATTCTCTGCCACGAGATGTGGTGACAGCCAACAACCTGGATGGCTTTAAGAGGGGTTTGGATAACTTCATGGAGGAGAGGTCTATCATCGGCTACTAGTCAGAGGGCTATAGGCCACCTCCATCCTCAAAGGCAGGATGCCTCTGAGTACCAGTTGCAGGGGAATAACAGCAGGGCATGCCCTCAACTCCTGCCTGAAGGCTTCCAGCGGCATCTGGTGGGCCACTGTGCGAAACAGGATGCTGGACTAGATGGGCCTTGGGCCTGATCCAGCAGGGCTGTTCTTATGTTCAGCTTGGAACATACACCTAGTATGTTTATAAGCAGTTATACTGCACTTTCAACCCTCAAAATGCTCCACATAGCAATTGTGTTTCTCCTCAGAATATCCTAGAAAACAAATCCCTATTATTCCCATTTTACAGGTGGGGAAATTAGGCTGTGAACCAAGCAACATGACCAACAAGCCTCAGCTGCTATATCTCTTGCTGAGATGTATCACCTCAAGTAGCAGGGGAGAGACAACATGGCTTAAATGCAATCCCATTAAAAAGAAAAACTCCTCTTTGGACACAGGAACCAAGTTTGTCTGAGGAAGGCTCAGCTAAGATCCTTCTCTCTGACATACTAGTTTTGTATGTGCAGAGATTTTTTGTTATCATGGGGAAACATTCAAACATAGAATCACTTAGGAACATCGGAAGCTGCGTTATATTGAGTCACACAACTGGTCCATCTACCTCAGAATTGTCTACACAGACTGGCATCGGTTTCTCCAAGTTTGCAGCCTAAGTCTCTCTCAGCCCTATCCTGGAGATGCCAGGAAAGGAACTTGGAACCCTTCTGCATGTAAGCATGAAGATGCTTTTCCAAGAGCAGCCTATTCCCTTAAGGGGCATATCTTTCAGTGATCACACATGTAGTCTCCCTTTCAAATGCAAACCAGGGTGGACCCTGTTTAGCAATGGGGACAATTCATGCTTGCTACCACAAGACCAGCTCTCCTCCCACTTGCAGCCTAAAGCTGTACAGCTCAGGAACATGAGCATACTAATAGTCTTTATGCTCCAACTGTTCCTGTCTCTATTTTTGTTACCTGTTCCTGGTAAAACAGTGTCCCTAATTTGTCTCTTGTTTTCCAAACCAGTGCCAGGGTCATAATTGTTGGGCAACTGCTGAGGACCCCCAGAAGGGCCCATTACTGATCCATTAAACTACCTCTGTGCTCATAGGCTTCATGCACACCTTCCAACATGTCTCTATTTTCCCATTCAGGTGGAAATGGGAAACGGAGAACAGTTGACTAAGGGCCCCGAAATCTGGAGCTGGCCCTGCCTGATTTGCTTTGGGGGAGAGATTATGGGGGAATGCCTTTCTGAATGAATGAATGAATGAATGAATGAAGTGTGCTTTCCTGCACTAATGCTGTCGTTCTTCAGCCTTCTCCTCTGGCTCTCTGAGCCGTACTAGAGGCTTCCCCCAACCCTTACCTTAGTGCACATGTGCAGTCGCTAAGGCACCATGTCGATATGGCACTGGCTGCCATCTTATGCTGCATCAGGTGAAGTTTATTTAGAGCTATGAAATATGAAAGCCTGTGATAGGACTAGCTGTTGCAGAACCAATATAGCACAGGGCAGGCAAATAGCCTTCAGAAATGTGTAATAGGGCTGGAGGCCTTCAGGCAGTCATCTGTGGTTTGTGAATAGAGATGTAAGCATGTAAAAGCATGTAACAAGCACGTAAAGTGGTGCCCCTGCTAACTGGGCAAAGAGGCACCTTTTTAACGTGGTGATTCTCTTTATTTAGCAGGAGGAGAGTAACTGGCCCTATCCAGCCCCAGCACAGCACCTCTCCAGTGGATGTGGTGTCTGTCTTATGTTTCTTTTTTAGATTGTGAGCCCTTGGGGGGACAGGGAGCCATTTTATTTATTTATTTCTATCAGTGTGGACCGCTTTGGGAACTTTTGTTGAAAAGCGGTATTTAAATATCTATTGTATCCGTCAGACAACTCTCCTTATTATCATCTGTGAAATATTGGACGCTATGATGGTTAGTTTTAGCTCTGAAAGAGAATGATTAGACTCAGGAATTCCAATAATGCCATTACTTCTGAGTGGCATGAACTCCCAATTTCATGTTTAGCAGTACGATGATAGTGGTAGTGGTGGAGGCGGTGGTAGTAGTAGTAGAATTCTCTGCTATCAGCTGTGGAGCATTGGCACTAAGTTTCAAGCACCTGCTTAGACAAGCTCATTGGTATCAGAGAAGCCACTGCATGATCTGAATGCCCTGTACATGGAATGCTTTGATAGGTACCATCCTATCAAAGGTACATTGGCAGATTAGTTGTAGAATCCAGAGGAAAGAGTTGTGGTATGCAAGGACAAGGCAGTGGAGTTTAATCAGGCCTATTAACGGTTTAATGAGACAGATATTATTAATAGAGAGGCAGGTGCAGTCTGCCTTCAGTGCTCTTGCTGCTGGCTGTTTGTTAGCTCCGCCTCTACTCCAGGACTGGAATAAAAGTAACTAAAGCACCATTCAAAAGCTGGCCTGGATCAAGGAATGGATTAACCAAAAACACCAGTCACAACCTCTCAGGCCCTGGCAGTCCTGAACTTCGCTGCCTCTTGTGGCAGCCTGCTACCATTGCAAGCAAAATCTGAGGCCCTTGAAACCCTGAGCAAGCCCCACCCTAGGAAGCCACTCATTAGCCACTTCCTGTAGCAGGATGTATAAAAGGCTCCCTGGCTGAGGTAGGCCTTGCCTCAGTATCAGTGTTCCCTCTAACAGGGATTTCCAGATGTTTTTGAATACATCTCCCATAATCCCCAAGCAAAAGCCATTGGAGCTGGGGATTCTGGGAATTGTAGTCAACAACATCTGGGAATCCCTGTTAGAAGGAACGCTGCTCAATATTAAGGTTCTTTTGTGTTGTCTTGTTCCTGCTTGGTGTGATGCTTGGCGTCTTCTTGATGCCTGGCTTCTGTCCGACCCTCTGGGTCCTGGTGACTACTTGACTCTGACCCTTGGTGTGTTCCTTCCTCCTGGCTGGTGTAACCCCTGGTGAGCGCCTGATTCTCCCAGGCCTGCCTTTGGAATTGTGCCCCCTAGGGACTGCTGCCCATAGCTCAGCTTCTTCTTTATTTAAAATATTTCTGCCCTGCCCCTCCAGTACAGTGGTGCACTCAGGCAGCTGACAACAGTAAAACAATAAAAGCAGTATAAAGTCACTTGACCTTGTGGATATATGTTACCTCCTGGCTGAGGCAGAATGCCACTGAATACCAGTTGCTGGAGAAGACAATGATGAATATTTATATACCGCTTTTCAACAAAAGTTCACAAAGCAGTTTATATAGATACAAATAAAGAAAAATCACCACTTTAAAAAGGTGCCTCTTTGATCAGTTAGAAAGGGTTAGGGTTAGGAGAGCAACAGTGGGAGAAAGTTCCTGCTTTCATGCCTTGCATGTGAGATTCCCAGAGGCACTATGGTAAACAAGATGCCACACTAGGTGGATGTTTTATAGCTGCTCCCCTCACAAACACAAATTAATCTTATGAAGATGTAATTAAAGGTTTATTCAGCCACCTAATGGCATAGCAGGGAAATGACTTGACTAGCAAGCCAGAGGTTGCCTGTTCGAATCCCCCCTGGTATGTTTTCCAGACTGTGGGAAACACCTATATCGGGCAGCCGCGATATAGGAAGATGCTGAAAGGCATCATCTCATACTACGTGGGAGATGGCAATGGTGAATCACTCCTGTATTCTACCAAAGACAACCACATGGCTCTGTGGTCGCCAGGAGTCGACACCAACTTGACAGCACACTTTACCTTTATTCAGAAACAACTCTATTTTCCTCATCTCCTTTCCCTACCTTTTCTTTTCTGACTCCACCCTACACACTTTCTACAGGATCGCCACTGGGATAAACAAAACATAAAAGTTTCTGGGTAGAATAAAACAGTGTACCTTTGGTATGATCCAGCAAAGCTCTAGTAATATGCTTCCCTGCAACTAGTGAAATTTTACACTAGGAAAGCAGCACACTAAGGGATCAGGGGTGGGTATTTGCAATGACATGTTTTTCCATACAATTTATTTCACTGTGTTTCATTTAAAATATTTATGCCCCACCTTTTGAGCCATGGGCTCCTCAAGGCAGTGTAACAAAACCTTTGTAAAAAAACAGATACATAAAAGGAGACCAGAAACTTATTTTCACAAACTACTTCAGCAAACAATAATCAGCCGATCAGAAGCCAAAACGTGACAACAAAAACATAGCTGCAGAATATCTAGCAGAAAAACCCAGCACAACTCAGCAGATGAATCAGAGGGAAATCCCTCAACCTCAGAGAGCACCAAACGCGCTCTGGAATAAAAACCATCTTTATCTAGAACTGGGCACCCAACAAAGAGAAAACGCGACTCAGTGGTAGAGCACCTACTTTCCATGCAGAAGGTCCCAGGTTCAATCCCCAGCATCAGGTAGGGTTGAGAAAAATTCCTGCTTGATGCCCTGGAGAGCCTCTACTAGTCAGTGTAGACACTACTGAGCATGGGGGATCAATGATCTGCCTTGCTCAGTCCGCACAGTGTAAGGGAGCTTCATATATTCAAGAGAGGGCTGAGTGTTGTTCCCTTGGGTAGAGTCCCAAAGTCTTGGTCCCATGCTAAGAAAGTGCTGTCCTTCGTAATGCCCTGCTGTATGTCAAGCAGCAAGAGATCTGAAGCTGGTATTGACCTTTAAAGCTCTACATGGCTTTGGACCACATTCGCCCATATGAACCTACCAGGGCCCTCTGCTTCCCAATTCAGGCCCTGCTCATGGCCCTGCCACTAACAGATATCTGGTTGGCAGGGACTAGAGACAGGGCCTTTTCGGTGGTGGCCCCTCAGCTTTGGAACACCCTTCCTGAAGAGTTTAGGCATGCTCCTTCCCTCATTTTTTTTTTAAAAAAGCAATTAAAAACACATCAAGAGGCTTTTAAATGTTTTAGCTGCTGCTTATATCTGGTAGGTTATACCAGATATAAGGGGAAGAGAGTTGGTCTTGTGGTAGCAAGCATGACTTGTCCCCTTAAGCTAAGCAGGGTCCACCCTGGTTGCATACAAAAGAGAGACTAGAAGTGTGAGTACTGTAAGATATTCCCCTTAGGGGATGGAGCTGCTCTGGGAAGAGTATCTAGGCTCCAAGTTCCTTCCCTGGCATCTCCAAGATGGGGCTGAGAGAGATTCCTGCCTGCAACCTTGGAGAAGCCGCTGCCAGTCTGTGTAGACAACACTGAGCAAGATGGACCAATGGTCTGACTCAGTATATGGCAGCTTCCTATGTTCTTTAGTTTTTACAGTTCTCAGTTTTTATCTTTTTTAAGAACTTTTAATTTGAAACTTTTAAAAATTGTAATTTTAAATGTCATTTTAGTGTGGTCTTTTAACTTGTTTAACTTAACTTAATGAGCCCCTGGTGGCGCAGTGGTAAAACTGTCGCCCTGTAACCAGAAGGTTGCAAGTTTGATCCTGACCAAGGGCTCAAGGTTGACTCAGCCTTCCATCCTTCCGAGGTCGGTAAAATGAGTACCCAGAATGATTGCTAAATCATTGTAAACCGCTTAGAGAGCTTTCAGCTATAGAGCGGTATATAAATGTAAGTGCTATTGCTATTAACTTATTTAATTGTATTAGTTTTTTATTCTACATTGTATCTATTTTATTAATGTTGTGAGCCACTCTGAGCAATAGTGTACTGGAGGGGCAGGGTACAAACATTTTAAATAATAAATAAACAAACAAATAAATAAATAGGACCTCCAAAGAAGATCTTAAACTACAGGTAGGTTCATATGCAGGGGGAAGTTGGTCCTTTCGGGCAATCCACCTCTGCTATAATCTAAATAAACCATTGCTGTATTTATCTGAATAGAAGATGATTCTGAATTCAAGATGACCCCCTTAAAAATAGAGGTTAAAGACAGAATATACCTCAAAAGAACAGGGCTATGAATTTAAGATGGACACCCCCTCCACCCGATTTTTAATACCAAAGAACTTAGAAAAAAACCTAGTCTTGGATTCAAGTAAATACAGTATTTACACTTTGACAACTAAAGCAGGAAATAGGGATCAGACTGCCCTGCTGTCCACTGTATCACATTGGCTCATGGAAATTCACTTCTTTCAAGCCCCTTAGTAGAACAAGAAAGGATTCACTTTCCCACTTTCTTCCCCAATTCTTCTCACACCTAATTCTGATTTTATCTGCAATGAAGAAAGCAGCTTTGGAAGTTAAGTGTACAGATGTCAGTCTAAATGTTTTACATGTCACCAGCTTGAATTCATTTACATTTATTTTCCTATTGTTTTATATCTCTTTATGACAATGTACTGCATAATACAGTTTCAGTCTTTACTGTACAACTAATTCTCTACCATTAATTTGTCAACATGATTACTGGCTTTGCCACCAAGTAAAGCAAGATGACTTGAAATATGTACTACACATTTCCTGTTCTCTCAAGGAGGTTGAAATGACAAAGATTTACAGAGGAAATTTATCTTTCTGCTTTGGACTGTCTATAATTTTATGAAAACTACAATTTGATTGTGATTTTGCAAATGGAAGAATTCGAAATCTCAACCTGAAATAAAAATAAAACATCCATCTAATATATTAATTACCTAAGTTAGAGAGTCCCAACAGAAATGTGAGTTGCAAAACAATCACAGAGAGAAAGAGTGAAAGAGTGACATGGAACAAAGTGGTAGCAATTCAAATCACCTCCTGGGCCAACAGTTCTTTAAATATAGCATATTCTTGCTGTGAGCTTTTTCTAAACTAGTACAGGGGAAGTCTCTCACAACCTAATAGCAGAGTAATTCAAGCTTAAGGTATTGGCCACTAATTAGGGGTTGGATTTCCAAGCACAAAGGGAATTTAGTGCTGAAGATCATTTCCCGTACCTTCCAGAAGCATCATTATTCCAGTTTTACAGATAGGGAAACTGAGGCTGAGAGAGCAGGCTGCTGGTTTACCCATGCATGTTCATCACTTGTGTGAGAAAGGAACTGTGGTGATCGGTATGTGTTGATGAGACATCACACTATGCATAACCCTATCAGAGGAACATCTAAGGGTGCTATACAACAGATAATTTATAGAACTCACTGCCATGGTATGTGGCGATGGCCACTAGTTTAGGTTGCTTTAAAAGCAGATCATTAGACGCATTCATGGAAGAGAGTTCTATCACTGGCTATTAGTTATGATAGTCACTGGCTATGTGGAACCTTCATGTTCAGGCAGGGGTAGTATAGCTGTGACTACTAGTTATGACAAGCAAAGGAGCCTTTTGCCTTCATACCCTGGCTTGCCAGGGTCATCTGGCTTGCCACTAGAAGAAACATAAGGATGAACCCAGTGACTTTTGGTCTAAAGCAGCTCTTTTTACCTTTATTATTTATTTATGTAAAATATGTATAGCCTGCCTCTCGAGTGCAATACTGCTCACAACAATAAAACAGATAAAACATTAAAAACAGTATACATTTATAAACAAAGCAATAAAACTGATAAAATGCTAGAGAGTAGGGCCCACACATCTTATTTTCAACACTCTTACGAGTGTACAGTGTACACAGGCACAGATCTGTACACAGGTACAGTCATTCACATGTTATGCTAAATGAAGGAACAGAAGTACACTTCCTATCTGTGCTATGCATTTGAAGGGCCTGTATCCAGGTCTACTTCTAAAATGAACACATGTACAGTCATTCACACAAACAAATGTACAGACATCCGTACACTTGTACAGCATAATGTCTTAGTCAGGCTGGTAAAACTTAATAAATCAACTGAAACAGACCCAATTTAAAAAAATCAAAAACCCATCAGACTGTCATGCAAACATTTAAAAGCCTCGCTAAACAAATTAGTGTTAACTTTTTTTCCAAAAACCCTCAGGGAGGGAGCATGTTGAAGTTCTTCTGGGAGGACATTTCAGAGCAAGGGGTCATAGCTGAGAAAGTCTCAACTCAAGTCAACAAAAATTTCAGTCAGTGGCGGGGACATGATCAGGACCTGAGATGATGAACAGAGAATCATCTGGGCGAATGCAGTCCAACAGTTACCCTAGCTCCAAGCTGTGTAGGGCTTTAAAGATAAAAACAAGCTGTTTGAATTTAGCCCAGAAGTAGACTGGCAACTAGTAAAGCTGCCACAGGAGACATGATCCTCGAGAAGTGACTACTAGTGCCTGTGAGCATCCTTGCAGCAGCAGCATTCTGGGCCTGCTGAAGCTTCTGAACTGTCTTCAAGGGCAGCCCCATATAAAACACATTGCATTAGTCCATCAATGCATAAGTGACTGTGGACATGTCTGCCTTCTCCAACTACGATTGTAGCTGCTGTACCAGTTATGCTCCTGATGGCTATCCACCTTATGGGCGTTTTCTGCATATGTAACCACGTGAGTAGACTCTCAGCTGTGGCGAGTCGGCGACTGATGGAAAAAATTGTACCATGAAAAGCCAAGACCCAGTAAAACCATGTGCACTTCATGGTCACATGCACCATGGCAAGCAACCATGGGCTTGTGTGTGGGCTTCTCAGAGGCATCTGGTGGGCCACTGTGGGAAACAGGATGCTGGACTGGAAAGGCTTTGGGCCTGATCCAGCAGGGCTGTTCTTATGTCCTAACCACAGGGTGAGCAGACATCTGCCATTCGTCAGAAAATGTTGTGGGGAGGAAGACACAGAAGACATTTCAAGCCACACAAATTCAGGCGAAACCGATTAAAAAATCAAAGAAGAGGAGAGAGAAAAATGGAGAGATTCTGTGAAAAAGAAGTGTTTAGACACTGGCTGTCTGCTCCAATTTCCCTACCCAGCAAAGCCCCCTTGCCCTGAGAATGACAGTCGATTCCATAAATTAACTGAAAATCCCTCTTCTCAAGAGTCTAAGTTATCTCTCCGTTGCCTGCAGCTCTGATTTAGAATAGGAGCGCGTTTGTTTACTGTTTTAATTAATGCTGCTTTTCAGCGTGGAGCCGGGGAGGGGAAATGAGCTGACTCGATAAACAGGTGTAGCTGTTCGGCGTTATATTTGCGATCATTCAGGGCTCGCACCAGATTAATCAAGCTTGACTGGAGATGAACCTCCCAACAGAAAAGGTAGATCAACTCCACTGGATGCCCAGTAGGTGAGGATTATTTTAACTGCTAGCCTGTGATTGGAAAGGCTTAGAGAAAGACAGTCATCTCAGTTGGGATTTCTCTCCTCTCCTCTCCCTCCCTTTCAGAGAACATTTTGAATCTCCACCGCAGAACAGTTAAGGAGTCCTGGAGAATATACAAATCGCTTCTCCCACCTGCTTTCCAACCTGACTCCCACTGAAGAAGCAGCAAATTGTCGATGTTATTTAAAAGCATTGCAATGTTGCTTTGGTGGGGGAAATGCATTAAGAGACCAGGGAATTGTTGAGGTCCCCCCCCCCACCAACCTTTTAAAGGACAGTACAAAGAGTGGGGTTTCAGAATGGATTCCTTTTCTTATTTCTAGCTGTATTTTAGAATGTGTGGATATAGTTGCAAATATGTAATATGAGAAAATAGCAAGTAGTAATGGAGAAAATATTGCTTGAACAGTCGTTCCTAGGGAGGTGGATTTAATTCAAACTGGTGGATGCATTTTTCTTTTTTAGCCTACTTTTCTTAAGGAAAGTAAGTTTATGAGATCACCCAGCATTGTGTGTGTCGTCGTCCCCATCAACTTCGCAATACCTGGACCAAAATGAACCAAATTTGGTACAGTTGTAGGGACACTTAGGCACACCTCAATGGCATAGTTTGTGATGATGTCATTCACCCCAGTTCAAGATGGCAGACATGTAAACGTTTCAGGCACAATTTAAAAGAATGTTTTCTTTGTCATGAACCCCACTGCCCATTGAGATCATCAGGAGAGGTCCGTCTGCAGTTGCCAATCAGGGATGGGCCTTCTCCACTGCTGCCCCGAAGCTTTGAAATGCTCTCCCTGCTGAAATATGAGCCTCCCCATCTCTGACAACTTTTAAAAAGTCTTTAAAGATGTATTTGTCCACCCAGGCTTTTAATTAAAGATTGTTTAATAGTTTTAACATTGTTTTAAAATTTTTAAATTGTTGTAGTGTTTTAATTTTTCTGTGGTCATTTATTTTGTTTTAACTAATGTTTTAACTTTTTCTGTCTGTTTTGCTTTGTTGTAAACCGCCCAGAGATGTAAGTTTTAGGTGGAATAAAAAATTGTTAAATAAATAAATAAATGAGCTAACCAATTTGAACCAAATTTGCTGCAGCTGTAGGGATAACTCAATGGCGTAGTTTGTGATGATGTCATCCACCCAGAGCTAAGATCCTGGACGTGTGTATGTTTACGGCTGAAGTGGACTAATTTGTAAGGATAGTAATTATCAATTAAGATGAAAGTGAAAGGAATTTGGGCAGATTAGTTCTTACCAGAATGTTTTTTTTACTGTCCCTGTAAGCAGATAATATAAAGAGACCCATCCTGTGTAGCAGGGATAGGCTACCTTGGTTCTCTAGCTGTTGTACTACAACTCCCATCATCCCCAGCCACAATAAATTATGCCAAGATCAGAAGTATTGTATGAAACCACCAGTCCTGGCATATTCTGCCTTACTTGCAGTACAGAACCAGACACCTGTAAATTAGATTTGAAATGAGGGACAGATGTCCTGCAACTAGGGCAGAATATGCCGAGATTGGTGGGTTCATATAACACACCCAATCTCAGCAAATAGTTTCCAAGATTGGAAGTAGGGCATGCCTCATTCCTGGGGTTCCAGCTGCTTTGCTGAACTGGAGGCTCAGACCAAGACAAGAATCTAGAGAAGCCGGCACTGGTGGTAGGTGCCCTGCCCTCTCACTCAAAATGGTTCCAGACTGGTATGACCATCAAACTGAACGGGGGGCTGATTCAACTCAAACCAGCTCACGGACTGGCAGTCTGGTTCGAATCTGGCTCAAATCCAGACTGAACCACTGGAATCTGTTCCATTCACCCACTAGCACAGAGGTGGTCTTGGGGATCAACGGTGGACACTTTTGAGGGTTGTGGGTCCTCAGCAGCTGACTAATGATACAAGCTCTGATGCCAGCCCTACCACTGGGGAGAAAAGGCCAGCACAACAGAAGATTTTTCATTTTTCCAGAGGGCGAATCACCTAAATGGCAATTTTGATCAGGAAATGTTCAGTCCTCCTTATCTGTGTTGGCTCTAAGTGTCAAATGAGAGGAGAGCTGGTTCTGTGGTAGCAAGCATGACTTGTCCCCTTTGCTAAGCAGGGTCTGCTCTGGTTTGCATTTGAATGGGAGACTACATGTGAGCACTGTAAGAGCGCCTTTAGGGGATGGGGCTGCTCTGGCAAGGATATTCCCTCCCTGGAATCTCCAAAATAGGGCTGAGAGCAACTCCTGCCTGGAGAAAATGCTGCCAGTTTGTGCAGACAATATTGAGCTAGATGGACCAGTGGTCTGACTCAGTATAAGGCAGCTTTCTGTGTCTCTTATGAAAATGACTCTGATGTAAGAAATTACAAGATGAGGGTGACAGCAGGGTCAGATTAAGCTTTTTGCCGCCCATAGGCAACCAAAGATTTGCCGCCCTGCCTTGAGGGGCTCAATGGCTATCCTTGTAAAGGTCAATCCAGCAAGGACTCCCCTTTAAAAGTAAAGGGCTTTGGAGGGGGGAGGAGGGGGGAATTAAATCTTTTTCCACCTTTTAAAAATGCCGGCAGAGAGACAGCTCCTCTCATGGGCCCACCTGCCTCTCAAATGTGCTGAAATGGGCAGAAAATGGCCTGACCTGTCATTTGGGAGGCAGGCGGGACTATGGAAGGAGCTTTCGTCGCTATCCCAACTGCACAGTGGTGTTTTTAAAAAGCTAGCAAAAATCATTTAACTTTCCCCTGACCCAAGTCCTTTACTTGACACCACCCTCAAAATTTGCCACCCCTCAAAATTTGCCGCCATAGGCAAGTGCCTATGTTGCCTATGCATTAATCCACGCCTGGGTGACAGTGCAACACGACATCATGTGATGCCTTCTTTTCCTGAATAACATGCAAATGAAGCCAGATTCCAAAAATGATGGTGTGTTTTTTTTTTTTTTTTTAAATCCAGTTTTGCTTCAAGACAACTTAACTTCTCATCCTCTAGGGGAAAGTGAATAATAGGAAATTAAGAGGCTTCTGTGCAAACAGCAGCGTGCTCATCTTAGGGGTCTGCATTCCTAGATTAGCAACCACATGATGCATTTTAAATAAATATTGGCGAGGAGGGAGAAAAATAAAGGCTGGCAAGAGCAGAATCTGAGCTTGCCGTATGGCTGCTGTGTCATACTTAGCATGTATTTGCTTGTTTTGCATGAGTGCCTTAGTGAATGTCATTCAGTTGATCGAGGAACTAATGATGAGGCTGCTACTTTGATTTCTTAAGAATATATATTCAGGCTGTGGCTGCTAGCACAGCCTGTTCTCTTTTGGGGAGGAGAGCTGGTCTTGTGGTAGCGAGCATGAACTGACTTCTTTGCTAAGCAGCATCTGCCTTGGTTTGCATTTGGATGGGAGATTCCATATGAGAGCTGTAAGATATTCCCCTTAAGTGATGGGGCCATAGCTCAATGCATGCAAAAGGCCCTAGATTCAATTCCTGGCATCTCCAGGTAGGAAAGGCACCTGTAACCTTGGAGAGCCGCTGCCAGTCAGCGCAGAGAGTGCTGAGCTAGATGGACCAATGGTCTGACATATGGCAGCTTCCTTCCTGGGTGTGTGGTAATAAACTGTATTTAAATCAATGAGATTTATGTATACCTAATTGTGTTCAGGACTGGGGTAGCAGTACACCACTGATTCAGTTACATTAACCATGTGCTGTCCATAACAAACATTTTATTACTGATGTACATTAAAAAAAATTTTAAGTTATGTATTTGATTTCTAAGCCAGTTTTCTAAAAATACATTTACCTCTCAAAAACCAATTACAGTAGAAGACTGAAGCTCTGAGACACGGGCTGTCGGCCTTGGGTCCCCAAATGTTTTGGGGCCATTGTGGCTGGGGTTGATGGGAGTGCTGGAGAGTGAAGATTACCTAACCCTGGTATAGTGGTTAGCAGGATGGACCAGGACCAAGGAGACCTGAGTTCAAATCCCTATTCAGCCATGAAACTCACTGGGTGACTCTGGGCCAGTCAAGTCTCTCTCAGCCTAACCTACCTCACAAGGTTGTTGTGAGTGTAAGCATAACCATGTACACTGCTCTGGGCACCTTGGAGGAAGAGCGGGATATAAATGTAAAAATTAATTAAATGAATAAAATAACGAGACAAACAGAAGTCAAGGTAGGGGTCAGAGGAAGGTAGCAGGCAGTGCCATCATACCAGAGACCTTTTACACAGACTGACTAGCAAACTCTGTGGTGGAAACTTTATAGGTAAACAAGGATTGGCCCTTGACAGTCAGCTGACAATGCTCAGAATGCCTGGTACTGCAACCTAGGTGGCGCCCTTGAAGCACAATACCCACACTGCTAGACTTGCAGGGGAAAGGAAGTACTTGTGGCATAAGAATTAGGATGGAAGCTCTTATACTGAGTCAAAACATTGGTCCATCTGGCTCAGTATTATCTACACAGACTAGCAGCAACTTCTCCAGGATTACAGGCAGGAATCTCTCTCAGCCCTATCTTGGAGATGCCAGGAAGTGAAACTTGGGACATTCTGCATAAAAACATGCAGACGTTCTTCCCATCCCCTAAGGGGAATATCTTACAGTGCTCATATGTAGTCTCCCATGCAAATAAAAACCAGGGCAGACCCTGCTTAGCAAAGGGGACAATTCATGCTTGCTACCACAAGACCAGCTTTCCTTCCATAAAAGGTTGAAACCCCATCTCCTAGAAACTTGGTAACATTCTGCATAAAAACATGCAGACGCTCTTCCCAGAGTGGCCCCATCCCCTAAGGGGAATATCTTACAGTGCTCACATGAAGTCTCCCATGCAAATGAAAACCAGGGTAGATCCTGCTTAGCAAAGGGGAAAATTCATGCTTGCTACCACAAGACCAGCTTTTCTTCCATAAAGGTTGAAAACCCATCTCCTAGAGTTTCAGGTAGTGGTTAGCAGGAATGCCTAGGAAGGAACATAGGAAACTGCCTTATACCGAGTCAGATGATTGATCCATCTAGCTCAGTATTGTCTACCCAGACGGGCAGCTGTTTCTCCAAGGTTATAGGGTACTAGGGACTGATTGCTAGCAGCCTCTGTTTGAAACGCTTTCCTGGCACCTTATGGCACTCAAATAAATCCTTTTTGGAAAGGTTGGGAACCATAAATATAAACTTGGCTTCTCTGCTGATAGTGGATTAATTCTGGCTCTCTTCTCCCCATCTATATATAGTTTAATTCTCTGTCATTTGTAATTTAATTGTAAACCGCTCTGAGCCTTTTTGGAAGGGTGGTATAAAAATTGAATGAATAAATAAATAATAAATAATTTGGACTTAAATAGTCTGGGAGAAATGGACAAGGCAGCATTTTAGCAACCTCCATCTTCTCTCTCCTGATCCCAGATAACCAGCAAGAAATATAGGAGGCAACACAGTTTCTTTGACCCATCTTGTGAATCCAAAATAAATGCCTTAAAAAGTGGTGGTTGCGGGGGTGGGGGGAAGATATCAATGGCATTAAAGTATCTCGCTGCAGCTATCAGCTCAAGCTTCACGATGGTGGCTGATAGAGTTGCAATACCTACTGTGCGACAATAAACCATTTATCTTATCTGTGTTTATATAAGGCTAAATGCTGCCCTACTGTGTCAAAAACCATGGGGGAGCCCAGGGAAACTGCTTGGCAGTGGCTTTGTGGAGCGGGCTGTTGTGATGTCGCTGGTTTTCAACATCACTTCCCACCCACCCCCACAACTTTGATAAAGAGTAAGGCCAGAAGCTCAGATTCCTTCCTATAGGGCATTTTAATACAATGACACTTTTAATTGTTCTTTGTATTGTATGTTTTTTAACTTTTGTAAACCGCAGGGGAGGGGGCTAAAGCATGAGATACAGTCAGATCTTGGGGTTTCTTTCTTTTTTGCAATTGCATAGCTGATTATGCTGTTTACATCACATTATATGTCCCGCCATGCATACATATGTACTACCACGATCTGTTTCTCTTTAAAGAAGAAAAATGAGCGAGAGAGTGAGAGCGAGAGAGAGAGAGAAGGCTAGCAGTCTGCAAGCATATGAACGACTTACGTCTTGTTGATTCTAGTCTTTTCCTAGCTCAATGAGATCTCATGGCCCATGCTGTCCAATGGGAGTTTCCCCACATTTCCCGGGGCATTAATACATTTTCCCAGGGTTTTGGATTTTTTTCATAGTCTTGTGAGGTCTGGAATTTACTTGAGAAAACTGCATGTTTCTATCTTTTGTGGTTTGGTCTGGGAGTTTCAGGTCAGTCTGTCAGTCCATGAGAGAGGCCCACGCGCACTCTCTCATATCTATCACACACACACAAATACAAACACACATAAAATATCTTCAACCATGTACCACCTTGATGACCCAGACAATCAAAACAGAATACTACTAAAACTATTTATATACTGCTTTTCAACAAAAAGTTCTCAAAGCAGTTTACACAGAAAAAGAATGTAAGTAAATGGTTTCCTGTCCTGGAAGGGCTCACAGTCTACAAATAAACACAAAGTAAACACAATCAACAGCCACTGGAGGGTAGGGGTGTGCACAAAACCAGCTGGCCTGGTTTAGTTTGAGTCCAAACGACCAGAACTGGGCCAGTTCAGCTCGGCACCCGCTTGAACTCCCCTCTCGTTCGATTCAGTTCGGGGGGATTGCGACCTTTTAAAACATTATTTCTTTTCACTCCCTCCCTCCGAGGGGGTTCTCTGAGCTCATGGGGTGGGGGTGTTTCTGGAATTCCCCCTCCCCCCATCAGCTTCTGTTATGGTGAAAATTGCCCGGTCCGGGCAGTCTTCAGCACGTTCCTGGCCTGCCCTGTGTGGCGGCAGCCATTGTGGAGGCCACCGCTCATGCCCAATGGGCCTCTGGGTCATGACTTAGCTAATCTGTCAGCTAATAGAATAATAATAACTAGCTTCACCCACACAGAGCATCTGCGTGCTAGTACTTGATTGCTCCCCTCACGCCCTGCCACAGCCCCACTCACCTCTGAGATCTCTCCACCCTCACCTGAGCCGCACTCCTGCTCCTCTTCCTCCATCCAGTTGCTTTCATTCCCCTCACCCCTCTTGGTCACTCCTCCATCCCTTTACTCCATCCCCCTCACCCCTCTTGGTCATGGTTGCAGCATTGCTGGCGCCTATTAGCCAAGCTGCAGCCGCCTATCCCCAGAGACCTCCCCACCCTCACCCAAGCCCTGCTCCTGCTCCTCCCCACAGGAGCAGCAGCAACAGTGATTGACCGGGCCCTTCTTCGCTGCTGCTACCGCCAGGGCCGCTCGTTCCCCTCAGGCTGCTGACAGGCCCGGGTCCATCCCTTGCCTGCCTGCCTCTCTCTCTCCGCCAATGGCCTCGGTAGCCCCAAACAGCAGCAGTGGTTGACTGGGCCCTTGCTGCCAATAGGCCCCGCCATGGCTGCTCATTTCTCTCAGGTCACTGACAGGGTCGGGCCCGTCCCTTGCCCTTCCTTCTTTCTCTCTTCCTATCCCTTCTTTTTCTCTTTTTCTCTCTCCTCCACTCACTTTCCCCCTGTTTTTCTTCCCCTCCCTTCTTTCTCTCTCTCCCTTCCTGAGTTAACCGATCTTGTTCATCTCGTTTCCTCATCTAATTCACACAACAGTGGCCTCCTTTTCCTAAAGGGGCTCGTTCCCCCCTCACAACCCCTCTCTTCGCAGACTCCTGCCCACTATCCTTTTGTAGGGGTGTGTCCAAACCGGTCTGGAGGCCATTCTAAAGGCCTCCGAACTGTCCAGACCGGTTCGGACTTGGCCGGTCCGGGTCCGGGTGGGGGGTCTTCCTTTAAGGGCGGGAGGGCTTGCTTACCCCTCCCGCCTCTTTGCCCCCTCCAGCGCCCGTATTCTATTGTGTAATTGGGGCGCTGGAAACCAGCCACCCCCGCCGCCCCCCCACGAGCAGATTAGGGGCAAAAGAAAACTACTGCCGCCCTCCCGCCCTCCCACCCGCCGCCCCCCCCCCAGTGCTCACCACATTGTTTGCAAAAAAAAGAGAGGAGCTCGCGAACAGAGCTCCTCTCTCGCCAAAGTCTCAGGCCCAACTGGGGCCTTGGGCGCGCGCGTGTGCGATAGGACACCTGATCTAATGGAACTTCTGCCAGAGGCCCGGTCTACCTGCCGGGAAGAAGCCGGGTAGACCGGGCCTCCGGCGATCGGAGGCCCGGTCTACCCGGCCTCCTCCCGGCGGGTAGACCGGGCAACAAAACGTCTGAGCAACAAAACGTCCCAGCTGCTCCCCAGAAGTTTGGACACCAGATGCAAAAATAGGTGCTTGGTCCCCAAAATAGTTGCATGTCCTCTATAAAAGTCCCTTGTTGGCAACCCTATTGCATGCACCCTCTGTTCAGGGGCAGCCTAAGGTGTTTGGACACCTAAGGTGAGGTGCAAAATGCTGTCATGCCTCAGCATCCTACCACAGGGTTTAAAGAGGGCAGAGATTGAGGAGAAGAGGCCGTACTCTGTTCTCATGGGGTGTTCTCTAGTGGGACTCTCGTGGGGTGGCCCCTGGACTCAGTCCAAGGCCACCCCACTAGAGATGGAAAATAGATGATAGCATTGTTATAGCTTTCTCTGTGTTATTACCCCTTCTTTATCCCTATCCCCAAATGATTAGGATAAAATTGTAGTCATTTTTACACAGAAATGCGGTCATTTTTGCACAGAGGAAAGGGTTAGGTTAGGGTCAAGGTTAGAGTCAGGGGCGTAGCTAGCCCACCGGTGGCCCGTGTGTGGCCGTGGCGGGTGCCCCGATAGCCCTGCCCCCTGCATCTGACATCAGACGCAGGGGATAGCCACGCCCCCCGCATCTGACATCAGACGCAGGGGAGCGTGGTCTGGCTCCCGAACGGAGCCTTGAGGCTCCATTCGGGAGAAGCAGCTTAACTGCTGAAGGGGCCACGCGGCCCCTTCGGCAGTTAGACAAAGGCTGGTGCTGCGTTCACAGCACAGCCCAGGAGCGGCTCTTCCCTGCAGGGAAGAGCCGCTTCTGGGCTGCGTTGCGAACGCAGCACCAGTCTTAGCTCCTGAAGGGGCCGCGCGGCCCCTTCAGGAGCTAGTTAGGCTGTCTCTGCGTTCGCAGCACCAGCCTTTGTTTAGCTCCCGAAGGGGCCACGCGGCCCCCGCTCGGGAGCAAAACTACCGCCCCCACGTCTGACGTCAGACGCAGGGGGTGTGTCAGGGCCGCGAATGGTGGCTGCTTATTAGGCACGGCTCGGGTTCTTTGAACCTGTTCACCCAATTATAGCTACGCCCCTGGTTAGAGTAACGATGAACACATTGTTGTACTCTCTCCATTGACCAATCTTTGAAGGACGGTCTTGCCAATTTTCCTTTCTTTCTTTCTTTCTTTCTTTTCTTTAATTTTTATTTTATTGTTCAATTTTTATACCGCCTTTCATAAGGCATCCATCCCACTGATGACTTTAATAAAATCTTAAAGATGTTTCTGTGGTGTTAAAAACATTTTAAAGCTTTTGAAACACCACTGGACAATAAAAATATAACAGGCAGGTCTTGCAATGCTATCACCTATTTTCAATCCGTAGGGGTGTAGAGCTCGTCATAAATCACAATGAGCATTTGTCCCCCAAGATTTTACGTTTTAAACTTTTTGTTTTTTGTTTTAACTAATGTTTTACTTTTTCTGTTTTCACTTTGTTGTAAACCGCCCAGGGACATAAGTTTTGGGTGGTATAGAAACACATTAAATAAATAAATAAATAAATAAATAAGATGGTACCAACCACTTCAGGCTGTGCTCAAAGTTCAGTGGTAGAACATCTGTTTTGCATTTAGAAGGCCCCGGTTTTCCTGGCATCTCCAGGCAGGACTGAGGAAGACTCCTATATGAAACCCTGGAGAGCACAAGTAGGTCTGATCCTTTAGCTTGTTTTTGTTGGGGGGGGGGACTGCCCCCTCTTGCCCTTACCAACCAGCCACCACTGGAGCTACTGCCAATTTTGAATGAGTTAGGCAAGACTGAGCTAAATGGACCAATGGTCTGACTCAGTAGAAGACAACTTCCTATGTACCTTTGGCATCCATACTTCATGGGCTTACAGCAGGAAACACCAGTGTAGAGAGCTGGTATAGCAGAGTGCAGGGGTAGCTGACATGTGGCTCTCCAGATGATGCTTAACTACAATTCCCATCATACTCAGCTGTAGTTAATTATGGTTAGGAATGATGGGAGTTGTAGTTCAGCAATATCTGGAGAGCGGTACATTGGCAACCCCTGCAAAGAGCCTGACTTGTGAACCAGGACATTCTGATCACACTTCTACCATGAACCCAATAGGCTAGGGGTTCTTAACCTAGTGTCTGTGGACCCCCTGGAAGTTTTTCACTTGGGGCTTTTAAAGCCCTTTAACTCGCAGCTCCTCCAAGGTGCGTTCACATATCGGGCAGATTTACCCCAAAGTCCCTGTGAGTTATCAGGGAGCTGTTCACACACAATTCGGGTTTTTCACTGCGCGTTAGAATGTAGCCCGATTTATATCCAGGGTAAAAAAATCCACTATTTGTGTCAGTTTTGGGGAACAACTTCAAGTTCACAGTAAAGCCTCCCAGTAAACTCACGGCAAAGCCTGCTGTGTGTAAAAGTCCCTGGGGGTCTGTGTGGTAAGTCCAGGTGGTCTGTGGAAAATGAAATATATAATGAAAGGTAGCTCCCAAAAAACATTATTTATAATCAAATATCGTGTGTGCTTTATTTTTCTTGAATTTCAGTTATACAATTATTCTTAATAAAATTAATAATTCATTCATTAAATTATATATGGATTTGCGTTCAGTTCATGGGTATTACTTGAGGATTTTGAGGATTACAGATCCTCAGGTAATACCCATTAATAATTTTATTAATAATAATTTCCAAGAAAATTTAACACTCCTTGCACTATGTGAACTCAGACAAGCCACGTCCTCTCAAACACACATTAAGGATTTTTGTTTTAAGCATTTCTGCCTTGCCTTTCTGTTTACAGATTCAGTGCGTCTTATGAAAGAGAAAAACAATGCAACGTTAATAACATGTGAGCATTACTGTACACAGTTGCTGAAAGGAGTATAACAAAACAATGCACATGAAGCACATTGATCACCTGAAATTGCTCTACAATTGCTATGCATATTATTCATTCGTAAAACAAAGGACAGTCCTTTGGCTGGATATGTATACTTTAATTCTTATTAGCAGCTTTGGATGCTTAACAGAGCTGGAGGATACAAGTATTTAAAAGTAAATAACTGTTCCATGCTTTTCCGGTTTGATTTATGCATATGGTGTTTGTGGCTTTTTGGTTCCCTTTTAGATAAAGTCCTCACGGTCTTCACCTTTATGAAAGCGAAGAATCAGTCCTTACAGAAGCCGCTTCAGAGATTTTCTAGTAAACACCACCCCCACAATGACATCAGTGAAAAGTCTGTGGAGAATCTTCCAACCACAAGAGGCAAGCAAAACATTTTTTTAAAAAAATTATTCTTTCTTTCTTTCTTCTTTTTTGTTATGATGCAGTAGCTCGATGCACCTGCTTTTGTCTGGTCATATAATAAGAACAATTTCAGGTCTTTGGCGTATGTGTGCACTCACAATAACCTGCTTTTGTGGTTAGCATTGGATCACCTCTGAAAGCAGTTTGCAGTGATTTTCTGCTCCCTCAGTCTTTCAATTGAATGCAGTTTCAACATCATCCAAAGTCTGTGTGTTCGAGAAACAACTGCAGATAAAAACAGAGAAGAGAAAGAGCGGAGGGAACAAGTGCTGAGGGATTCTTGCAAAGGCAAGAGAAAGAATTTTTTTCATGAATCTGCTATCATGAAGAAATTCTAAATGCTATCTGATACTTTGCAAATCTCCATTGAGAACGTTCTAGCCCTCCCCCCCCCCCGCTTTACAGTTTTCAGCATCTGTCCGTTCCTCCTCCCCCTCCCTTCCAATTTATTAAATTTTGAATTAACATGTGTTAAACTCAGGTTGATTTTGTCTGTTCTACTGCGTAACCTGCTTTTCTAAGCACTTAGTAATAGCTGCAGTTAATCTATTGACCGATGGCTTAAGCAGCAGGTGGCCTTAAGACCTAGAGGCCAACTCTGACAAGGCCCACAGAAAATTCCGGAGGGCTCTTTGTTACCTGGGCTGGAATGGAGAAACTACTTGTTTGGAAAATGTTTCTCCTCCCACAGAACATCTTCAGTATTTAGAGTCTTTTGTGAGCATAAGTCTGAAGAGGGGGATTATGAAGGATAGCTTGTCAAAGCAATTGTTTCTTCTAGACATATAGCATACAAGTGCCCTAAAAAGTTTACAAGCTCACCATAGATAATTCTCATTCAAAATGTTATAGAGTATTTATAATAAATAAACATACTGCAGTTTCTGCGGGTTTAAACAAGATATAATTATTTGCAATTAGGTCAGATTTTTATTTAAATGTCCTTTATCAAACTTTTCTCTGATTAGCAGGATTCCTGATGGAAAATATGCTGAAATCATTAAGGAAGCAAACAGTGTTCTCTTAAGCACTTCGAGTTCCCATTTTTATCTAATTTCTCCATTTGTGAAGGTGGAATTTAATATGTACCTATAACAAATGATAATCTCAATTCATTCACATTCACCTGTGCTTGTTGAACTGGGGAGGGGGGATTAACTTCAGAAAGGTTACATATAAGGATTAATTTTGTGGTTTTGCTCTTCTTATTAATGACTTTTAATGTGCCTTTTAATGCTATATTTGTATGTTCTCCAGCTGCACATGTTGAGGTGATTACTTGCTTTATAGGACTCCTGCATTAACATCTCGCTACACATTGAACTATATCAGGCAGCAGCGATATAGAAAGATGCTGAAAGGCATCCTCTCATACTGGGCGGGAGGAGGCAATGGTAGACGCTTCCTGTATTTTACCAAAGAAAACCACAGGGCTCTGTGGGCGCCTGGAGTCAAAATCGACTTGACAGCACACATTACCTTTACCTTACACATGGAAAATTTATATGTCAGTGAAAACAGTGGTTGACATGCCGTGCGAGGGAACGTCAGCCCAGGAATATCGTGGGCACACAAGTTATACAAATCCAAACCTTGTGCAGATGGAAATAATGGGCTTACTCTTGTGTAACATCATTTGTGCAATTTTGTGTTTGTGCAACTTGTTTGCATGCAACATTACTGTTTTGTTCAGAGTTTCTACTTTGAGAACTTTTGTTGAAAAGCAGTATATAAATATTTGTAATGACTGGGCTGGCGTACCCTTGCGTGTATGTCAGCCCCTTGTGTGGAGGGAGGTTTTGGCATGAGTACAAACTTATATTTTTATCTATTTATTTATTTAACATATTTTTATACCATCCACAACTTATGTCTCTGGGCAGTTTACAACAAAATAAAAACAGAAAGTAAACCATTAGTTAAAACAAAAACAAAAAGTTTAGAACACAACAATTTAAAAATTTTTAAACAATATTTTAAAACAGCATTAACACCATTAAAACAATATTAATTAAAAGCCTGGGTGAACAGATGCATCATTAAAGACTTTTTAAAAGCTGTCAGAGATGGGGAGGCTCTTATTTCACTATGGAGCGCATTCCAAAGCCTCGGGGCAGCAACGGAGAAGGCAACAGCAACAGCTTCATACCATATTGACTGCCATGACTTCGCCCCAAACATCCTGGCAATTTTGGTTTGATAAAATGCCCAACCTTCTCTTTCCTCCTCCCTTCACAGAACTACAGTTCCCCGGGTTCCCTAGGCAGAAGGAATGATTGTTAGGCCTGTTTAAATACATAGTTTTTGTCTGAAGTTATTCCCCACAGGCATTCTAAATTCTAAATCCCGCAGGTGAGCCACTAAACTATCACACAAGCACTCCATTGCTTGTCTAATGAAAACAGTGGCCGACATCCCGACTAACTAACTCAGCTCCACTGCCAGCTCAGCAGTGGGAGCAAATTTTGACAGCCTCCCTTTCCTCAGGAAGCGCTTTGTGCCACCCAAAAATATGTCCCCGGCGGTCTTGCAGCCCCTCCCACACTCTTGCACAGCTCTCAGGGATATATTGCTAGGTTTTGCAGGGAGGGGAGAGAAATAAAAATCTCATCATCCCCCCCCCCCCCGCCATGCGCTGCACTGAGGCAATCCCTTCATGCAGCAGCTCATTTGCTGGCTCCTTGCAAGGGCAGGTTGCTTGCTGCACCCGCCTCAGCCTGCGTAGCATGCGGATCAGTATCTCTTGTAGAAAATACATGTATTGTCTATTGTGCTGGAGATTTCAGCACAAGGGAATGTATTTATATACATGTATTCATTGACTACATATATTAAATGAACAGTCCTTGCAATGAAATGAGTTTTCGTTTCTACGCAGATGAAGTAAGGCACACAGAGGATGGAGCGGCTTGTGGAGACACTGCTGCAGTCATGGAAGCAGGGCAGGGGTGGAGCTAATGGTGTTCCAGGGCGTTCAAGGAAAATGAGTCCAGGGGGACCCGCGGTAGGCCCCCCCTCATCCGACTTGGCTGCGCCCCCAGCAGTGTCCTGCTCCTGCTGCCCCCTGTCATGCTTCTGTGGCCCATCATTGAGCTCCATCCACCCACCCATTGCAGTGCTCCTGCCGCCTGCACGCTGCCGAACCCGTGCTGCTTGGGTTCTGGTCCCATGCCAACTGGGAATGGAGGGTGCATGAGCTCTCTCTTTTCCCAGCGGGCTGGGGGGTTAGCCTCTGACCCAAGAGGCAGAAGAGTGGCAGTGGACAGAAGGAGCGCAGCGCTGAGAGGGATGGTGATGGTAAGGTTGCCATTTTCAAGCTTCCCAAATCCAGTGGCCTAATTTGCATAGTGTGCAAATTTGCATATTGTGCAAATTATGCACAACTAATTTGCATTGTATTTTATTAATTGGACAGATTTGTATACTTCCCCCTCCTTCCCTAACCTCCCATGTGATTGGATGCAGAGTAAAATCTAGGCAATCTGGGCAGCGTATTTGAACTCCATGTAAATCCGGGTGGAATTTAGCAGCTGGGTGGAGGAGCCAAAATCCGGGGGCTACCCTAAATTCCAGGGGACATGGCAACCCTTGGTGATGGGAATGGGAATGTGGAGCACAGTGAGCATCCAGTAGGAATCGTCGGGGGAGGGGGCAGAAGGGTTGGGCTGCTACCGTCGTGGAGGCATTTGTTTGAACCCGAGCCGCCTTAACCTTTTTAATGCCTCCACTGTAGAGGAACAAAGGGCAATACTGCTGCCAGGGTTAGTATCTTTCTTCCCATTGTTGTGAATGGGGGAAACTGTAGTGATGCTGGTAGCACTGCTGCTTCCCCTTCTCTACAGCAGCACCACTGCTGCTTCCTTAACTCCTTAAGTCGCTTCCTCTCCATTAGCCGCGTGACTCATGCCAGCCACTATAAATCACTAAAGGGACAAGTCACTAAGGGGATAAATCACTAAGGATGACAAAGGTGGTCATGGATCTGGAAACCAAGTCCTGTGAGGAAGGCTTGAAGGAGCTGAGCTTGTTTAGCCTGGAAGAGACAAGACTAAGGGGAGTGATGATAGATGTCTTCAAATATCCGAAGAGCCGAAGGTCTATCCGAAGGTCACACAGGAGGAGGAGCAGACGTGTTCTCCATTACTCCTGGGGGCAGTACCAGAACCTATGGTTTGAAATTACTAGGAAGCAGATTCTGGTTAGACATTAGGAGGAATTCCCTAATTATAAGAGCTGTTTGGCAGTGAAAGTCTGCTTCATGAGGTGGCGGGCTCTCCTTCTCTGGAGGCTTTCAAGCAGAGGCCAGAGGGCCATCTGTCAGGGACATTGTAGAAGATCCCTGCCCAGAGCAGAGTGTTGGACTACAACAACAACAAATATTTATATACCACTTTTCAACAAAAGTTTCCAAAGCGGTTCACATAAATAAATAATGAATACATAATTAAGATGCCTCCCTGTCCCCAAAGGGCTCACAGTCTAAAATGAAACATAAGATAGAAACCAGCAACAGTAACTGGAGGGGTACTGTGCTGGGTGGGGGCAGTTGTTCACCCCCTGCTAAATAAGAAGAATCGCCACTTTTAAAAGGTGCCTCTTTTCTTGGGACTAGAAGACCCAAGATCCCTCCCAGCTCTAACATACTATGATTCTATAAATCTAAGGCCTTTCTGGGCATCTCCCATTCATTCCTACTATTACTTAACCAAGTGGTAGGATATTACCAATGGTTTTTGCTTCTGCAGTGGACTCAACATGAGCGGGTTCATCGCTAAGCTAACCCTTTGGAAACTGAGCCCAGCATTCTGTCTGCCAGGCCACTCTGGCAATAGTAGCTCTGATCAGACGTCAAACAGAAAGCACTGTGTATGAGTAGGGGAAGAGAACTGGTCTTGTGGTAGCAAGTGTGAGTTGTCCCCTTTGCTAAGCAGGGCCCACCCTGGTTTGCATTTGAATGGGAGACTACGTGTATTAGATATTTCCCTTAGGGGATGGAGCCGCTCTGGGAAGAGCATCTGCCTGCTTGCATGTAGAAGGCTCCAAGTTCCCTCCCTGGCATCACCAGATAGGTCTGAGAGAGACTCCTGCCTGCAGCCTTGGAGAAGCCACCGCCAGTGTTGTCCAATGTGTAGACATTGGACAATACTGAGCTCGGTGGACCAATGGTTTGTATAAGGCAGCTTCCTGTGTTCCTATAAGTAGAGTGCCTAACCATCAGTCATCCCTGACAGCCCCCTCACGGTTAAAGTGGCATTCATCTAAAGAGGTGAACAGCCCATCTGAGAAGGCGGGCACGTTCATGATCGGGAGACATTAGTCCACGCCTCCCAATCATGGACCCGCCCGCCATCACAGGTGTGGAACTCGCTTCAGATGAATGCTGCTCTAACCATGAGTGGGGCACTGCCCGGGATGACTGACAAGGCCGGGTGAGTGGGACTCAGGGACGTAGCTATAATTGAGCAAATGGGTTCAAAGAACCCGGGCCCCCGAGCTCCTGAGGGCCTCCCAGGTCCACCGCTTCCTATTTTCTTCATGATCTCCCTCACTCTGAGGGGCCACCAGGGAGAGGGGTGAACACGGGCCTCCTCTCCCCTAGCTACACCCCTTGGGACTTCTAGACCCATTTTAGATGCTCTGCTTGCATAGAGAGCATAATGCCTAAAAGGGCTTCAGTCTCTTCCTATTCCAGAACATTAATTGTCTCTTCTGTGTGGGGTTGACAACTGTCAGTAGCTATGGTGAAGCTCCTCATGCAGTTCACCAAGAAAAGAGTTGTTTTCATTCTGCAACAGGTGGGCTTCCTGCTTGATAAGTTGCAAACTAATTAATGCCGCAGGCTTTAGGCCTATTCACACTGGCTTTAGGCCTTGCAGGGGGAAAAATGTGTCAGCAAATTGGTCCATTTTTTCAAGGTGTCAGAGTGGAGATGGAAGTTTGCTGTTTCCCAACCCAGGTGTGGAAAGGATGTGGGGATTATTTTCCTCCCATGGGGCAGAAACAAAGAACACTATTAAGGACTGATGGGATGGAGGGAAGGTTGCCTGCAGGAGGGCTAAATCTCCCTCTGGTGAAACCTGAGCTGTTATCCATATTGGTACTGTGCCTGCCAGGAACTCTGGTGAGAAGAGGACTCACTCTGGGGAGCAGGGGGGAAACACATCTCTCTCCTCTGTTAAGGTCATATCAAAAGTCCTTTTCAGACATTGAACTGATGCGTTCAGGTGTCAGTATACACATATGGTGTTCTGTGTGAATGGCCTGTATTCATTTTTAAAGTGAGGGTCTGGATATAGACCCTCTCTAATGAATGGTACAGTTCAGGCTTGTATGCATGTAGAGATCTGTACACATGTGCAGTTATTCGCACATGATGTTCAATGTGCATACAGCACCCGAATGGCCTGCTTGGAACAAGTATTTGAAGCATGTGTTTGTTTATTTATCATATTTTTATACCGCATTATATGTACATTCCTAGGTGTTGTGTACGAATTTTAGTATTAAAAATCATGCATTAAAATACATAAAACACAATAAAATGATATAAAACAAATTATAAAAATTATAATTAAAAGTTTGTGAGAACAGGAGAGTCTTGAGGGTCTTCCTGAAAACAAACAGAGAAGGAGATGCTCTTATTTCAGCAGGGAGCATATTCCAAAGCCCTGGGGCAGCCACAGAGAAAGCCTGGCCCCGAGTTGCCACCAGATGAGTTTCATGTAGATGTTAAAGAGCACTGAAGACCGTTTGGAGCCTTGTGGAACACCACACTTCAGTTCTCGCTATGCAGAGCAACATTCTCCAAGCGACACCATCTGAAATCTACCAGAGAGGTAGTTGCTGAACCACCCCAATCCCACCTCCCTCAGGCGGTCCAGAAGGATACCATGGTTGATGGTATCAAAAGCTGCAGAGAGAACCAAAAGGATCAGCAAAGTCACACTCCCTCTGTTGATAGCCATTTGGAGATCATCCATCAGGCCAACCAACAAGGCAGTCTCTCTCAACCCCATAGCCCACATGAGAGCCAGTTTGAAATGGGTCTAGATAATCTGCATCCTCCAAAACTTCCTGGAGCTGAGAGGCCACCACCCACTCAATCACTTACCCAACCGTGGAAGGTTAGAAACAGGTCTGTAATTGGCTAACTCCAAGGGATACAATGCAGGTTTCTTCCAAAGTGGTCTAATAATAACCTCCTTAAGACAAGGAGGCATCCTGCCCTCCCTCAGAGAAGTATTTATAATATGACAACTGGCAACTTTTAAAAAGGTACTGAAGACACATTTATTCACCCAGGCTTTTAATTAGATTTATAGTTTTAATATTGGGATTTAAATGTTTTAATGTTTTAAATGATTTTAATTGTTAATTGATTCAATGTTTTAAATGATTTTAATTGTAAACCTCCCAGAGATGCAAGTTTTGGGCAGTACAGAAATATTATAAATAAAATAAAAATAAAAATAAGATTTACCAGACCCTCTCAGATAATATGATTATCAGATGAGATAAGCCATTTGGATTAACAGCCCCAACACACACACACACACACACACACACACACACACACACACACACACACACACTGTTTGTCCATGGAGGGCCTCCCAATGGGTATGCTTTCAGCACACACATCCTCATATCCCACATGATACTGCTGGGGGCAGTATCATTTGGACCGACCCACAGCAATCGTTCTGTGGTACGTGCATTGAACATAAGTGCATTTACCCCTACTAACTGGGCAAAGAGGCACCTTTTTTTTAATGTGGTGATTCTCTTTACTTAGCAGGGGGAGAGTAACTGGCCCTATCCACCCCCAGGACGTGCCTCCAGTGACTGTTGCTGGTGTCTATCTGATGTTTCTTTTTAGATTGTGAGCCCTTTGGGGACAGGGATCCATCTTATTTATTTATTATTTTTCTGTGTAAACCACCCTGTGCCATTTTTGGAAGGGCGGTATAGAAATCAAAATAATAATAATAATAATAATAATAATACCGTCAACAATATGGTGAGACGTAACTTTAATAAATCTATACCGGATCGGTCGTCGCCCGGGTCAACAAGGACCGCACCAGATGCTATAGTCCCTGGACATCTGGTGGCAAGTGGGCAACAGGACTCAGGATCTTCAGTTGAGCAACCAGGGCTGAAGACAGCAAAGTTACTGGAAGAAACGTCGCTTGACCGAAAAAAATATACGAAAAATGCCAACAAGGAAATAATGATCTGCTATTACAAGTCTAGTCCAACTAGAAGAGGTTATTTAAAAAGAATGTACCAAATTTGGAAAGAGAAGCATCCAGATACAGAAATAACAGAACAAAGGCTAGCAGACCAGAGAAGATTCATAATAAGAAATAAAGTATTCACAGGAGTTGAGCTGGAAGAACTGCAAAGAGCAACACAGGCTCAAGATATGGAAGAAGAATTATCACCAATTGAAGAAGTTGCTCAGGCGCAGGTGGAGGAGGTGTTGGAAATCGAGGATGCCACTGTTGCTGAACTGTTTCAAAATCAAAACCAGGCAACATCCCCTTTGCCTTCACCTCAAAAACCCAAATGCCGTTTAACAGAAAAGCAACAAGAACTAAATCAAAAAATAACTGAGCACATGAACCAAACAACCACCAGGGTTCGACTTCCAGCTCTAAAAACAGTTGCCAAAAAACAACTTGCTCAGGCATTAAAAGATATAAATGCTGCACTTGCAGAAATAACAACCAATAATTTGCAAGAAACAAACCAACTAATGTACAGTGCAGCAACAATAACAACACAAGAGCTTGGATATAAGATCAGTGGACCTGTCAAAAAAGAAAGCAGTACATCACCTCAATGGAAGATTAGATTAGAAAATAAAATCTCCAGGCTTAGATCAGATGCTGGTAAATTGAAAGATATGAAAGACAAGAAGCTGAAGAATGAAAACACCAAACAGTATCTGATCCAAAAATACCACCTAGATTCAAGGAAAATTAGAGAAGTCCTGGAAATAATAAAGCAGCAAATAACAGCAGTGTCAAAGAAGATTAGCAGATATGAAGCCAGAATTGAACAACACAGGCAGAATCTCCAATTCCAGTCGAATCAGAGACGTTTCTACCAAAGCATAGAAGGAGAAACTGCAAGAAACATAGAAACACCCAATAAAGAAGAAACAGTGCAATTCTGGGGGAAATTATGGGACAATCCAATAGATTATAATCAAAAAGCAGGCTGGATGAAAGAGGTCAAAAAATGTAACCAACAAATGCAAGATCTAATAATAACACCAAAATTAACAAGTGAAAGAGCAAAGAAAATTAAAAATTGGACCGCGCCAGGCGACGATGAACTGCATGGCTTTTGGCTTAAACACCTAACAAGCCTTCATAAACAACTATCAAAACAGTTCAATCACATTATGAAAGGCGGTGATATTGAACAATGGCTAACAACTGTGAAAACTCATCTCATCATGAAAGACCCAGCAAAAGGTGCAGTTCCAAGTAATTATAGACCGATAACCTGCCTGCCAACCATGTTCAAATTATTAACTGGAATAATAGCAGATGAAGTGATGCAACACTTATTAACTAACAAACAGCTTCCAGTTGAACAGAAAGGAAATTGCCTGAATACCAGAGGCACAAAAGACCAGCTGCTGATTGACAAAATGATTTTAGAAAACTGCAAGAGAAGAAAAACCAATCTAAGTGTTGCATGGATTGACTACAAGAAAGCCTTCAATTCATTGCCTCACACATGGATACTAAAATGTTTAGAAACAACTGGTGTCAGCAAAAACATTCAGATATTTATTAAAAAAGCAATGAGCAGGTGGAGTACACAGTTAACAATCAATGGCGAGGCACTTGGACAGGTTAGCATTAGAAGAGGCATTTTCCAAGGGGACTCACTATCCCCTCTATTGTTTGTAATCGCCATGACCCCACTTTCACAAATACTAAACAAAACAGGCCTCAGATACCAAACATCAAGTCAAATCAACCATCTGCTGTACATGGACGATCTGAAGTTGTATGGAAAGTCCCAGTCAGAAATCGAATCACTGCTAAACACTGTCCGTATATTCAGTAGCGATATAGCAATGGAGTTTGGACTAGACAAGTGTGCTGCATTAATAATGAACAGAGGGAAAATAACAAAAACAGAAGGAATAGAACTGCCCAATGGAAGCAAGATCAAGAACCTGGAAGAGAAAGAATGTTACAAATACTTGGGCATTCCCCAGGCTGATAACATCGCACACACTGAAGTTAAAAGAAAAATTGGAAGTGAATACATCAGGAGAGTTGAAAAATCCTCAAGTCCAAACTCAATGGCGGGAACACCATACAAGCCATCAACACCTGGGCTATACCTGTTATCAGATACACTGCAGGAATAATAGACTGGACCCAGGTAGAGCTAGAGACGCTAGATCGTAAGACCAGGAAAATCATGACCATCAATCATGCTCTGCACCCCCGCAGTGATGTAGATAGGCTATACCTCCCTCGCAGCTCAGGTGGAAGAGGAATGCTGCAAGTCCATCAAACAGTAGAGGAGGAGAAAAGAGGCCTTGAAGAATATATAAAGGACAGTGAAGAAGATGCACTTAAAATGGTCAAGAACGAGAAACTATTCAACACCAATGAAACAAAGCAGGCCTACAAGAAAGAACAAGTCAAGAACCGAGCAGAAAAATGGAGAAATAAGCCCCTGCATGGTCTATATTTGCACAATATAAGCGGAAAATCAGACATCACCAAGACCTGGCAATGGCTTAAGAATGGCAACTTGAAGAAAGAAACAGGGTTTAATACTGGCTGCACAAGAACAGGCACTAAGAACAAATGCAATAAGAACCAAAGTCGAAAAATCCACAACAAACAGCAACTGCCGCCTTTGTAAAGAAGCAGATGAAACCGTGGACCACCTAATCAGCTGTTGTAAGAAGATCACACAGACTGACTACAAACAAAGGCATGACAAGGTAGCATGGATGATACACTGGAACATCTGCAAAAAATACAAGCTACCTGTAGCCAAGAATTGGTGGGACCATAAAATTGAAAAAGTTGAAGAAAGTGAAGATGTAAAAATATTATGGGACTTCCGACTACAAACAGACAAACATCTGCCACACAATACACCAGATATAACTGTAGTCGAGAAGAAAGAAAAACAAGTCAAAATAATCGACATAGCAATACCAGGGGATAGCAGAATAGAAGAAAAAGAAATAGAAAAAAAATCACCAAATACAAAGATCTACAAATTGAAATTGAAAGGCTGTGGCAGAAAAAGACCCAAATAATCCCAGTGGTAATTGGCGCCCTGGCTGCAGTCCCAAAAGACCTTGAAGAGCACCTCAGCACCATAGGGGCCACAGAAATCACCATCAGCCAATTACAAAAAGCAACTTTACTGGGAACAGCCTATATTTTGCGACGATATCTATAATAACCAACAGTATTGATGATAAAATTCAGCCATCCCAGGTCCTTGGATAGTCTGGATAAAACAAACCAGTCAATAACACCTGTCTGACTGTGTAAACAAGAAATAATAATAATAATAATTACCGGTAACCACTTCAAGTTTGACTCATACAATTTGTCAACTGCTCAGGACTCGTTAACTCAAATGTCGAACTGTTCGCCCCTCTGTCCCTGATCTCTGTGAATAGTTTCACCACAAAGTTAAGAGCTGAGACCTGGGAGACCTCCAGATTGCTTGAAACTCTAAGCCCCATTGCAATGTATTTGGTGCCAGATGGGGAGTGAAGGGCAGTAAGTGCCCCCCCCCCCACTGCTGGATTCTTGCAGTTACTTGGAGATATACTTTTCACATTCAGGGTGTTTTTCTTTATTACCTGCAATCAATCAATCAATCTATCTATCTGTATACACACACACACACACACACACACACACACACACACACAGATCTATATAATACACTAAGGTCGTACGTGGCAAGCCCCGCCCCCACTGCAGCTGCACCCAATGGAAATGCTGGGGCAGGGCTTTCAAGTACATCCTGGTCAGCCCATGGAAGGAGCTTTTGCTGCCATCTCCACCACCAGCGCCCCTTGGTTGAGAGTTCTCCCCACCACCATAGGCTGGCTTAAAGCAGAGGGAGGTGGGAAAGGGGGCCAAGTGGGGGTGGGGTGAGGAAAGACCAAGCAGTGAGTGGGGGGGGGGGCAAGGAAAGGCCATGTGAGTGGGTGGGGTGAGAGGTCGAGTGGTGGGTGGGTGAGGAAAGGCTGAGAGCGGGGACCAAGGAAAGGCCAAGCAGCGGGTGGTGGGGAGAGAAAGGCCGAGAGAAAGGCTGAGTGAAGTCTACGGGGGGGGGCGTAGTCTGAGCAGGGGAGAAAGGCCAAGTGAGGGGGCCTTCCATTACCCCACTACTACTCTGGGGAAGGCTGGGTGCACAAGCACTAGCGCACAGATGCTCTGTGTGGGTTCAGCTTGTGTGTGTGTGTGTGTGTACAAACACACACACACACAGAGAGAGAAAAGAGCAGTTCCCCATGGGCTCAGTTCTGTCTTTTGGTGAAAGAACTGGTGTAGGAAAGAGAACTTTTAACCTCTTTCCCCTGCCCTGCTGCTCCTACTGCGATGCAGCTTCTTAGGTGGGCTGAAAACGTCTCCTTCTGTGCCCTCAGATTAGGTGTTCCTGTGTTTACCCACACAGGGATTCTCAGCCTTGAGTCCCCAGATGTTGTTGGACTACAACTCCCATAACCATAATTCAACTCCCAACTAGAATTGTGACTCTGAAAGCCCCTGACCTACAGATTTACAAAAGCCCAAATGTCCTTCAAAAGTCCTATTAGAGTAGAGTAGAGCAGTGTTCCCAAGCTGTGGTCCTCCAGGTATTACTGAACTGCAACTCCCACAATAAATTGTAGCTGGGGTTGATGGGAGTTGTATTCCGCAACATCTGGAGGACCGCAGCTTGGAACTCCTGGAGTAGGAACCAAAACTTAAGTTGACTCACACAGTGGCGTGGGGTGCCGACTCAAGAACGGACCCAGAGGCTATTCTCACAGTGGGGGGAAACCGGGCTAGAACCCAGCTCGGTTTTCCCCCATTGTGAGAACCACGAGGCTCACACACAAGCCCGGTGGTTCAACGGTGGCTAGCCCGCCAAAGAAGCCCTCCCCTTAAATGGGGTTAGTGGAGCGAGCGCTCTGCTAACCCCGTCTTCCTGATCGTGAGTCGCCAAGGCGCAGCTCCAGGAGGCTAAAATAAGCCTCCTGGGTTCCGGGGTCTCTCCATGATGCCCCACACACTTGTGCGGGGCATCCTAGGACTTCCGGTGGCCAGGTGGCCCCTGATCCCTGCAGCCCCTACCAGCTCCATGATGGAGCTGGTAGTTATGTAGGCGTGGAGCTGGTAGTTATGTAGGCTGGTAGTTATGTAGGCGTGTAAGCTAAGCCCACTCTCCCCGCAGAGCCAGGTAAGGCACTCCACACTGTTTGTGTGGAGAGCCTCCCAATGTTCAGTGTACTCCTCCAAAAGGAGTACCTTTTCAAGGAGGAACTTGCTTTTCTGTAATTCAGCTTAGAAACAAAGCTAAGGTTGCCACTTTTCCGTTGGCCTCCATAAATGCTCCTAAGGGGTATTTATCTGCAACAATTAGCAGGTAATAATGTTTACCTCTATGCTGTGAAAAGCCTCACCTGCTGACTTCTGCAGATCAAGCCATTGGAAAAGGCATTGCCAGCTACAATCTTGGCTACTTTGAATGGTGCACTCATCCTTACTTTACCTGAGAAATCATAAGTAACTGCAAAATTTCTTGGGCCTGATCTGAAGGCAAGTGATACATACCTCCTTGCTGAAGCTAAGCAGCTCTAGGTCTGGTCAGTGCCTGACCGAGAGACCACCTGTAACCCTATGCATGCCAGTCTGAGTTTCATGAAAGAAGAAAAGCAGGATCTAAATGCAATATACACCAGCGTCTCCCAGAATCTTTCTGGGCAGAGGGGAGCAGGTAAGGGGATTAGTATCACATATTTAGACATGGTCTGTACCCTTCCTAGGATACTTGTCTGCAATTCTCATGCCTGATCCTGGGAGTGTACTAGTAGCCGGTAGGATCTGCCTGCCATAGAGCCAGCGTGGTGTAGTGGTTAGAGTGCTGGACTAGGACCGGGGAGACCCAAGTTCAAATCCCCATTCAGCCATGAAACTAGCTGGGTGACTCTGGGCCAGTCACTTCTCTCTCAGCCTAACCTACTTCACAGGGTTGTTGTGAAAGAGAAACTCAAGTGTGTAGTACACTGCTCTGGGCTCCTTGGAGAAAGAGCGGGATATAAATGTAATAATAATAATAATAATATACCTGTGGTTGTCCCTGTTCATAGTCATCAGGCTCAGACAGGGACATTACAATCAGGCTGTTGTGCATTTCTGTATTTTAGGGTTAGGACTGCAAGACATTTCAGATGTTCTAGAATTCTAATGCTGACACTGACGCGTAGGGCCTTGGGCATGTCCCTTAGCACACTGATCTACACAGAAAAAGAATTTGGGGGAGACTACAATTACTTATCTCATAAGACTGTTACGGGCATTAATTAGCTAGTTTGCAAAGCCCTTTGAACATGAAAAGGCGAGATGTTGTGTACATTCTGTGCATTATTACAGTTAATTAAAACACACCATAATTGCTCCTCACTGCTTCCTCTGACTTTGATGTACTTTGTTTACTGTTGACTAGGGTTCCCTCCTCCCGCCTGGTTTGGTCTCAAAATCAAAAGCATTTCAAATCAGGAATCCTACTGCCAAGATTAATATTCTCTCCCCCCACCCCCAACTTTGCATATTTGCTTCCTGGAGGAAACACATTCACAGCTAAGTCTAATGATTACTGCTATTGTCTCCTCATTAGTAAGAATGCAAAAGCTGATGCTGTTCCTGATAGGAAGGAACCGGCGCTTTCAGAAATTGGCGCTACACCCAACCACCCCAAAGAGCTTCTGGGCTGGAGACTAATTCTAACCTCCCCAAGGTGGGGCAATTTATTTTAATGGTCTACCTCTGAGACATTCATCTAAAACTTCTGCGATTACATTTCATGGATTAGGAGAGTTGCTAATAAGAGTATTAAGAAGGTTTCTTACACATTCAAAGCTTTTAGCCTTACAACAGGGCCACCTGAGTCAGTCAGAAAGGCAAAAAGGCCTTGAGAAGCAAGGTGGGCTCCCCAGCGTTGGTTGGGGGCCGAGAGAGAAGACGAGAGGGAGATGTGATGTTACACACACACACACACACAGCAACACAAAGTGTTTAATGCTCCCGGTTAAAATATCTGAAAATGTACCAGCCTTGTAAATTAAATACTACACATTCCTAGACAAGGGATCCCTAAACGTGCATTATTCATCCTAATATGATTTAACTTGAAACCACTGTAAGATTTATCAAAATTAAGAGACTTCACTTGAGTGAAGGGAGAGCGAAAATATAATTTGGCTCATCAAATTTTTATGTAGAGCTTTATATTTTTTACAGTGCAGCTATTATGGATGCCTTTAAAAGGAAATGTTGATGCCAGCTCAGAGAGCTTGGAGAGGCCGCTTGGGAAAGAGAAATGGGTGGGGAACATAGCAAACCTTCTCTAGATGACTTGGCTATGTTAGGATCAGTTATGTTGTGATCCTAGCACAACTAACATAACATAGTTATCTTAGGATCCACCCACAGGGTTCCACTTGTAGACATGTACTAGGACCGGGGAGACCCGAGTTCAAATCCCCATTCAGCCATGATACTTGCTAGGTGACTCTGGGCCAGTCACTTCTCTCTCAGCCTAACCTACTTCACAGGGTTGTTGTGAGGAGGAACCTAACACCACTCTGGGCTCCTTGGAGGAAGAGCGGGATATAAAATATAAAATAATAATAATAATAAGCCTATATTCTGCGATGATATCTATAATAATAACAGCAACAACACTGATAATAAAATTCAGCCATCCCAGGTCCTTGGGAAGGACTCGATGTCTGGATAAAACAAACCAGTCAATAACACCTGCCTGACTATGTAAACAACAACAACAACAATTAATAATTAATAATAATGTTGCAAAATACCGAGTCAGACCATTGGTATTGTCAGTACTGCATTGTCTACCACACTGACTGGCAGTGGCTTTCCAAGGTTTCCAGCAGGAGTCTTTCTCAGCCCTACCTGAAGATGCCAGGGAGTGCCACTTGGACCTTCTATATGCAAGCAGATGTTCTGCCACTGAGCTACAGCCGTAGCCCCCTAAGGGGAATATCCTTCAGCAGACAGTGATCACAGGTCCCATCCAAGCAGACAGTGATCCCATCCAAATGCAAACCAAGGTCCATTCATGCCGACTACCTCCTTAGCAAATGAGACAATTCATGCCCACTACCACAAGAGCAGCTCTCCTCCTTCAATTGGAAGGGGCGCAAATTCCACTTGGAGAGCTTTTAAAAGACCTGGGTTCAATTACTCACCTGTCGAAAGCCAATATTGCATAGCAGCTAAAATGCTGGATTTAGTTGTGAATTACCCAGGTCTAACCTAGCTTCCAGTGGTTGCCCAAGATGTCTTTTGTCCCTGTGGACTTCATAGAGATTCTTTGCATTTTTTAAAAATGGGTATATCTTTAATATTGACTATACATGCCTATATCTTTGTACAATTTTTTGAATTGTTGATACATTTTAATTCCCCATCGCTCCCTTTTAGCATTTATACTTCATTACTTAATTAAGCCGCCTCCAAAAATGCTGTCCTTTTGGGGAGTGTGTGTGCCACCTCCAAAAGCATCAAGTTAAAACCTTTGGAGCTGGCCCTCTCTTTTATGCGCCAGGCAGGGTGTATTCTTCCTGGTGCATTATGAGGTGTGTCACCTCCAAAAACTTCTGGCGATGAGTCAGAGTGAGTCGGCATGGCCCATGAGGTTGCCAGACTAAAATGCCAGACTAGATTTTAATTTGGCTGACATCTGAGGAAGACTGTGGTAGTCTTGTGGATTTCATAAAGGACCGCCCTATCTCCCCCCCCCCCCCCCGATCCCAATCTGAGCACTGGGTAGAGCAGACTGCATATCTTTCACATGGAAACTTCCATATTTGGTTGCCAACATTTTGAGTTGGGTCTGAGGTGGCAAAACTGAAGTAGAGACTAATAAAAAAAGGACAATACCAGCCAGGATTAGATGGCACCAATACCCTGAGTTGTTATAAGGCAACTTCATAGGTTCATATATGTAAACACAGTCATGTGAACAAGTCTTGTATTATTTAGTCTTGAAAAACAGAGGCCAGTGGTTAAATTTCCTTTTCTGGAATGCACAGTCCTTCACTAGTGTGGACCTGAGATTGCTAATTTTAGTTGTGCCACTAATGGCTTGTGACATCACCTTTGAAATGTTTAGTGGGAGGAGTTGCTTGTTTTTTTATATATATATCTCTCTCCTTTTCTTTCTTTTTTCTGTAAACCCTAAAAGCCATTCTCTCTCTAAAGCTGTAACAACTCAACAACTGTCTTGGTTACACACTAAGGATTTCACTGAGAACATGTTCGACGGAATCAGAAAAGCAGAGAAAAGGTCACAAATAAGCACCTTAGGAACAATGAAAGCTTTTCTCCATGCAGCGGTGGGAGAGGTGTAAGTGGGGGTGGTGGAAAAGCCCTGAAAAGGTATTAATCAGAAGTGGCTATAAATCCTCTGGAGTTTTTGCTCTTATAAAACTCCTTGGAGAAAGTCTTGAAGGAAATGCAGGTCAAAGCCCAAAAAAGCTCTTGATCAGAGATTGCTGGAGGAAAATCTTCCCAGATGCCGTTTAATAGGCTGCAATCACCCCAGGAGTGGGAAAGCCAAGTACGCTTGAAACATGGTTGCAGTTCCTAATAGGCCTTGTCACACTTAAGGCACCGCAAGCACCATCCACCGAACAGCTGAAGCTGGCTGGTGATTCATAAAGCCAACAGTTTAAAGTTTATTATGATGAAAGCACTTAATGACAGCCATCGCCAGGAGCCCATCATTTATAAAGCTGCGCTGAGTATTAGACATGTAGCATGACCACCAATTTAGTGTCACAATTGCTACCATAAAATGACCTTTGGTGATTTTTACTGCATGTGGTGGACAGCTCTTCTTTCACATTAGTGCTCTGTGGCTTTTCTTTGCAGACTATTATGCTGTCTAAGGCTTATTTGGCACTGTCGTGAGTCTCAACCCTTGTTATTACCCCGAAGGCCTGTCTAAAGGGGGGGTCGAACCCTCCCATGTTCTATTATGGCCCCCCAATCAGCTATTCCTTGGTTCGTGTAATAATGTAATGCACATATTCCGCCTTTGTGACTGCATTTCATTCGTTTAAAAAAAGAGAGAGAGAGAAGTTTTGTTTTCTGTACACTGCACTAAACATCCAATTGGGTGGAAATGAAATATGCATGTTACCCTATTAAGCAAGATGGGAGAGGGGGACTTGGGAGACTTAATTGTCAAATGGTCGGAAAAGCATTATGCCAAGGCAGTCAATAATAAATAATAATACAGCTTGGAATAATCTGCATCCTGGAAGCATATCTCGAGTCTCAGTGCTGCACATTACACAAACATGGAACATAATTTCACAGACTAAAGGACCCACACCGATTTACAGGGGAACCATATTCATCACACGCCCATTTCTACTTCCGTCAAGTCACACAATGTTTGAATATGCAGTTCCAGCACTATGCTGTCCCGATAGGAAGCTTTGCTATTGAAGTAGCCCGTCCTCCTCCAAAGCCTTTAAAATGTATATATAATTTTATAAATGATATAAAATCTCTTTCTAGGCTGTGAAGGAGAAATAAGGGGGGTGGGGTGGAGAAAACACATTTGCATGGCATGCTGCAATTTTGTCAGGATTAAAATATGTGATTTCTGCTGATACCTACTACTGTACTGGGCTTTATATAAAGCTTTTTTCAATAAGGTAAATTGTTACATGACAAACTCATCTTCCACCATTATCATCTGCTGTTTGTGTTTAACAACAGGAGTCCGTGTTCTAACAAAACTGTTGTAATGGCTGTACAAATTACTCAGCTGAAAGCTTTTCACCAAACCAAACAGTATTAATCAGCAGTTCTTATGAAGGTGCTAATTAAAAACAATTTTCTTCCTCAGTTTGCAATACCAAAGCCATCTTCACTTGCACTGTTTCCAATATATAGCTACTGTATACACCAACACATCAGGGCCTCTATTAACTCCTGAATCTCCTATTACCTATTTTATTACATTGCTGTCTTCCAGGTTTATGGGCTTGTTGACATTTTGGATGTCACAGCATGATATGTTTAATCATTTTAAAACTACATTAATTGGAGATGGGGGTGGGGAGGGAGAGAAGGCTAGCAGCCATTTACAATTCACATACTTGGAGGGGGACACAGAAACACAAGTTGAATACTTAGCTCAACATTAGGGTAGGAGCTTCTTGTATAAAAACTGAAAATAACCACATCTGATATTCAGTTTGGTTTTAAAGACAATAGTGCTGATGTAAATATCTGCATTAACAGCTATATTTGACCACCGAGGTGCCTGTTCTTGGGGAAAATAACTCAGATGTTCTAGAGTGGACTGTGTTTTGAAAGCTTGGCATCTGTTGAGTTTAACCCAGATTCACGGGTCAAAAATGTGTCCTCTCCGGCTGCGGATTGCCATCTGGCCTACCTCACTGCACCCCCTCCCTCCTCCTACCGTCTCCACACTTTATACTCATGAAAGACCATCAGATCCACTGTCCCTAATGGACACACATGGAAAATGGCCAAGCACTGAACTTCATCTCTTTGGCTGCAAGCCAACTGAGAACTTAAGCAAAGAGTCTTCAAGGGGAAATTCTTTAGCCAAAAATAATGGGCATTATCCCGAGTAATGCTGCCCTTATTGTATGTGCGCAACAATTTTGTCTAATCTCATCTTTCCTCTGCTGCCCTTGATCTATGTTCCTGAGGGTTTCACAGCTCTCGGGGTCATTTATTGGAGCGGGGGCAGCAGTGGGAAAGAGGGGATTAGCAAAATAGGGCAAGTCTGGTGCTCATGTTGATTTACTGAGTTCTCAGTAAATCTGCTCGACATTCTCCCAAAATCTTCTACCCATTTGTCACCAAGAGTTGAAATTCTGCTCGACTTCCACCCAAGATCCTCTGCTGAACTCAGTAACTGTCACAGGAACTGAATTTGGGTGGAGTCAGACATCTTGCCCGTCAGGAGCACCTATTCCCAGTTCCTGAAATTTTACTTAAATATTCCCTACTTACTGACTTGCAGTGGATTGTGTGTGAACCCTCCCAGAGTTGCATGTGAGAAACATTCTAACATGAGGACAATGTAGGTCTCGATGTTGCCCAATGTAGGTCTGCATGCTTCCCAGTCAGGGGTGTAGCAAGGTTGGAGTGGGCCCAGAGTCAAGATTTTAAAATGCTCCCCCCCCCACTAAAGTTTTTTTTAATCTATCTATCTATCTATCTATCTATCTATCTATCTATCTATCTATCTATCTATCTATCTCCTATGTGCCACACAATAGAACATCATCCTAATTTTTTTTTTTAAGTTTTTGTAAATTTTGGATGTTGCAAGTCATTTATTGGTACTAGAGAAAGACATGCTGTTCTGGTAGCTCCAGGTCTTAACACTCACATCAATTTCAGAGGATGAATACAACTGAAGGAAGCCTGGGCGGGTGTGCAGCTGGGGGAGTCAGTCATGTGACTTGCCTCTGGGGGGGGGCAAGGCAGTGGGCCTCCAGACGACTGTCTCCCCTTGCCCTATTATAGTTACGCCCCTGTTCCCAGTGTTTACTTATCATGCAGCATCAGTCTTTCATTGTGATAGCCACTGAGACATCATATCAAATGCCAAGCAATGGAATTGCTGTTGTATCCCATTTTGACCGAACTGGCAGTCATGATTATATGGGATGTCAGAAATAGACCAAAAAGGTAAAATGACAAAGATCTCTGTGACACCTGGAAGTGTAACAAATGTATTGTTGCTTGAGCTTTGGTAGATAGGCTGTGGCTTCCATCATCCGCTATCTACCAACTAAGTTTTCAAATTACTTCATGATTCTGATAATGCGTGTGTTGGGGGGCGGGGGCGGCTATGGCCAGTGAAAGGGTATGGGGTTGTAATTCAGCGGTACAATATCTGCTTTGCACGTAGAAGGTCCCAGGTTTAGGCCCAGGCATTTCCAGTCAGGGCTGAGAAAGACTCCTGTCTGGAACCTTGGAGAGCCTCTGCCAGTCAGTGTAGACAAGACAGAACTAGTTGGGCTGACTCAGTATAAGGCAGTTTCCTTGTATGTTCCTAAAGAGCCGTAATAAATCTGAGAGATTTGCTTCAGTACCTTAAAGACTTCATCACATTTGCTCCAACAGATTAACATAGCTTCTGGAATTTGGACAGAAAAAGAACACATTGGATCCTATCCAAAGAGCCTTGAGAGGAAGGGAAATAGTGAAGAGTGCTGTTTTGCAAATACTTCCTCAAGGGCTTGCAAAATGTCCGTGCGATGCTACCATGGGAGGTTCCACAGCAGTTCCCGCATGTAAGAGATTGCACAAACAGAAGATCATTTTTAGATGTAGCTTCATGTTTCATGCCAAACATTGTAGTGCAAGGTATAAAACAGCCTTTCCATGAACAGAAGATGCCTTCTGCACATGGAACAGAACTACTCGGCCTAACCTTTTGTCTTTTTCATTGGGTTTGTTTAAACATGAGAATAAATTGGGCATATATCTGTGTGTAGATCAGTCCTTACATCCAACAGTTCAAAGTTCATCACCAGTTCTTACATTCAATAGCCGGATCCTTCAGCATCTGAGATGTCATGCCCCTGAACAGCAGGTGTTGGAGGGCGCAGTCTCCCTCTTTCCCCCACTTGCATGCTTCCCAAGTACACCTGGTTGGCCGCTGATCCAGCAGGGCTTTTCTTATGTTCTTCTGAAGAATGGCTCCCACAGGAGACAAGAGGAGCAGTGTCCTCATGCATTGGCATGGAAGTGGGACACAAGCACCTTGTTCATTCAAGACCACAAATGCCCCCTTACAGCATGGATTCAGACCATGGGGTGAGAAGGTGTAAGTCCACTGCCTCAGATCCAGTTCTCTCTGCCCTTCCCAAAGTGTGTGTTTTCCATCAGATTCAAAATTCAATGAGCCCTTTCTCACAATCCGTGAAAAAGGGCTTGAAGGGCAGGGGAGGGAGCCACCCAAAAGCTTGCCTCCTCTGCAGACGATCCTCTCTGTGGCCTGTGCATGGAGATCGCATGCCCAGATGTGTAATCGCTTTCTCTGGTAATGCAGATGGTCGGGGTGCCAGGAGGCAGTGCCCCCTAGAGCTCCCATAATGCACCATGCAAGTGCATGATGCATTATGAGGATTCCCCCAATGCTGGCCAGGAGCTGGCAAGACTCCTGTCTGGAACCTTGGAGAGCCTCTGCCAGTCAGTGTAAACAAGACAGAACTAGTTGGGCTGACTCAGTATAAGGCAGTTTCATTGTATGTTCCTTTTTTATGTTTTGTCCCCATGAGACTCCAGTAGTAGCCTGGAAGGAGGTTTCACATAGGAAATTGCCTTATACCGAGTCAGAAAATGGCCCCATCTCTCACTCAGCATTGTCTACATGGACAGGCAGCAGTTCTCCAGGATTTCAGACAAATATTTCCAGCCCTACCTGAAGATGCCAGGGATTGAATCTGGGCCCTCATGCATGTGAAGCAAATGCTGTTCTACGGAGCTTTCCCCCAAAGTATGAACTACGTGGGACAGGTGCATGATGTGGCTCCGTTCCACATCAGTTTTGCCCACCCCTCAGAAATGAAAATGGCTAGACTGGCCCTGCATCCTGAGGGCTCTTCCACGTCTTTCAGAAAGTCTGCATTTCTAAGCATACACCCCTCTTCAAGATAGTACAAATTTCCCCCTCAACAAGCAGTTTGCCCATCTTATGTTGCGGACACCCAGTACCCACTGACAGACACCCAGTACCCACTGATTACATAATATTGACAAACTTCAAATGTCCTCTTTAATGCGTAAAAGATATTAAAATAACGTGCAGATTTCTCCACAAAGCATGTAAGCTAAAACAAAGCCGAGCAAATGTTTTGCTGTGATACACCATCCTCAGTGCTCCATTTAGAATACCAGCTGAAGGCTCCTAGATACAGAAGCTGAGAAGGGAAAGCAGCAAACAGATAGTAGATAACACGTGAGGGAGGAGAGAGTGGGCCTTTTGCAGAGAAGATATTTCAGTGAACAATGTATGTTATGGCTTCTTTCATCTCGCCCTTAACATTAATAGTAGGTTTTGATTGTCCTATGAACATTGCTCCCTTGATCTTATGTCTTATTAAATTCCCTTTAACTGCCAATGTTGATACTTTTGTTTTGGTCACTTTCCCATTGTGTTCTTCTTTCATATGTATCACCCACGGATTTGTTAGACTTTTATTATGCTTCATATCAGCCAGATGTTTATATCTTTTCATTAGTGGTTTTCCTGTTTCTCCAATATAGAATGCTGCATATTCCACACATTCAGTTTTATACACTACCCTCTTCACCTTACACCAACCACCATCCTCCTCACAGATAGAATACTCCCTCCCTTCACATCTATCATCATACAACTGGGATTTAACGAAATGTTGTTTTAAAGTTTTAGGCACTGTACAAACTGCATTAGCCTTGACTCTATGTCTACTCAAAGTTTTCTGTACCTGCCATGCAAATCGATCTGTTACAAAAGGCATTTTTAAAGCCACCATCCTTTCACAAACTTTACACCTCCACTCCTGCATAGCGGAAGTGAAAACCTTAAAACAACATTTAGGTAAATCCTACCTTCCCACCAGACGATCCCGAAAGGTGGTAAGAAGCGTGGACCGCACTCCCACATGATCCGCGCTGTTATGCAGTACGGTTCTCCAGAGGCCGGAAAAGATGAGGCTTTTTCCCGGCCTCTTGAGGCCTATTATAGGAGGCCTATTCCTGGACTCTGGAGATCCATACTATGCAGCACATATTTCTGGAGGCCAGGACGATGTGTACTGGTCTTCACGTTTCCCACAATGCACTGCACAATGAGCGTGGTGCATTGGGGTATACCTCTGTGAGACAGGTGCTCTAAGCAAGCAGCCCGAGCACAAACATGACCCTGGCATTGGGGTTAAGGGTGTGCTCGCTCCCAGGGGCAGATTAAGCTGTAGGCAAAAAAGATTGCCACTCCAGCTCAAAGGCTTACATTGTGGGTGGGTTCCTCAGAGAGCCCCCCAAATGGGCCAAAAATGTCCTGACCTGTCATTTGGGAGGCAGGCGGGCTCAGGGAAGGAGTTCTTGCCACCGCCTCCCCCTCCACCCCACTCCTCATTCTCCCCTCACCTCTAAGGTTGCTTGCCGCATGGCGGCTGCAGAAAAAAGTTTAAAAATATATTCAGCTTGCCCCTGATGCCCCTGAATTTCCGCCTCTTAAGAATTTGCCACCGTAGGCAAGTTACTATCTTGCCTATGTGCTAATCTGCCCCTGCTCGCCCCCTTAACCTCGGCTAAATGCCAGCCTTAAAAGTGGGGTTAGGCAGGTGGGCCATGCTGGGATCCACGCGGATCTGAGCCCTGCACACGAGCAGCCTAACCCAGGCTGGGCTGCCCTAGCCTGGATTAGGCTTCTTGTGAGAACAGCCTTTATGTGTGGGCCTGCTTCCCATCCATACATTCGTTGAACTAATAGCCTTAAGGTCATCCACTTGACGTTAGGCAGCCGACCCTGCCTGAAATGAAGAGCTGAGAGCCCGTCCCAGCTCTTGGAAGCCCAGGCCACGCCCCCTCACACATTATTATTATTATTATTATTATTATTATTATTATTACATTTATATCCTGCTCTTCCTCCAAGGAGCCCAGAGCGGTGTACTACATACTTGAGTTTCTCTTTCACAACAACCCTGTGAAGTAGGTTAGGCTGAGAGAGAAGTGACTGGCCCAGAGTCACCCAGCTAGTTTTATGGCTGAATGGGGATTTGAACTCAGGTCTCCCCGGTCCTAGTCCAGCACTCTAACGACCACACCACACAAGGCACATGACAAGGGGGCGTGGCCTGGGCTGCCGAGAGCCTGAACGGGCTCTCAGCTCTTCATTTCAGGCAGGGTCAGCTGCCTAACAGGACGTCTTCCCTTTTCTCTCCCTCCAGAGAGGGAGAGGAAGGGAAATACGTTCTATTGTGCAGTCAGAGCTGCCTGAAATAACTGGCAAAGGATTTGCCCGGGCTCTTGGTGGCCCGGGCATGGGAGTGGGGAGTTCGCTCTGGGCTCCTATGGAGCCCTAGCCATGGCCTTTCCCCATTGGTGGCCTGGGTTCTTTGAACCCTTTCGCCCAATGGTGGCTCCACCCTTGTGTGAACCCCCTTATTATGTTGGACTTACTCACAAACAACGTGCCCTCTGTTGCTTTACACCATTCATGGAAAGGACTTCGTGCATTCATTTTAAAACCTAGACAGAGCCAGGTTTATGATTAGGCAATTCTAGATGGCTTCCCAAGTCCGGGCTTTGTAGGAAGATGTTCCCTCCTTCAGTAATCCTATTATAAATGCTCTTGCTGCTACAAAACAATAGAAGATGAAGCAAGGAGGGTCTGTGGGTAAGGGTGAGACAAGGCAACTCATCCAAGAGGCAGTATGAGAGACTAGAAAAGAAGTCTGGGAAGCTTTCCTAGGGTGGCAAAGCACCTACATATTTCATGATGTTCTATAAAGCAGCTGTGGCACAAGTGAGTGCCAAATAGAAATGCAAGTATGACAAGCGATGAAATGTTGATATTTTATCAGCATCAGCATCATCTCTGGTTTCTTAAGCTTAAGTCTCCCTTGGGGCATCAGTGCTCAGCTAGAGATATGAGCCAAGCCATCAGCCTTTAAATCTAGGGCTGCAGTCCTAGGCAAATTTGCTATGAAATGAGTCCCATGGAACTCAGTGGGACAGTGTGAAGATGTAAGAATGAAATGACAGTTAAGTAGGAAATGCTTAAATTCAACATTCATTTATGAGGAATGATTATGATTTATACAGCTAGACTTTATACATCAATATATGTTAACTGGAGATAGATCAGGCTTAAAATATGTGTGTGTGCATGTGTCCGTGTGCGCATGTGCATGTGTTTATTTATGCATGTGTGACACCTCATTGGCCCACACTGTGTATGTGTGTGCATGCATGTTTACACATGCACGTGTGACACCACATTGGCCCTCACCTCATTGGCCCACTCCAGAGCTCCCAAAGGCAAAGTGTGCCGTCGAGTCGGTGTTGACTCCTGGTGACAACAGAGCCCTGTGGTTGTCTTTGGTAGAATACAGGAGGGGTTTACCATTGCCTCCTCCCGTGCAGTATGAGATGATGCCTTTCAGCATCTTCCTAGATCGCTGCTGCCCGATATAGGTATTTCCTGTAGTCTGGGAAACATACCAGCAGGGATTCGAATCAGCAACCTCTGGCTTCTAATCAAGTTATTTCCCCGCTGCACCACAGACCTCAAAAGCAGCCCCAGTGCTGTTTTAGAGCAGTGATTGCAGAGGCAGTGTTTCTGGGCTCTTCCCCTTATGTGACAGTGGGGAAACCTGCAGGAATGTTGCTTCCGCAACCTATGATGATGCACATCATGTCAACCGCTGTGGACATCCTCAGCGGTTCTCCTCTAGGTGCCGTGCCTTCTGAGGAGAGGATTCTTGGCTGTGGTGCCCCACCAATGGAATGCATTCTCAAAGAGGCTTGTCTGATGTCTGCTTTGATACTTACCTGGTGCATAATTTGGCAGGCGGTAGCAGTAGGTCAGTGTCAAACACCTGCTTTGCAACCAGAAGGTCCTAGGGCTGAGGAAAACCCCTTGTCTGAAACCTGGAGAACTGTTGACAGTTGGGGAGAGAATAGTGGGCTAGGTGGGCTGCGTTCACACAAGCTCAGCAATCCTGGTTAAAGTGTTAACCAGGATAGTTGAATGCTGCATGTTGATTGTGAATACGCAGCATTTCTGAGCAATCCTAGTCAAACCACTGTGGTTAACCCACACTTAACCCTGCTACCTGCTCGGTTAGCAAGGAGGCACCTTTTTAAAGTGGTGGCTCTCTTCATTTAGCGGGGGGTGGGGTGGGAGGGAAGCAACTGGCCCTGTCCAACTCCAGCACTGTATTCCTCCAGTGGCTGCTGCTGGTGTCTATCTTGTGTTTCCGTTTTAGTTTGTGAGCCCTTTGGGGACAGGGAGCCATCTAGTTTATTTATTTGTTGATTGTTTATTATTTCTATATGTAAACCGCTTGGGGAACTTCTGTTGAAAAGCAGTATATAAATATTTGTCGTTGTCATGGTGGTCGTAGTAGTAACCCTGGTTAAATGTGGGTTAACCACAACATCCTGGAGAAGTGATCTGAATCAGCACAAGGCACCTTTCTATGTTCCTTATGTAAATGATGTCGGTTCAGGGCCAGGCGAAGACCTTTTTATTCTTCCATGCCTTTGAAACTGGCTATTAAATAGCTGACAGTTTTCTCTGCTGTTCTTGCTGTGTTTTCATAGTTTTAGATTTTATGCTGATTGTGTTGCTTTGTATTATGCGTTGGATGATTATGTATTAATACAGACAGATATGCCAACTCAGCTGTATAAGACTGTATCATCTGGAGAGATCCAGAAGTGCCCTTCCACCTACAGAAGGCCTGTTTTACACTTTGCAAAAGAGTATTGTGTGAGAAAAGTGAAACTAAATGCAAACTCTTGCATAAGCAAAGCATGAGAACTGCTACAGAGCGTACCTATTATCTCATGATGTGAAGCCCTTAGTGCCTGCAGAACAGCACTAGTAGTGGCTATTTTCCATGCATTCACAGTTCTTGGGACCTAACCCCATAATTTGGATCCAAACCATTGTTTTTAGTGGATTTATCACCATGGGTTGCTTCCAATGAAATGATTAAATCCCATTGAAATTAATGAGATTTTAAAGTCACTTCTAACTTGTTTCATTTTCAATGGTGTTTAGTCAAGACTAACTTTCTTTGGATATAACCCCTTATAAGTTGCCATAAATACTTCTTAGCATTAAGGTGACACTCATATAAAAGAATAACGTACGATTGTCCATTATATGTATTAGTTGGCACTGTGCAATAAATGATGCAGATTTCTAAAGTTTTATGGTCATATGAAATACACACACACACATACAAATATACTGGGAAGAAAGTAATCAAGAATGTCCAAATAATGACCAAAATTCCCTTTTTACCAGGAGCAATTATTCTGGGATTCTTTAAATATCATATGCATAAAACCCATCAAGATTAGCAGCCCAGTCCTATGTATTTTACTAGAAAAGATCCATTGATTTTAGTTGAGTTACCTTCTAATAATAAACACAGTAAAGATCAAATTGTTAGTCTGGAATTTGTTCATTGAAGCAAAAAAGCCTACTAGGCAACATAGAGAAATCCACACCATTTCCAAATATGGCTCTTACTAAGGTATGAAATATCATGACATATACAGAGAAAAACAAGGAGCTTGTTTTAGACTTGAGTTGTGGGTGGTATAAACATAAGTTAAATAAATAAATAAATAAATAAATAAATAAATAAATAAATAAATAAATAAATCCTTTGCTGAAGAATGGCAACCATTTTGTTCTTTTTGGAACATATTGAAGCAAGATGGTTTGGGTCAAGGTGATGTTTCTATTAAAATTTTAATAACATGTATGATCTTTTTTGGAAACTCAGCACTTATACAATAAGAGAGATCCTGTTTTGACATTCAAACAGATATAGACACACTATTAGATGCATGTAGTATCCATGCCATTTCTATAGGCTTAAATCACCCATTTCTCCCTACCTCTGCACATTTATTCAGTCTGTGTGCAGTGGTAAGTATGTGATCTGGAATCTGGATTGTCTGGGTTTCCCAGACAAGGTCTGAGGCAGTGCATCACTCTCTTTACTAAGGTATAGTACTCCAGAAAGCTGAAGAATGTTACCACTTATTCATACTGGCCCTGATTGGCTGGGTTGGGCATATGATAGATGCCCCATAAAATCTTTCTGTGTCACACTTTGTTCCTTTAGCCTGAATAGCCAGAGCCCCCCTGCCATCTTCCTGGCTTGTGATCCTAGGTTGCTCTGCTCTCTCTTTGTTCACCTTGTCCTGTCTCACCTCACTTTTACCTTTTGTCTGCTTGTTTTCCTCCTGTCTTTATCTGAATTGATTTCACTGGAACTTGACCTTGCCCTCCATCCAACACTGCATATAGATCACACTCTAAGATAAGACCTCTCTGACTGAAAACCTGACTTATCGTCTCCAACTGGAGCAAGTACACTCTTTGGGACCAGTTATGCAACCTCAAAAGGGGTGGGGGAGCATTTGAGGAGACACAGGGCATATGGAGTGAAAGGTTCTGAAAACAAAAGGGGAAAACATGGTCCTTGCTTTGTTTCCTGGGGGCATGGGGGGCGGGAAGCCCTTCAAATATTGCTTGCTTGCAATAATCGTACCAACTCCAGACACCATTTCCAGTGCCTTCTCCTTCTCCCCAAGGTCCCTCCCCTGCCTATCCTCTCTCCCAAAATCTATGTTAATATGTGGTGAAGACATTTCCAGAAAGATCCACATTGCATCCCTTCAGGAAGGTTCTTTTATTATTCATATGCATGTCAATACTCATTTCATAGCTTTTTAAAAAAAATATGTTGATGTTTCTTTAACTTTCTCTGGTGTCCTCGGTACTCCTGTCTAACTGCTAGTGACATGCAAAGTCTCCCTACTGCAGCTTATGACAAGGAGAGCTTCATAAGCTGCCCCATTTCAATATGAATGAGGAGAGAGAGCTCTTCCTCAGCTACTTATAGGCCTATGAGAAAACTTGCATCAGTCAGTGTATTGTTTGCATTGGCTGTCAGCCCTTCTAAAGCGCTTTACATTTGCAGAGTGTTTTTAACACATTCACTCATTAATCAACTTGTATTCAAGCAATACCTCAATATGTGCCACCTCCTAGCCCAACTGTATGGAAGAATTACATAGATTGCAGCTGAAGTAGGACGGGACGTATAAAAATGATTTCATGTGTACACACACAGTTCATGACATAGGAACATCATTTCACAAAGATACGTTTTCAGCATCTACATTTTACAAAAAGCTTTATTAATATTATTGAGAGAGTAGAAACACCACCGAAATGTCAATAATATACTGTAGAGCTAGTTAGTCCAATGTAAAAAAATAATCCGGAAGGATACCCAGTAAGAAAGCACAAGTTACAAAAAGGCCACCTCTATTATTTCTCTTACAGTAGGGACTGAAAAGAAGAACCGAAGCAAAATGTTGATGTCATCCAATGAGCATAAACAGCCAATGCGACCATAGGGCCTCCAAGGTCCTTTCACCAATTATATGCATGAGCAATTTAGCCTCACTATTCAGCCTCAATGCATAAATGTTTGCAGGATCGTGTTCTTAAGACCCCTTCAATTAAACCCTTATGGGATAATAGCCTGCATTTGAGACACCAGCTTGTACTGACATGACAGGCAGGGGAAAAGAAACAAACAACAATAATTAGTTGTTCATTTTGATATACTTGTTATCTCCTCAGAGGAATAAAGAATGGAGTAATAATTTCCAGGGTCATTAGATAAAAGTTGGCAGGTTCATCCATTTGTCTTAAGCTCTTATATAGAGGCAGGGTTTTTTTGTACTTTGGCCTATTTTCCCTGGTCCCTGATGAGATTTCTAGTGAACGGATACCTTGTTGATATATGTACCTATGGAACACATCCTGATTGAAGGAGAGTTCTCTCTATGACAACCCTCTGCCATCCCTAAATTCTTATCATTTCTTAGCAGAAATTCCACACAGTAAGAGGCTCAATGTGAAATCCATAAAATCCATAAAAGGAGATCTACTACTGAAATACTAGGATAAATGGCTGGTTTGCATTGCCCCTGGTCTTTATCCAACACTGAGAATAGACTGCTGTTTTATCAAAAGAGGAATAAATTGCTGTTATTGTGATGTTAGCCCATCACTTGGCATTGCAATTCAGGTTTTTGTGAGAAAGAAATGTGTGATCTAACTGCGACTTGACCTGTGCCTTCCAAGATCCATATAGGTGCTCTAATGGAGCATAAAAAAAGTGTTGAATACAAGGACATGCAAACTGGTGGGGAAGAAATACATTGGAGGAGAGCAGGGAAGGCAGCAAGACTTTTCTGTGCAACTCAATTTGTTAAGCCGGGAAGGAACAGCAACAATCCAAAGGTAATTATTTTAATGTATTTCACCAATAAATTGTACAATGAACTGCATTAATATGTGATGTTGCCAGGATTCCTTTTTAAAACCAGGAGGGAAAAGGGAATTTGAGGTTTAGAAATTTCAAAAATACAGGTCGCCAGCTTTTGAAAGTGTCAAAAATTCTTCTTTAAACCAAGGAGAATACTGCTTTCCCTTGTCCTTTGAAAGGCAGCCGCTGTTTCTGGGAAGTGAATGTTTTTAATGTAATATGTGAACTACAGAAGCTTAAACAAGATATTGAAACATATTTTTGAGGGGTGTGGGAGCAAAGGAAATCCCACAGTTGCTATAGCATTCAGAATTTCTCAGGCAAGGATCTATTTTTAACAAGAGGTCTGTGGAACAGTTGCAGTTAGATTGCAGTACTGATAAAGGCTGGCTTTTTTCATTCATAGCCAGAGCTCTCTTCTTGTACCTAAACAGATAATAAGTACTCAGCACACTCCCCCTTCTTGACACAACACACTGAGACTAATCACACATAATTGGAGAGGAGGAGCAGAGGGCTGGCCAAGCCATTGTGTCCAGAGGACAAATGGTCAGTTTATGAGGCTTTGGTTTGAGGCAATAATTTCTTATACATCTATAGGGAAAGAACAACAACAAAAAATAGATCCTGTTGTCAAAAAACGTCAAGTAATCAAGCAAAGCAAGTTTGAAGCATTTTGCTTTGGAAAGAGGAAGAAAACCCATCAAGGAAATTTAAATAGCAAGAATGAGAAATAATAATAATAATAAAAAGATATAGCATGAAATGCAGAGACGTATGATGCAATGTGGACAATGGCCATCAATTATCAGAATGTCTTTCCTTACCTACTAGAACAAGAAATCCTTTAGCGTTTTACAGTTGGTCAAACACAGCCACCGAATATAAGCATTCAAATGGAATGGGGGTGGGTGGGGGGAACAGGGGTCTGTCAAAACCAGGAAGCCCTGTGCAGGCTGAAAAAAGTCACAAGAGGAGAGAAACTGAGCTCTTAAGCTGTCCAAGTCTTATCGGACTTGCTTTTTAAAAAGAAAACCAATGCAGAAGTTCTATGAATGGTATACTATACAGCTCAGGGTTTTCTCATTTCAACAAACTGTGATAACTTTGGATCATTCTTAAAATGGCACATTCATAGAGCTATTTCCCCCCCTGTAATCAAAATATATGTGCCACACATTCTATGTATGTTTGGTTAAAATAAGAAGAAATGGGTAGTGAAGGTTCTCATCATAAATGTTTTCTTCTTCTTTTTTCAACTGCAAATAAAAGAGAGAGGAAGAACAGCACCATTAATATATTTTAATCACATGGATTTTAATCAAAATCTTCTTCACAGATTCTTTAAGTGATTCAATATTAGAGAAAGCAAATTGCTTATAGCAATAATTACGGTTAAGTGTCAAACAGAATCAGAATTATGCTATAGTTAGTAACATATTTATCACAACTTACAACTTCACTTTTTTCTAGTTTTTATAACAAAAAAGTTCTTATTGATCATTTTCTGTAATACATACAAATTATTGATTCACCAAAGTATAAGATTTAAATGTACCAATGTATAAAGGCTAAAATAACATCTTAAAGTGTAAGATTTCAGACTTCTAACAAATCCATTATTCAAGATTGTCAGTAGTTTAGAAACTCCTACAACATCTTTACACAACAAGGTGTTTCATCTGGGCCTAAGCTGTTTCAAAAGCCATAATGCGGCTCTGAGGAATTTTATGTATTAATAATGCACAATTCAACAATTCTTTTTCTAATACAGAATTAGTATGGCCTGTTCTTTGCTACAAGATTTAAAGTTATGTGAAACCCACCAATTCACAAACAATGTAAAATGAATTTTCTTGTAAAAGAAATATTCATTTAGCCAGTTGTAGAGAAATCGCTTATTTATCAAACCCCAAATTTGATATATATTTTATAATGGTATAAATTAAATCCAAACAACTACTCAAATCACTCTGAAGTCTTCTTCAAATGGAAACAGATTTTAATGATACAAATTTCTCTAAAAAAAATTCGGATGGATGGCTAGATCAATCAAATGAGACCCAACACAAATCTAAAAAGTGCAAGAGAAGGAAAATAAAAGAATGATACTGTTTGCCATTCAAACAAGCTTCTTCCCTCCTCTGTGGTATGAGTTACAGATTTTAGCCAGTCTGTGCCACAATAATTATTAATGTTATTTAAACATGGTTGTTTTTCACAACCGTAGAGACTAAGCTGCCATCTATGAACAAGACCTTTCTCTTTTCTCAAAGCAGGAAGTCATTAATTTCTTCAAATATTAATTCACTTTATTAATAAATGCTGGGGGGGGATTACTATAGGAATGACAATTAGCTCTCCACCTTCTTTAACTTTAGCACAGGTGGTTTGTTCTATTTGCACCTGTTCTGATTATTTATTGGTTTCATAGTAACCTTGCAGTGTTTTAGGGTGGTAAACTAGATTCTCAAAGAACTGCTTTTCAGCAGCCAATATGTTTTGTTTTAAAATGACAAAAAGTGCTCTTTTTGATATTAACTGATTTATTGCAACATGCATTTTCATGGGATATATTCCAGAATAAACCAACATGTCTCAGCCTTTTTGCTGCTACAACCAACATGGCTACTTTGGGGGGAATTTTAACTTTGAACATGTCTCTTTTAAGAAAAAGCGGATGGAAACACTTCCATTGAAACTTTCTCCTGTTGCATATTACAGTCTATTTGCTCGAATGGAACCAAACCGGCAACAAACGTGCATATGTGTACATGTTTGCACATGTACATGTATGACGTGATATATATGTATGATGTAACTGGAGACAATATACATGACATGATTGGAGACAATGATCTTATTGAGGAGTAGCTTTTGACTGGGCATACCTTATGGCATATAATCCCCTGCTCTGAAGTGGTTTGGATCAGCGGCCTCACGAACCTACATCCAGTAATAATATATTGCAAACTCTCTAAAGTAAACCCGTAGGAAAAATTGCTCTTGTTTAGGGATGTGGCAGATCTGATATGCCCCCATGCCTCTTTTAACCTGAATTCTCTAGTGACCTCTGGCGGCCAACACAAAGTATCCATTACAGAGTTGAAGCACAATCCAGACGCAGTTACACCATTCTGGATTAGCAGGGGGATGTTAAACAAATAAAGAAATGCCACAAAGCCCTGTATTACAGCAACCTGTTATCCAGCCATAAGTGCATCAGAAACATAACATTATTGTACTCATATATGCATACAGACCCATTTGCAAACAGTGCATATGTTCCACTCTGGAATATTATGCAGAGTGTTATTGCACACATCGTGCTTGCACTTCTGAGCCCAATTAATGATTGTAATTTTATGAAATGAAAAAAAAAAAAACCTCTCATAAACCTGCCTTTTGAAACCTATGAACAACTAAAAGCAAATTGTGAATAAAACAATTTTTCAATTTTGCAGGCGAGAGGGTGTGGGGGGGGGGGGGAGAGCGAGAGAGGCCTGTGAGGACTGAAATAAATTATATGGCTGCTCTTAGTAGCATTATGCTTTACCTCCTAATTGGATGTAACACACTCAGACCCACGGGGTGAACAGCAGCAGCAGGAGAGGAATTCATACTGTTTACCCTTTACAGTAGCCACAATTATCAACAGCACACCATACAGATTATAAGCACCAGCCACTCATAATGTGGCATTTCAAATAGATAAGGGGAAAGGCAATATGGCCATTCCTTTGACATAACAGCCAGAGTTAATATATTTATTTCATTTTATTTCATTCTTTTTAAAAAAAACACACACATCTTTTTCATTATTGTTATTATTGAAACAGGAATCACTATTATATGAACCTTTATATTTGCACTACCTATTTCAAAGCAGAAAAAACACTATGTATGCTTTAGTGAAACAAGCAATTTATCTGGTGCAACATATATTTGCAAATACAGGTTAAAATATATTTCAACTTGTATTTGCAACTATAGTATGGAAAAGCAGGTTTGCTAATGCTAATTTTTTCTGTGCTCAATCTTCTAAAGGCTGATGTGAGAGATCTAATGAGTAAAATAAATATAGAAAAAGAACAAAAATTGCTGTTTGTATGTATATGCATGCATATATATGTGTGTGTGTATCTATCTACGATTACTACATTAAAAAAAAAATAGGCCTACCTTCTGTTGTTTGGCTTCTCAACAGGGCGATTCCATGATGTGGGTACAATTTTAAACAAAAGCACTGGGCAGAAAGTGTAGAAAGGCCCAGTTTTGATTACAAGCTTGCTTTTTAACGGAAATAAAATTTCACAGCTAACAATGAGAGGTGAAAAGTTTAAGAGGCAAAGCTGTTCCTCCTGATCACTGACTGTTAATCAGCTTCATGGGTGGTTGCCTAAATCTGTGGATTTTTTTTTTTTTGTTACTTGCACTACTGCCAAGATTGTAACTAATTTTTCCCCCTGTTGTAGGAGGAGGGGTGAACAACTCCCCAAAGAAGGCAGCTGTGTATGAGTGACATGAAGCACTAATGCAGAGGGCAAAATTAAAATTCATGAATCTCTTCACAACCATTTGTGTAACAAGATTAAGACGGGACAGCAGAAAATAGCTGCATTATCAGGCTTCTTACAGTTCTCCAGCTGGTTACGCTCTATTCCAAAACAGTAGGGATAAGAGGATAACATGAAGCCGAAAGGAAAACGCCTCTCCTTCATTTGGGAGCAAACTCATCCTAGGGAAAGATGAGGTTTGGGAAGGGACAGACAACAACACCCCCCCCCCGCCGATTCCTGCTCAACATGCAAACTTTTAGACAGTGGGATTTACAACTGAATAAAATAATAAATTAAGGTGCTAGTAAATCATGAGACTGTTGCAGTTTTCACTTCTGAAAACTAGAGGATCTTCTATTCTTGAAAAAAAAAGAAAGAAAATTCCTAAAGGTTTTTGTTGTTGTTGACATTGGCTCGTCAACAGTTTTTCCTGTTTTTGGAATTATTACTGTTACTATTAGTTATATTCCACTTTTCAACAAGCGGTTTACACAGAGAAGAAAAACAAAACAAAACAAGAAGATGGTTCTCTGTTCCCAAAAGAGTTCATAATCTGAAAAATAAACATAAAGTAGACACCAGCTACAGTCACTGGAATGATGCTGTCCTGGGGTTCAATAGGGCCAGTTGCTTCCCCCTGCTAAATATAAGGGAATCATCACTTTGAAAGGTGCCTCTTGTCCAATTAGCAGAGCTAATTCTAATTGGAAAACATTGATAATGAAATAGCATAAGCAGAGATAGTTTGAACTGGATTTGCGGTGGTGGGGGGAGTTGTTCAGGGTAGCCCACTCTACCTTGAAGGACAGAGAACAGCATCTCAGACATAAAAGATAAGAAATGAGCCAAAGGCATCCAGTCTAAATTTGCATAGTGTGAAATACTACTCTTGGTGTTGTTTTTTTTTAAAGACTTCTATCCCATGTTGTAGTAGTAGTAGTTTATTTATTTAATTAGTCCTATCTATCTATCTATCTATCTATCTATCTATCTATCTATCTATCTAATTTAATTTATAGACTGCCTCATCCAAAGCTCTGGGCAGATCACAACAACTTTAAAAAGACATTAAAAAAAACATTTAAAAGAAACTGCTTAAAACAATATAAGAACAAGTTTAAAACAATTCAAAAACCATTTAAAACCAATTAAAATATTTCAAAACAATTAAAAAACCTTGGAAGGTCAGGCCAAACAAGTAAGCCTCTTAAAGGCCAACAATGAGCCTAAATTTCGGATATCTGCCGGGAGTGCATTCCATAAGCCAGGAACATCTACAGAGAAGGCCCGGCTCTGAGTTGCCACCAGACATACCATTGGTAACGAGACGGTGGCAGCTGGAGATGGTGGTAACTGGAGAGGAAACCCATGCTCTTCAACAGGTTTATTTCTTCCTCCCAATGTCTTTGGTTGGTTCAGAATGCGGCAGCCAGGTTGGTCTCTGAGTCATCTCGGAGAGACCACATTACTCCTTTACTGAGGAAACTACACGGGCTGCCAATAGGTTTCCGGACAAAATACAAAGCACTAGATATAACTTATAAAGCCCTAAACACTTAGGCCCTGGGTATTTAAGAGAGCGTCTTCTTCACTACGAGCCCCACCGCCCATTGAGGTTATCTGAGGAGGTCCGTCTCCAGTTACTGCCAACTTGTTTGGTGACTACACAGAGACGGGCCTTCTCGGTCACTGCCCCGAGATAGTGGAATGCACTTCCTGCTGAGATACGATCCTCCCCATCTCTGGCAATTTTCAAAAAACACCGGAAAACCCATCTTTTCACCCAAGCTTTCTCATCTTACTAAATTTTTTAGGTTTTAATCTCTGGTTTATTTTTAAATTGTTTTAAGTTTTTGTATATGTTTTTAACTTGTTTTATGCTATTGTTTACAGCCCAGAGATGAAAGTTTGGGGTGGTGTACAAATTAGATAGATAGATAGAAAGATATAGATAGATAAGTAAATAGGAAGGAATAACCAGTTTCTGGTGAGTGTGCACTCTCAGCACTCTCATTGGCAAAGATACATTTTCCCCCTCTCTCACAATTTTAGGACCAGGGGTCATCTGATGAAACTGATGGCCATGAAATTTAATACTGAAAAAGGAAGTACTTCTTCACACAGCTCATAATTAATGTATAGAATTCTTTCCTACGGGAAGTGGTGATAGCCACTAGCTTGGGTGGCTTTAAAAGGGGCTTAGACAAATTCATGGAGGACGGGTCTATCAATGGCAACCAGATACCTCTCAATACCAGTTGCAGGGGAGTAACAGCAAGAGAGAGGGCATGTCATCACCTTTTGCCTGTGGGCTTCTCAGAGGCATCTTGTGGGTAGAGGTGTGCAAGCTGAGCTCGATGGGTTTGTGGTTGGACCGGACCAGCTTTGGCTGGTCCAAGCCCAGTTTGAACTGAACCAACTCAGAGCTATACTGGTAAAGGGGAAACCAGTGAGGATTCCCCTTTACCAGTACAGGCAGGGGGGCTTTCATATGTATTGAGGGGGTGGGAGGGGAGTAAAAATGTACTTAGAAGTATGAGTGGTGGAGGCTTCAGGGAGAGGACTGAGGTGGTGGTGGATCCCCCACACCCCAGCTGGCCTCCTCCTGAGTAGCCTAGACTGGTTCGGGCCCAGTTTGGTCCTCTGAACAGGCATGGACAGAGATGGGGCAACCGCAGTCCATAGTTTTTAACTCCCCTACCTCATACTGGTAAAAGGGAATCCTCACCAGATTACCCTTTACTAATATAGTTTCGAGCCAAACTGGTTCAGTTTGAACTCGTATCTAGTCCAGCTCGACTGTGCCAAAACCAAGTAGGTCGCCTCGAATTTGGTCTGGATTTCAGCCAAACCACCAAATCCAGTTCCTTTCACATCCCTACTGGTGAGCCACTGTGGGAAACAGCACTATAAGATCTTCCCCTTAGGGGATGGAGCCGCTCTGGGAAGAGTATCTCGGTTCCAATTTCCCTCCCTTGCATCTCCAGATAGGGCTGGGAGACACTCCTGCCTGCAACTTTGGAGAAGCTGCTGCCAGTCTGTGTAGATAATGCTGATCTAGATGGACCAATGGTCTGACTTGGTAGAAGCCAGCTTCCTATGGGCCTTGGGCCTGATCTAGCAGGGTTGTTGTTATGTTGTTATGAAGCCGCCAATATTGGGTTGACCATGTTGGGTTCCCTTCACCACCCAATATTCTTCTCTCAACTTGAATGTATGTTACAATTTCTGGTGAATGTTGGGCAGCAGAGGAAACCCGACATTGATAACATGGAAGATATTATCAGGCTTTGGATGACATGGAAGTGGAAGAAATACTGGGAACATGTGCTTACCGGGAACCAGCAGTTTCCTCCTTGTTACTATTACATGTGAAGCCACACAGTGGACTGGGTCTCACGATCAGTGAGACCCGGTTCCTAGCGGTGAGCGGGAAGAGCGGGCTAAGCCTGCTCTCCCTGCTCACGAGCGGGCAGGGAGCCCTGGGTGGCCGGATCGGCTGCCCAGACGATGGCCAGGTCCGAGCTGGAGCCGGCGGGGGCTGGGGAGCTTGGGGGCTACGTGGCCCCCGGAAGCCACAGTATGCCCTGCATGAGTGCGCAGGGCATACTGGGGAGACCCCCGAGCCGGGAGGCTGCTTTTAAGCCTCCGGGCCGGGGGTCTACTTGTGAGTAGCTGCGGTGCGGAGCTGCGCCGTGGCTACTCATGAGCAGATATCCTAGGTTTGTGGAGCGCTCACTCCGCAATCCCAGGCTAAGGGGCGGGCTACAGGAGCGGGTTAGCTGCTGCAGAACCACCGGGCTAGGCTGCGAGCCCAGTGGTTCTTATGATCACAAAAATTGGGCTAGGATTTTCCTAGCCCAATTTTTGTGATCGTAAGAATAGCCCCACTATATCACAAAGAAACATGGTGGCCGGGATCACAATGCTGGGATCAGCAGGTTTCCCTGGTCCACCCATCTGTTTAACTGAATAATAATGCAACTGGAGAATGCAGAATGAGCTGTACTATACACAGAACTTGTGTTTAAAATATGAGCCAATGGCCATGATGTGCAAAATATTTGCTGCAGATAGTCACACAGACTTCTGTTAAACTACTTCTCAAAACAAGCTTCCAAGAAATGCTACTGAAATTAAATGCCACTGTTAGAGGAAGTCACTGAGATGTATGAGCTTTCTCTGCACGTCTCCACAATTTCCTGAGGAGCAGACATCGATTTCAGTTACACCTGCTCTGAAAACATCTAGGAGCTAGTGAAGGCTTGATCAGACATCATAGTTGTAGTGCGTAGACTGAAACAGCCTTCTTTGTGTTTGCTCCTAATTACGGGCTGGCACAATGTGTTTCACAAAGCCCAGTGCAGCTCACCATGGAGTGGTGCATCAGGAGTGCTTGATGAACTCCTGCCTTCTATTTTTGCCATCTCCGATAGGGATATGCACGGAATCGCTGCTAGGTGGTTCAAAGCAGGCGGGGGTGCCTCTTTAAGGGCGGGGGAGGGTGCACTCACTCACCCCTCCCGCCGCTTTCCCCCTGCCAGTGCTAGTATTTTTAGTACCCCATCGGGGCAGCAGCATACCTCCCTGCCGCCCCATTGCGCTCCTTTTCCGGAAGTTGCCAGCGCGCCGGCATGGGTGTGTGGGCATGTGCATGCCTGTGCCGGCGCACGCAGGCATGTTGGCAACTTCCGGTAATGTCTGGAAGCTAAATGTCCGGTACTAAAAATACCAGTGCTGGCAGGGGGAAAGCGGCGGGAGGGGTGAGTGAGTGCATCCTCCCCCGCCCTTAAAGAGGCACCCCCTGCTTAGCAAAGGGGACAATTTATGCTTGCTACCATAGAATCAGCTCTCCTTCTCTCCAAAGAAGAGAACCTGCTCCCCCAGAAAACCCTGCTCCCCCATCCCCCTGACTGGAAGTTTACTACAACAGATGATAGAGCCATAGGATATTATGGTCCTCCTGAAGCTTGAATTAATGGCAGCTAAATTAGTTTAGGGACTTGGCTATCATGGATATTGGGATGTTTCCCCCCAAGTCTCTTGACCTGAAGAAAGTTGTAAACAGAGTTGCTTTTTGCCACAATAGGCATTTTCTGCTTCATGGATAAGTAAAATACACCAACAGTAATTACTTTACCTTATTACATATTCAATATATAGTAAAATCCTTGCTTCCCTAAAAATGTTCTTTGCCACACCTTTGCACCCCCATATTAGTTGTTCTGGAAGCACCCCTGGTGGGCTTCCATGCTAACCCTTAGACTGGTACACAATTTGGCCCTTGAAGCTGACCAAGGTCCACTCTCCAAGGATGCAGGCAGGAGTCTCTCTCAGCCCCATCTTGGAGATGCCAAGGAGGGAATTTAGGAGTTCTCAGAATACTGAACAACTCTGCCTGAATGTTTAGGAGCAGGTCTGTGTTGAACTGCCTACCTCCACTACCTCCCACTTCCCTTGCCCCCAAGGCTCCTAAAAACTTACATGTCAAATAAATCCCTGCAAACTTTCTTTGTCATAGGGTGAAGGGGAGATGGCTGGCACCAGTGGTTGCTGTGGGGCCCTCCAGGCCCTCATGAAAGGTCTTTTCTCTACCAAGAAGCTTTTCACACAGGGCTTTTGTAGCCCTTTAACTTGCATCTCCTCTGGAATGGAGTGGGTGCATTCACATATTGGCTAAATTTACCCCAATGTCCCGGTGAGTTATCAGGGAGCAGTTCACACACAATTCAGGTTTTTCACTGTGCATTAGCGTGTAACCCAGTTTATATCCAGGGTAAAAAAAATCCACTATTTGTGTTGGGTTTTTGGGACAACTTCAAGTTCACAGTAAAACCTTCCCGTAAACTCACAGTAAAACCTGCTGTGCATAAAAGTCCCAGGCTGGGACTGGAACTGCAAGTCTCAGCAGCTCTGAAGAAGAAACGATATTCTGCAAATAATTCCCCTAAAAGGACCCTTTCCCTTGCTAAGAGTGACACATAGAGAGTAATTTTCCAACTGGGAATGCTGGGGGAAAGATGTCCCACTAGGACGGGGAGGGCCCATCACCATTACTGCTGCCTGCCCCAGGTACATAGGAAGCTACCTTAAGACTGAGTCAGACCCTTGGTCCATCTAGCTCAGTATCGTCTACACTGACTGGCAGTGGCTCTCCAAGGTTTGAGGGAGGAGTCTTTTCCAGCCCTTCCTGGAGATGCCAGGGAGTGAACCTGGGACCTTCTGCATGCAAACCAGATGCTCTACCACAGAGCAGCAGCCAACAGTACACTGAACAACAGCTGTGGTTAAACACTGAACTAAACCCCCAAAGTAATAACCTTGATTTTGATCAGCAGAGCTGTTAAGTATGGGAAAATAAGGGACTTCCTAAAAAGTTTTTCTGCGAAGCACCTTCTCTGTCCTATATTACTCTTCACCTATATGTAATAAAAGAGGGTGATAACAGTCGCTTTTTGTAAGCAAGCTTAGAAATCGCACTCCGATAAGTGCCTTTGACCTAAATCTTGTAGCGCCTAGATCTGACATATAACCCCACAACTGTGAAATTCTGTACAAGATTTAGCAGCTTGAAGCTGCCAACTGACCCAACCGTAAAGCAGTTAGATAAGGATTTAAACCACAATATGATACAATTAGACATTCACCTCCTATTTATTTCCATATATTTCAGTATTTAATGGAGTTAACAGCTGCAAGCTTTTCGCTTTAAAAAAATGTATGTGCTCGCTTGCCATAGATGTCTCTGTGATGAGCTAAATTAAACCTCTGAATGTTTTGAATTAGACCCTTATGAATGAACAGATTAGTTCTGAGGAAATGGTAAACAGGAGGAGCTCCTATAAAGCTCTTCTAGACATACAAAGATAAAGGATGGTTCTACCACGCAGAATAATCAGATACAAAAAAATAGCTATTTAGAAGCAGCATACCTAAGAGTACTTTAATCAAACATTTAGGTTACCTGCCAAAAGGACCATGATCTCTTCAAAATGCAATGCGGATTAAAGTGTTATCTAACACGAGCAGAAAACTAACCTTGGAGTGGAAGTTTGAAATGTGTTCATCATAATTTTCATGTCTTTGGATAGAGAAACCAGCTTTTTCAGCTAGATTGCAAAACTGGTCGAGAGTATTCCCTCTGAGAGGGGCAAATACCATGGCTTTTCCCTGGAACATGAAGGAGAAAAATTACACATTTTAAAAAAAATTTAACTGGTAAAAAAAAATCAGCTGTAGATAAACCTGATCAGACATTCAAGACAATGCTTATGAAAGCAAAGGCAATTTTGTTGGGAAACTGTTCAGATTGGGAAATATATGGTTCCAGCTAAGCAGTTCCTTGACAAAAGAGACTCCAAGTACATGATTTCATGAACATTTGCTCCCAGATATGATATAATTTCATACAAAATTTGCAAGTTTGTTCATAGGAGTGTGCACAAAACTGGAAAACCTGCTTTGGTTTGAGTGGAACCAGTGGTTCTGTTCACACTAAAGCCAGGCCCGGTCTGGATGGGGCAGTTTTATATATATATATATATATATATATAGAGAGAGAGAGAGAGAGAGAGAGAGAGAGAGAGAGAGAGAGAGAGAGAGAGAGGATGTGCATGGAACCGGTTCAGACGGGAGGGTACACTTAGCCGTCCTGCCGCTTTCCCTCCGCCGGCATCCGTATTTCTCAATGCCCATCAGGTGGCAGTGTACTTCCCTGCTGCCCCATTGCCCTCATCTTCTGGATATGATTGGAAGTTGCCCACGCGCCTATGCATGACTCTAGTCCGAACCGGTTTGGGCCTGGCTTGGCGGGGGGAGGGGGGAAATAGCAGACTTGCCAGAGCTCACCAGAGCCCGACAATGGTGGTAAGTCCACCATCAAACTGGCCTCAGACTGGACTGGCAGGTTCAGCTCTACTCCGAGGTGAACTAGGCCCAGTCCAGTTTGAGGGTCAGCTCTCGAGCCAGGCCAGTTCGAGTGTGAGCTGGCTCAACCTTGAGCCAGCTCACATATCCCTGTCAGTTCACTGTGATGTGTGAACCCACCCATTATCTCAAGATGGAAGTCTACATCTTCCTGCATGGAAGATGGTCGGATCCTGCATTTTGCTGCCCTACATAGTACATTGATGTTAAGGCTCTAATACAAACTCAGAGTTGCTGAAGTGGGGAGAGAACCGGACTTTTGTACCAGGCCAAAAAGCAGCAGAGGCCCAGCAGGAGAAGTGCCACTACACCTGCCTGCTCCGGCCTATATGTCCACCACTGCCCCCTTCTGCTTCACGGCCACTGCAAGGAGGCCAGTAGAATTCTGGCCTAGAGTGTCTCTACAGAGGGATGTTCAAGGCGAGCATTCTTCTAGCCTGAACAAACTACTGCTCCAGCACTATTTTTCATAAGAAGAGTGGGAGGCTGGAATGAAGTAAGTGTGGGATGCTGATGGAGAGGACAAAGCCCTGGCGAGGAGAGGGAGGGTGGGTGGGCAGGCAGACAGTCTCAGCTAGGGGAGAAACATTCATCTGTATACCTCACAGATTGGAAAAGTGGTCTGGGGAAGAGAGATGGGGTGGCAGAAAAAGCTGCTCCATGTGCTTTGCATACCACCACCAACAACAACAAATATTAATATACCGCTTTTCAACAAAAGTTTCCAAAGTGGTTTACATAGAGAAATAATAAACAAATAAGACAGATCCCTGTCCCTAAAGGGCTCACAATCTAAAAAGAAACATAAGATAGACACCAGCAACAGCCACTGGAGGGATGCTGTGCTGGGGATCGATAAGACCAGTTATTCTCCCCCTGCTAAATAAAGAAAATCACCATGTTAAAAAGGTACCTCTTTGCCCAGTTAGGGAGGCAGCAGCCCAATAAATGGTGGCTGGGGGATCCCAATCCACATAGACTGGATTGAGGCTGGAACATCTTGTTGACATCCCTGTACAAATTTGAATGGGTTCTTCTTACCCCAAAGCCAGATTAAACCAGATTACGTATGGAGTATGAATGTGTCCCAAGTGTTTCCGAGAGTTGTCATCATCATACCCAGAGAAGGGCATGTTCCGATAGTTCCACCCAAATAGGAAATAAAAGGAAGAAGCAGCTGCTGGCTACCATGAATCTGCCACATATTCTTTTCCTTTATCCCACTCCTCTTGCCTGCTAGACAACAAGCTGCCTACTACTAGCCTGAAACTTTCACCTATCCAGGTGAACTGGATCTATGCTGCCCAGCTTAGCTGCCCCTGAAGGTCAATTATGAGAAGCCGGGAGCTTTGCCGACCAAGATGATCCATCAATGCCCCTCCTTGCAAGTAAGCAGACTTTTGATGTGTGTTTATTCAGCTCCCCCCTCTAAAAAAAATAAATAAATAAATCTAGCAATGCATGTTGGTTTTATTCAGGCAAGACTGGATGCATTGGATGTCCTTTTAGGGTAAAGGGGAGAATTATTTGAGTATGTTTCACATTCAAGTGCTTTATTTATCAAGTGTTAACATTAGCTTTCTTTATATATTGTTACCAGCACTGAATCTTTGGTGGATTGGTTAACATTTTAAATTATATATCTGCACAGTTACAGAGATAGAAAAAGTGTATTTCTTGGTCTGAAACAAACATATTATTCCATGAATTTTCTGTTTATAATGAGCAACAGCCTAATGCACCAGATCTGGCATGTGACATATGTTTCCCACTAACTCTGGCATAGATAGATGTAGAAAAATAGCTTTCATACAATGCAGTATTTTCTGTGTCCTCCAATCTACAGTATGTAAATACACAGCATATTTCGTTAAAAAGAGTGGGGGCTGTGGGGGAGGAAAACACAACTACTAGAGTTTTAGGCTATGGATCAGTCTAAGCATGTTATTCACTTAAAATAAGCAACAATGAAAGGAATTTTAAAAAATGGCACTTTGCAATAAATAAATAACACAATGACAAAGGTTACCATTGAAGGGATTACAAATGACAGAAGCCAACATAAAAACTTTCAATATCGGAATTTTACTTTAATATGAAGACATTGTTATCAAAGGAAAATACTCAAGAAACGCTTTGATAAAAATAATCTCACACTATCTTTGAAGCAGTTTCATTTATTTTACTACCCACTGTGTTCCTTATCAGAAGGCCAAGTATAAGAAGTTTCCTAGTTTATGATTAGGAAGGAATCTGATAGATTAGAAGACTCAATTGAAGTTGGACATAATAAGTATTAAAGTATTACATGACATTAATCCTGCCATTCCATTACTCTCTCAATCATTGTGCACAGACTAATTATTCTGAAGCCCGTGTTCAGGAGAAAATAGAAACATACTTACACTGGGTTGGAGTAATCTCTTTATTGCATCCACAAGGCTAGCTCTGTACTGGTCCAGAAACAGGCTGACATTGAGAAGAGAACAGAATCCAGATTAAAAAGGGGTTTCAGTTCTAATGATACTAATGCAGATAAGTACCAGGCTAATTACACATGTTTACACATTGCTGTGAAGGAGAAATTGAGGTCTAAATTCCTTCTAGTTCTCTCTCTCTCTCTCTCTCTCTCTCACACACACACACAGACACAGGGAAGCTTGAGACCATTTTTATCTGAAACTAAAGGCAGAGGGTCAGATAGAAAGGCTTCTCTGTGCAACAATAATAGTGAATGATTAGTAGTACTTTTATTTAAGTAGCTGGGATATCAGAAATCAGGATCAATACAATAATGTAATGCAAGGTTAGCATTTCACAAGCTCTTTTCTGGAGGGCAAATGAATATCAAAACAGAGATGCTTGCATGCTCTCTCTCTCTTTAAAGAGAAGTGTAGTAGACTTTTGTTTATTTCTGAATATTTCTTTGCAAACTTGTAGTAAAAAGGGCCCTCCATATGACTCAGATAAAATATTAATGAAAATATAATAAAAACAAAACCCTAATTAGAACCAGTTAGACACCAAGAAAGAGAAGCAGATTAAAGCACTTGCTGCAGCAGCAACAAAATCTGTTATTTAGCCAATCGCTCAAAGGCCCCACAGAATTTTTTAAAAAACAAAACAAAACAGCCTCATTAGCCTCTTTAGGCGGGGTGTTCCATAGGGTGCCACCACAGAAAAGGCTCAGTTCCTTGTAATTATCACATTTGGGATAGAGGGTAAACTTATTTTAATCCCATTCCTTGAAACAGGATTCTGCTATATTTTACTAGAGATGCAAAACAGTAATAGCAGCAGATAAATCTTCTTGTCATGTGATACCAACTTGTTCCAGATTTCTTCTTGTGGGAACCCTCGGTGAGGCTAAGTAGGTGGTTCATTCAGCATGATCATTCACTCCCTAGCTCAGAGGGCAAGGCCTCAACTCCTGCCTGTATGCTTCCAGCGGCATCTGGTGGGTCACTGTGTGAAACAGGATGCTGGACTAGATGGGCCTTGGGCCTGATTCAGCAGGGCTGCTCTTAAGTTCTTATGTTATGTTCAGGGGTTCTCAGACTTGGGCCTCCAGATGTTGTTGGGCTACAGCTCCCATCATTCCCAGCCTCAATGGCCAAAGGCTGGAGATGACGGGAGCTGTAGTCCAACAATATCTGGGGACCCAAACTTGATAACCCCTGCCCTGGCTGATTTATTCTGACTAGTGCAAGGGAGCCATTAGCTGAATATGCACCTTTGGGTATGTCCTACCCAGTGGCTCTACAGAATGTGGAAATCTGCCTCTCCTCCCAGCAAAAGTGGCAGAGACGTGTTGGAAAGACTGGATGCAGGCAGATATAGAAGGGCATATGGAGAAGTTATGCCAGTTGTCCCCCTAAACTGTAGGCATGCCAAAAAAGGCAGCGACAGAATTATTATTATTTTTTAAGACATTCTTAGTTTAATCCCATGCACTCTGTACCATTGTCTGCAAACTATTACAAGCATCTCTGGAGCATGGATACATGTTTATATTTTATAAGCTATCATGTCAGATCTTTTTGTTTTGCATGTAATGTGACAGCCAAGTATCACAGTTTATGGCTGGTGCTTCAGACATGATTTCCACTTGTTCACTGTTCGTCGTCATTTACAGTTTTGCACAGCTTCAGTAAACAGCAAAGCTGTCATGCACTGAAACACACTGATTAGGGCGGGGTGCGGGGGGAGACCTTCTTTCCAGACCATCAGATTTCCGTGGAAACTGAAAATGAGTGGGAGAAACAAGATCTAAAATGAACAATAAGTTATTACCCTAGAACTCAAACCAGCTCCCACACACACTCCTGGTGTGGTCTGTCATGCGTACTTAGACAATATGCAGTTTGTGCCAATTACACTGGGAGTTTTGAGAGGAATTCAGACGTGGGATTCACATGTTCTAGTCCATTTATCTGCCTGTAAATGGGTGGACTGATGCCTGAAATAAACGTATGCCTGCCAGCCATACAAAAATCAAAGAGATAGAGATACTTTCTTGGGTACAATCCAATTGATTATTTCCCACTCCCTGAAAATTTATCCTTGCCACAGAGATGGCTTTGTTCTTTTTAAAGCAGGATACCATCCTTTGTTTGCAATAACCCCAAAGCAGAAGCTTCAGCCTATTGTACTTCAACACTATTGTGTTCCATCTTTTAAAAAAACAACAACACAAAAAACCTCTTCTCTTGCATCCATCACAACCATAAAGACACTTTCAATCCCAGTCACAGAAGCCAACATTTTGGATGTACAGTACACTTTGGAAGCAAAGCTTTTAATGTATTGCTATGGACAACTGTTAACCTGGCACAAAATGGGGGAATAACAATATGCCACAGATGGTATGACTATAGTTGGTAAGACGCCTGATCCTATGAGCAGCTGCACTGAGGCAGAGACTTATTGGATCTAGACTTATGGCTAGACCTCAGCAGTACCACAACAGCTACCTTGGGGAATGCTGTGTGGGTTCGCTATAATGCAAAGGGCAATTGTATAAGGGTGAATAGTATAGAGGACCTCTCGCACAGTAGGAACATTCACATGACCACTGGCAGGGTGGGAGAAGTGTCCAGCTTGTGTAGGAGAGCTGGGCACAGTCCCGATAGGTGGTTATGTGATTGCAAGCATCAGGATGTGGTGATGGCCACTAGCTTGGATGGCTTTAAAAGGGGCTTCACACCCTGCCTGGGCTTCCTGGAAGCATCTAGTGGGCCACTGTGTGAAATGGGATGCTGGACTAGATGGGCCTTGAGCCTGATCCAGCAGGGCTGTATGTTTTAAGGTAGGAGGAGGGGAGCATGATCGTGTGTGAGGTGGCAGCTGGGTAGGATGAATGTAGAAAATCCATCCTCCCCAGCTGCGACCTTGTACATTATCACATTGATCTCTCTACCCTGATGCTGCAAGCACACAGCCACCGATCAGGAGTGCACCTGGTTATCCTACCCAGGCTCGGTGCTGCTTCTACTCTGCTAGCAGTTGTGTGATCCAGTCTAGTATCTGGCAAGTCTCTTGACTGATTCAGACGTTATGCTGTACACTCGTACATGTGTTTGTGTGAATGACTGTACCTGTGTTCATTTTAAAAGTGAACCTGGATACAGGCCCTTCAGATGCACAGTACAGATAGAAAGTGTACTTCTGTAGCTGCATTCAACATAACATGTGAATGACTGTACCTGTGTACACTGTGCACTCATTGTACAAGTGTTGAACATAACATGTGAATGGGCCTTCTATGGCCCATGGGAACTGTGGGGACTGGTGCAAATTTGCACCTGCCATGGTCAAAAGGTAAAGGAAATGGGGCTCACCTGGAAGCAAGGTAGAGCCAATTAAATATTTCCCAGTTCCCAGACAGATAACCACATTTTAGCTGCACCGATGCCAGTAGTTGGGCTACTGCAGTTAAGGCAATCCACAGGCTGGATATAGATAGCTAAGTTCACACGTTATATTTGCCATGTGACAACTGTGGCTACCACTTGATAACTCAATTGTGTAAAACTGTTAACATGGATAATTTGCTTCCAGTTACCATCTCTTATCTGACAAAGGAAGGAACCATATGCCTTCTGGTATTTGCTGTCTCTTAAACTAAACATGTGAACTTGCCCTAAAGGCTCATATTCCTTCCACCCTGCACGGCCTTTCAACTGATGCGTCCAGAGTATGGAGAGTGCATAACATTTGCACATGAGTGATGTGACCTACTCTTATAAGAATACTGGCTGACATCCTGAATGAATTTACTAGAGGAAGTCCCATTAAAATTTATTAGTCCTTTTGAGTAACTCCCATGTAGTAATGTTGAGTAATTTAGTCAGAATCTGAATCACTGCTTTGTTCTACCTTAAAATTCTCCATTCAGGAATTAATTCACCTTGACATTATTTTTAATTGTAAAACCAAACAAACAAAAACATACCCAATGGTTAACTAATGACCAGCTCTTTCAGCTTGCCTCTTATTTATTGTAGAACCTAACTGGTCTTATTACATTTAGATCTGTAGTAATACACTCTATTAATGTACTCTCCACCCCTGCGCACAAGGTGTTCAAATGACTGAATGCAAATATATAGATGATTTAAGAGTATAAACATACCACTGCTCTTTGTAATTGTGTGCATTTCTAGCTGAATCTCAGTGTGAGTTTGGAATATGTTTATGAATGGAGCTTTATGTAAATGGGATCAAGTAGTGCCACTGGTTAGCTATTCAGAGAATGAAACAATGCCATCGTCACTAGAAATAGTGCACAAAGAATTTATCCTTTTATTTCATATTGGAACTCAGATTTTGCTTGGTTTTAATTTCAGATCTTAACAGCTGACAGTGATCTGGATGATGATGCTAAACCCATGTGGCTAACTCATTATATCCATCTCTTGTTTTTAATAATCATAGCACCCTTCTGGAATCCAAGAGAGTACATGGAAATTACTTCCTCTTAAATAACACTACAAATATTCAGAACTAAAATATCACTCAATGTGATTCTTTTCTTTCAAAAGAAATGTGTACATATTTATTGGGCGTTTTGATGTAGCCCTGCAATCCAGACAGTATATTGCATTATAAGCGATTAGCAGATCAGATTTAAAAATTTTAAAAAGCCCTTTATGCTCATCAAACATGGAGATACACTTGCTTTTTACGACAGGCCAACACTAATAATGGCAATTTGTGTATTTATAAAATCTATGTCTAACTTTCATATGGCTATTTACTGAAAATGCTTTATGCAGTACAATTGCTTTATATTTTTATTGCATCAGTCTATATGTCCAGGTCGTGAACATGTATTTAATCTATCAGGCACAATCCTTTGTTTTCTAATGAAACAACAGTAAATATAGCCAGCGATTTGCCCATAGGATGAAAAGAACAAGGCAAGAAAAATAATGGGGTGGGGGGAGGACCTGGTTTAAATCTCCCTCCCTCTGCTATTCTACACAGTACAAATAGGATGACATGGTGTGAGTATTAGGAATATAAGAGATGGCACGGCCAGGTTGTTTTGATATTTGTGTGAAGAACAAATTTAACTCTAAATCTCTTGGCAAGACCTTGCTTCACCCACATAATCTGGAGAACATCCATATGCGAGCCTTGTCTAAGCCTCGGAGAAGACTGCTGCCCTCCTGCTCATGCCCGCCAGCACTCTGATCTGACTTTCATACTTAATCTGATCTAATCCTGTCCAGCATTAACTTCATCTGTGCAATGAAACCTGGAGTATCCATTCTAATATTTGGTGAGGAAGGCATTTACTAAATTACTTGCTGAAATCATATGGTGTTGTTTAGCTCCTTATTTTAATCAGATGATGCATCTCTGAGGCACATTATCAGTGATTAGTTAGAAGCCCATGTCTGTCCTTTTTGGGAACAAAGAACTTTTCTGAAATACAGTGCAATGGGGAAAAGAAGCCTTATTGCATTCAGTCGTAAAAGGAAGGGCAAAGAAATACTTCTTAGAAGGCACTATACAAAATCAAAAACTTTTCATTAATCACAGCATGTTCAGATAATTAAAAAGTATATTTGTAGCTCCTGAGGAGTAAGTGAAACATACTGTATTAAGAACATGATGGATAGTCTTTCTTTCCTTTAATCATTCAGATGCGGAAGTCATTTGGATTGAACTATCTTGTGGAATATTTTTTATAAAGCCGGCCTGTACATTGATCATGTATACCTCCTCTTATCTTGCATGCTATCCGCATCCTATTGAAATCAACAGCCCAACTCCCATTGATTGTAACAGATAGGGATCATATCTCTTTAAATGATAACAAACAGTTAAGCAAAGCTGATAATGTAATTGTATTTAAACAATTTTATTTAAACCAAAAATATATATTAATGCATACACTTCAGAACCTCATGGAAATCACTGGGCAATTTTTTTTTAAAAAAATCCTGTATTCTGAAAGCCACCAGATTTTGTACAATTGGGTGAGTCAGCAATATTAAAAATGTCATTTATACCGACAGCCAAATCTACTGAGGTACTTAAATATATGCACCAGATCAGTATTCTGTTACATGTCAGTCAATCAACGGTGTGTGTGTGTGTATGTTTTCTCCTATGATTTCTTTTTATTGCAATTAATTTACTATTAATTCAAACATCTCAATGTCACTCAGAGTATGCATCTTACTACTTTTGTTTGGCAGATTTAAGAAACTGAAGGAAAAAAAATATCCCCCAAAGATTCACTGGGGAGCACAGAATATACATCCTCTTATATCAATAGTCAGATCTTTCCTAAGAAGTAAGCTAATTGAGCTGTTTGTGTTGATAAACTCCCTTTTCTCCAGACTGTTCCTCACTGAGCCATAATTATTTGCAATTTGCCTAAGTCGTCCATTTACTGATACGTCAAGCATGAAACAGAGGCAATTCCAGAAAATGGAAATGCTTCTCAAAATCAATCTTTGGGAAATAATGTGGTAGAAGTTACTGTGTGATAGAAGACTACCTTATAACTGTCACATGGAGATGAATATTAATTTGTTGAGGTTAAGGTGGCTTTGTGCTTCATTTGTTGACTTTGCTTCGCCATCAGCAAGCAGCACAGTACAATTACTCCAGCAAAGCTATTTTTTCTAACATGAGTTTTATGATTTTTATGTACTTACCAGTCAGCACACATAACAATGTCAAAATGTCCTTCCAGTTGAGAGACATCTGTCTCATTATCCCATCGTAAAACGCTAGAGAGAGAGAGAAAGATTTTAAAAATTAGACTTACATGTTTTCATCTTTTACATTTTTTTTAAAAAAGAAAAGCATTTATACTTCTTCTGGCATAGGATGTGAAGGGTGTTTTTTTTTAAGTGCATACAAATAATTATTAAAAGCACAGATAAAGAATACTTCTGGCTGTGGTACATCTACAGTTTTAGATCTTGAAGAAACAGAATAATATCTTTATGTAGACAAAGGCAGCTATGAAAGGCGCTCAAAAGTGAATCACCAAGAATGATTACATATGCTAGGTCTATAGGTTTTGGTCCTTTACACCTGTGTATTAATTGAATAGGAATATTGTGAATTCAAAGTGTGGCTTATTGAACTGCAATACACATTACACACAGAAAAAGCATTGACTCCCTGGCTGTCCATTGTGTCTGGCAAGCAAGTCAGTTGAGTTTCTCAGGGCTGGAAAGGCTATTTCCTTGAGCTTGGGGGAGGAGGAGAAGGGTGAAAGAATGCCCAAGCTTAAGTTCCGTGCCAACTCTCTTCTTGCCTTAGACAATCTTAAAAATGTACCACGACTTAGGCTGTCAGTACTAGTTTTATCCTATATGTGTCATTTCATTTTAAGAGACATAATATTAGCAAAAACAAGATTAAGTTCTAGTATTTTGCTTCCAAAGTAGAACACAAAATAATCAGAAATATAAAAGGGTAATTAATATCAGAGTTTCTATGGTATTTCTAAACTACTTTTTCTTATGCAGGCTGTTCTTTTGTTTTCATTGTTTGGCTCAAGATCAAAACAGGTAACTCCGTTCCACTCTCAGTCATGGGGATGGTTAAAGTGAGGGAGGAGCAGTGGTCTGTTACACATTTATCTCCGTTTTGCATGAGTATTGACTACATAGACTATCCACTCTTCATGACAACAATCTTACACTGTTCCTGGTTAAAAGCTACAAAAATAATGTAGGGTGAGTTATGTCTCTGATTGATTTATAATATTCTTTGGTGGAAAAAATAGTTCTTATTGTTCAGAAATGCATATGTTTCTTTTAGAAGAAAAAGCTGTGCTGTGTATCATGGCATTGCACTTTTAATACAAGCACACATACATAGACACAAACAACTGTATAAAGGTGTAGAACATAATGAAAAAGAAGTCTGATAGTCAAATAACTTACGGTTATGTTGAGTGTTTAACAAAATAAGTCAAAAAACCACAATCTGGTACAGTACTCGCTTTATTAAGACCAACCAAAATGCCACAAAAACATAAGCAAACTTTCAAGCTCTGCAGAATTCTTCATCAAGCTAGATGACCCTTCTTCATGGCAGAAGCTCTGGATGAAGTCTGAGATTATGTATAGCATCTAGTGAGGCTAATCATTGTGAGTCTGCTTAACAGTTCCCTTCACTCCATAGAACAGTCTTATAAACTGCAGACCTTTAGGGCTACACCACACCCAACTCTACCCCTCCAAATCCCTTTTGTCTTTCTTAACATCCAGTCTGATTAAGAGTTCTGGAGAGCTCAAAAGCTTACTTATTATTTTGTGTCATTTTGCTTGTTCCTAATCAACATAGCACCAAATTGTGACTTTTCCATTTTTTCTAATGGACCAACACAGCTATCTGTAATTTTTATGTACTTTGGAGAATATCACATCTAACCATCTAGCAGGGGCTTTTTGAAACTAGAGGAAATTTGTTTTCTATAAACCAAAGACTGGTCATTATTTTGGGAGGAGTGTTAAATGCCTTCCAGCCGCCAGGTAATACTAGCAATTTGGCTTCTGTTGATTCTCTACCTAGTGTAGCAACTAAAGTTAATCTCCACCTTTAATAATATAAAGACTACCATGTTTCTCCTGGACTCTGTCCTCTGCTTTGCAAGGGGCTCATTTGCTCCAAGTTAGTGCTGGAGATGGAAATGGTGGATGTTATATTTTCCAAACATAGAGAAGCTGACATTGTTGTTTCTCATTCATCGCAAGAACTCTGGCTACAGTCCGACATGTGTCTAGCATCCATTCAGGCTAATCTACACAGGTCTGCTTGACTCCTCCTGTACTTTTACCTTAACACTGTTATAAATGGCAAACTTCTATGTACCCTTCTAAGGACTGTTTCTTGTACAGCACGTTTTCTCAACCAGAAGGCAGAGCGATACTCAGGTTATGGAAAAGTGGAATCAGATCCAAGAAAACAGGGGAGGAGGTCACTAATATTGCTCAAAACCTTCAACACACTGCCTTGGAAATAAGAAGTGCGGTCCCCTAGGGATCTGTACTGGGACCAGTGCTCTTTAACTTGTTCATAAATGATCTAGAAGTTAGGTAAGCAGCGAAGTGGCCAAATTTGCAGATGACACTAAACAATTTAGGGTAGTGAAATCCAAATCAGATTGTGAGGAGCTGCTAAAGGATCTCTCCAAACTAGATGAGTGGGCAACAAAATGGCAAATGCATTTCAATGTTAGCAAGTGTAAAGTGATGCATATTGGGGCAAAAACAAAAAAGCCCTACTTCACATGTACACTGATAGGGTCTGAGCTGTCAGCAACTGATCAGGAGAGAGATCTTAGGGTCATGGTGGACAGCTCATTGAAAGTGTTGACTCAGTGTGTGGCAGCTGTGAAAAAGGCCAATTCCATGCTAGAGATCTTTAGGAAGGGATTTGAAAATAAAACTGCCAACATTATAATGCCCTGATACAAATCTGTGGTGCGGCCACCTCAGAAGTACTGCGTACAGTTCTGGTCACTGTATCTTAAGGACATTGTACAACTGGAAAAGGTATAGAAGAGGGCAACCGAGATGATCAGGGGCCTGGAGCACCTTTCTTATGAGGCAAGACCACATCATCTGGGGCTTTTTAGTTTGGAAAATAGGCAACTATTGGGAGACATGGTAGAGGTGTATAAAATTATGAATAGGGTAGAGAGAGTGAACAAAGAAAATTTCCTCCCTCACAACACTGGAACCAGGAGTCATCTCATGAAACTGAAGGCCAGGAAATTCAGGACCAACAAAAGGAAGTACCTTTTCACACAGCACATAATTAATCTATGGAATTCTCTGCCATGGGATGTGGTGAGGGACACCAGCTTGGATGGCTTTGAAAGGGGCTTTGAAAAATTCATTGAAGACAAGTCTATCAATGGCTACCAGTTTGGTGGCTATAGGGCACCTCCAGCCTCAGAGGCACGATGCCTCTCAATACCAGGTACAGGGGAGCAAACAGCAGGAGAGAGGGCATGCCCACACCTCTTGCTTGTGGGCTTCCCAGAGGCATCTGGTGGGCCACTGTGGGGAACAGGATGCTGGACGTGAAAGGCCTTGGGCCTGATCCAGCAGGGCCGTTCTTATGTTCTTATTGAAGAAATAGCCAAATCTAGGCTGAAGAACAGTTCGATTGTATATTATGAAGTGGTAGCGTTGACTGTCTTTGTGCATTTGTTTGAAATCACCTTCACTAATATACCAGGTCAGAGTGATTGATAAAGCCAGAAAGACATTTACTGATGAAAGGGTGGAGGTAAACTGTTGAGAATAAACACTTAAAGAATTGAGATTTTATTTATTAGATTTGATTTGTAGCCATCACTATTCTGCTCTGGGTGACAATGCCTATTTTACTTCTGCCACCTTCTGGTGGAACAATGAGCTCTCTCTTACAAGTTTCCATGGAGGAATATATTCTTCAGTATATGGCTTATTCAAGAAACTCTTCTTGGTGGCAGCTCTCCTTCATGCACAGAAAAGGACCCTCTCTTTTATTAACTGCCTTGGGGCATTAGTGCCCCCAGGGTACATTCAAATGTGCAGAAACAGCATATTGTACAGTCCTCCTTGAAATGTACCACTTCTGCTTGCAGGTGCACAATTGCATATTTTAATGCTTTTCTGCTGATGATTTCCCTGCAGGGGAAAGTGAACCCATAAGGCATATGACTAGGCTAAAACCATGTTATTTGACACATTAGCTTTCCATGTGCAAGGAGTTTATTTTACACAAGGGAGCATTCTAACACGTGATCCACCCAGCCACCCTGTCTAGTCTGGAGGCAACCAATACATAAAGAGCTGATGCTAGGAGCATTTTTTCTAAGAGAGACCATAACCAGCAAGTCAGCAAAAACTGATAAAAGGGACTCTTGCCAACTGATACCACCTGGGCATCCAAGTCAAGCCCTGGTTCCAGGATAGCTCCTACAAGGGATATTAGCTCCTTCAGAAGGAGAGCAATTCCCATCCAAAACAGGTTTTACAAACTCACAGATCACCAGGATTATTTACCAATAGTACCTCCATCTTGTCTGGGTATTTAAGAGAATGTCTTCTTCATTATGACCCCCACCGCCCATTGAGGTCATCTGGAGAGATCCGTCTCCAGTTGCCACCAGCTTAGCTGCTGGCCACACAGGGACTGGTCTTCTTGTTTCTGCCCCGAGTCTGTGGAATGCGCTCCCTACTGAAATACGACCATCTCTGACAATTTTTAAAAAGCAATTTTTAAAAGACAATTTTAAAAAGCAAATTTTAAAAGACAATTTTTTAAAAATTTTAAAAATACGACCCATCTCTGACAATTTTAAAAAAGCATTTGAAAACCCACCTCTTTAGCCAAGCCTTTTCAGCATTTTTAAATTTCCAGGTTTTAATCTGTGGTTGGTTTTTAAATTGTTTAAATTGTTTTAGGGTTTTTTTGTATATGTTTTTAAACTTATTTTATGTTATTGTTAGACAAATGTTTGGGGCGGTGTACAAATTCAATAAATAAATAAATAACATAAATTAAGTTTCTCTACTCCAAAACACAGTTTTGTTTGTGACTAGGAGGAATGTGACAGATAAACTGATCATATTAAGGGCTCTCTGGACAGGTTCACAGATAATGTGACAAGTAAGGTTGCCACAAACCATCAGTTCCCAGAACACACACAGGAACCCAGCTTCTGGGTGGCAGGGTGAGGTGCCCACATTGGGTGGGCCATTCAGACCCGCCAGTGTCAGCATATCCTGCCCTATCGGCACTTCTGAAGTCATCCTCTGAAACCAACTTCAAATCTTGGTTACAGAGGTTGGATTCAGAACATGTAGGGCAGAATGTGCTGACTTATTCTGAATGCCAGCATGCTCAGTTTGGGCATATTGGCCCTGCCACCAGAAGTCAGGCTTCTGTGCGCACTTCAGGAACTGGCAGTCTGTGGCAACCTTATTTGCTCTGGTTTTTGTGAACCTACCCTTCTTAAAACTCGTCAGACCCCAGTCACTTCTTTTACAGTTCCAAGTTCACTATACACACCTTTATAATCAGTGTCATTCTGTTATTAGTCTTGATTAACCTTTATATAGGTTAATCTATATAATTCTAGACAGGGGCGTAGCAAGGTCGGAGTGGGCCCAGAGACAAGATTTTAAAATGGGCTGCCCCCTCACTGAAGCTCAGCTTATGAAGTAAAGAAATCTTATATGAGGCTGAATAGTGGTAACAAAAAGCATAGTAAAATTATATATATATATATATATATATATATATATATATATATATATATATATATATATATATAACACCTATGTGCCACAATAGAACATCATCCTAATTTATTTTTTAAAAGGTTTTGTAAATTTTGGATGATGCAAGTCATTTAATGGTACTAGAGAAAGGCAGCTGTTCTGATAGCTCCAGGTCTTAACACTCACATCAGTTTCGGAGGATGAATACAACTGAAGGAAGCCCGGGCGGGTGCGTGGCTGGGGGAATCAGTCACGTTACTTGCCTCGGGGGGGGGCAAGGCAGTGGCTCCCCAGACAACTGTCTCCCCTTGCCCTATTATAGTTACGCCCCTGATTCTAGATTTGGAATGCACTCACTGCCAAAGAGCAGCTCCTTCTCTGCTTGTTTTTAGGAGGACCCTGAAGACGCACCTGTTTTCCCAGGCCTTCAACTGAGATTGTATTTTTATATTGTATGTTTTAATTCTGTAAACAGCCTAGAAATTTTTATACTAGGCGGTATATATATTCAATAAATAAATAGTTTTCCCTTTGTAGTTTTAACTTTTAACGTCTTCCACTTATTACATTAAGTAATTTTACAGAGACTTTTATTTTGTAAGTGTAGATTGTTTGAACCGTTTTGTCTGTTTCGTTTCTGTGCTGGTCAAAGACCGAAATAAAGACTATGACTATGACGATGACTATACATAGAGGCACTTCACACGACCCGTGTGAAGCTCCAGGAGGGTTTGCGCTGCGAGAGTGGACTTAGCCCACTCTCCCTGCACATGAACAGCCTCCAAGCCCTGGGTGGCTGGATCGGCCTCCCACACAACTATTGGCTCCATCACGGAGCCAGTGAGGACTGTGGGCATAGGGGGCCACCCAGCCCCCAGAAGTCCCAGGATGCCTCAAGACTGGAAGGCTTGTTTTAGCCTCCCGGCGGGGGTCTCCTTGTGTGTTGCCACAGTGCAGAGCCACGCCGCAGTGGCACATGATCGACTAAATGGGGTTAGCGGAGCACTCGCTCTGCTAACCTTGTTTAAGTGGGGGGTAGTTTGTTGCCGGGAGTCGCAGGGCTCCTGTGGCAGCAGAAGACCAGGAGAAATCGGCTCCCTTAGCCCAATTTCTCCTGGTTGTGAGAATAATAGCTCCATATTATGTTTGTGCAATATTAAGGTGCAAACACGCAGCATAATAATTGGGGGAAGAAACCTCACAGGATGCAAAACTATCTTGAAAAGTGATGCTGTTGGGCATGGTTTCTTGGAAACCTTTACATATGAAAGTGTCAGGCCACTTACAGTGCAATCTTATCACCAAACAATGTTAAGCTGCTAACCCCTTACATTGGTGCAATTCCAAGTTACATTGGAGTAGTGAGGTTATGATGATATTGACAAGTCGTTACATTATCATAACTCTTAGTTAATGTAACTGCTATGCTATCAAAACTATGACAGCATAAGCATAAGGAGGGGGAAGAGGAAACAGATGGGGGAGAGAAGAGTGGGTATTTCCCCCCAGCACTAGGTTTTCCTCCTTCACCAAAGAAGCCCAATAACAAAATAGTTGCCATAAGTAAATACGCTCTCAGGAGTCAATGGGGAATATGGGGAAAATGCTATGGGGCCCCCCATCCAGTCACATCAGGGATAAGATCCTAATTGACTGATTGATTGATTAAGTGCCGTCAAGTTGGTGTCGATTCTTAGTGACCACATAGATAAAATTCTCTTCAGGATGATCTGTCTTCAGATCTGTGATCAACTTGATACCAATTAAGAGTCCCAAATTATGGTATAACAAATGATGGACGTAAAAGCCCCAGCAAGGAAACATAGATCAGGATGTGTAGCATGGGGCCACCCCACATCACTCTGTCCTCATCTGTACAGAAGAATGAACACCCCCAAGTGGGAACTTAATAATAGGCAACTTTGGTGGAAGTTTACATCACACAACAACAAATCACCAAATCTAACAGCAAAACAGGAAGGGCGGATGAATAACACGTGTCCCCTTTCAGGTAACCTGGCTCAGGACTTCACACCCATGTGACCTTGACTGCTGCTACTGGGGCTGCATCTCATTGGGAAGCCAGTGGGAGCTCCAGTGAGGGTAAGCCAATTCCTCACAGCAGGATTTCTGAACCTGTTCCATCCAATCCCAATACAAGGTGCATGGGCTTTTCACAGGGGTGGTGGTGGATGTTGTAATCCTACACCCACTTGAGAGTACTGTAATCCCCAATGAATTAAAGGGAACTGGCTCATTCCGGGGAGGGGGGCTGCCTTCCTTCCCCCCACAGATGTCAATGCAAGGTGGATACAACACTCAAAGGCCCATGGTTAAAGAATATCTCAGACAAAGCAACTGGCATAAACTTATCACTAACTTTGCCATGAAATTGCATATGTTCCCTGACAATTCACGATTTACTGTCAGTCTTTACTTTTGGCATGGTTGCAGAGCTAGGCAGTTATGCATTACTTATCGTGATGAACATTATTATTATTTATTATTTTTACATTTATATCCTGCTCTTCCTCCAAGGAGCCCATCCTTGAGTTTCTCTTTCACAACAACCCTGTGAAGTAGGTTAGGCTGAGAGAGAAGTGACTGGCCCAGAGTCACCCAGCTAGTATTATGGCTGAATGGGGATTTGAACTCGGGTCTCCCTGGTCCTAGTCCAGCACTCTAACCACTACACCACGCTGGCTCTCAACATGGCATCCCACTTGCTCAAAAGGTCTTAGCATTCTAAGGGGGGTCGTTGCTGCATAACTGTCATCCCCTGAAATAATTGGTTTAGCCAAATGTCTCTTATTGTATACAGTTTTGTGCTTTCTTTGCAGTCTGCTGCTTTCTCTGACCTTGATATCAGTACCTGAATTACACCCAGGGCTGGTGGGGAAACTGTTCAGCCTTAGATGCAGAGATTATTGTGCCTTGGCTGCCAGTTTCCATGGATGATATTTGAGTCATCATGGGTCATTTTGCTGCTAGAAGGCCTAGAGTGATGACAAATTTCCAATGGAGTTGTGAAACTTAGCTCATCCTTTGAAAAGGCTGCAATAAAGGCCTTGGGAAAAGGAGAGACAAAACTTGCTGTGAAACTGTAAACACAGCTTCCCGCCTCTACATTTTCATGAACTGAGCACAAAAGATGGCCATTAAACTTAAAAACTCCAGCCACTCCTAGCTTAGATGTTTTGAGATAAATAAAATTAGATGGGATTCTGATTAAATTTATTTGAAGAAGTCACATTGAAATTAAAAGTCTTCTTTGAGTAAATTTAGTTAGGATATCAGCCATCACTATGAAAAGAGGGACAATGGAGGTCTACACAAGAGAACTACAACATGTATGCCAATTGTAGGCAAAGGAGCCCCATAAGGGCAATCTAGTAAAGGCAACAGAAAACCTAATAACACATTTTTGAAGGAACTCTCATATAGAAACATGTTCCTGACAGCCACTCATATGGTAGGCAGCAGAAAACACACATGGGTGATCTAACTAGAAATCCTGATAATGGGAACAACAAGCCATTGAGTGATGCCTCCAATATGCTGCTTCCAAAGCAGTGGCTGTGTTAGTCTGTTGCAGGCACCAAAGGACTAACAAATTTACTTTTGCATCAGCTCTTGCGGACTAAAGCCATGAAATTGCATCTGGTGAAGTGGGCTCTAATCTATGGAAGTTTATGCTGAAAAAATGTATTAGTCTTTAAGATGTCACAGCACACTAAAGCTGTTCACACAAGTAAAAACTGGGTAGGACAAGGGTCCTACCCAGGTTTAGGAGCTGTGCACACTCCCACTTTTTGCTTGTGTGGAAGCAAACAGCAAGGTAGGAGGAGGGAGAAGTGACTGCATGGAAGCAAGGTAGAAGGAAAAGCTGGGTAGGACAGCTTTTCCTCCTACCTTGGTCAAATGCTGGGTATGAAAGCTGGGTGGGCAGCATTGTCCTACCCAGCTCCTGTCTCCCACACATTCACTTCTCCCTCCTCCTACCTAGTTTGCCCCCATACAACCGAAAATTGGGATTACACTTAGCTCCCAAACTAGTCTGTTCTAGCCAGTTTTCGGTTGTGTGAACAGTCTCTCTGTGTTGTAGCCCATGTACTATGAGGCTGCTCACATTAGCGGCCTTACCCAGGCTTGGGCAGCCCTAGGTGGGTAGGGCTACTTGTGTGAAGTGCCAGGATCAAGGCCAATTCTGGTGCTGCCCTCCTGGGTAGCCCAGGATTTTTACCCGACTGTTAACCTGGGTAGAAGGGCAATAGCGTACCCCTCCACCCAGGTACAGGGTCAGGTTTTACCCAGGTACAGGTCAGACACAGAGCCTGATGCCTAGAGTGCCCGATTCATGGCAGGATCCCTCTACACACTGTGCTTGTTGTGCAGTGCATTGTGGATATCTGGAGGCTGGGATGCACTTTACCGGGCTCCAGAATGCTGCATGGCTCACAGAAGCACTGATTGTGTGGGTGCATGAGCAATGCAGCTCAGGATTATGCTGGATCATCTGGGGGGAAGGTCGGTGCTACCCCACCTTCCCCTCTCCCACCCTCCCTGGCACTCTCAAAGGTCGTGTGAATGACTTCTATGTCTCACATAGCTGAAATATGAGAATAACCTACAAAACAACAACCATATTTGAAAATTGCTTGTTCATTTCCTACAAATATCTTGAGTTAACCAGAATCGGGCTTCCCAACTTATGTCTTTGACATTAATTGTTCAATATACATACATTAATTCAGGACAAAAGGTAGATTTAATCAGACGTTAGGGACCTTATTAGTGGATGAGACAGAAAATGAGATCTTTCAAATATGGACTTTTCTGAATACAAAGCTACAGCACAAGCCCTCATGTGCTCTCATGAATATTCTTTCAAGAACATTCATAGCATATGTGACCCAGACTGTCTCCCCCGAAAACATCTGGTAACTGGTGTGGATCCAGTATTGCCATGTGGAAAATTGTACTAGTTTTATAAGGGGCCAATTTCCTTGCTTCAAAATAATCTGGGTGAGTGCACAATGCTGCAAATTTGCGAGATGGGCTTCAAAATGGGAAATAATGTGGAAAATGCAAAAGATGGTTATTGGCGGTTGCCGTCCGTAAGCACACTGGAGAATATTTTAAAAGCAACAGAAGCAGTTTAAAAGCAGTTTTCCATCTACCTCTGATTCTCAAATTCTAGGAACTGACAATCGGGGACGGTCTTTCTGCATTATGATCAACAGTTCCAGTTTGTGAAGATGGAGGTTTCACAACAGCCAGGGTTGTGACAAAATAGAAACTACAGAGCTGTGGTAAGATGTCATATTCAGTAGGCCAGCCCTAGGCAGAGTAGTGGTGTATCCCTCCAGAAAAAGAGGAAATTGGGGGGTGAGGGGGGAAGAGACTTACTGAATACAGTTTTGCCACATGAAACTTTGCCTAAGTCTCATTTTCTAAAAACGAGTTTCTGCTTTTTCTGACCCTTCATTTTTACCATCTTATAATGACTTATGAAAACTGAATTGTCTAAATTGAGACAAGCCTCTCTACCTTTTCACGTGTTCTTTTATTTCGTGATCTGGTGTATTTCTAACAATAGACCAATTTCTTTCACATGTTGCAGAATATGGAGGAATCTGAAGCAAGGAAGAAGCTTAGGAGAGTAAAGGCCAATACATCTTTTCTTATATGAATATATTTGAACACCTTGTCTTAAACATTTTATTTACAATTCCAAAAAAAAAAATTCATAATACATTTCCCCCCCAATTTTTCAAAACAAACAAAACAAAAACCCCAGAAACATTTTTTTTTGGAGCGGGGGGCAACAATTGAGTTTCTTTTCCATCCCACACCCCCTCGGTTTTATTTCCAGACCTTCACATCTCTAGCCCAGTGTAGCTGCTCAGTCTCCAGGTATTGGGAGATATGCCTAATTACTTGGAAATTACTTGCAAGCAAATATGTTTCAGATGGAGGCATTATGCAGAAAACTGCAAAGGAACTTGGAGAACAGGTGAAAGGAAAGTATTAGTCATAACTGACATGGATATTTGCATACTGCTATCTATTTTATCATAGCATAAAAAGGTGTTGGTAGTATGAAAAGAATGGGAATCTATAGGTAGGTAAAATGCGTATGCCTATAATGGCCAAACTGCAAGGCAGCTTCCACTGCTTTCTGTAATTAAATTATTTTATGCAGAGAAGGCAGAAAATGCTATTGCACTCAGTAAGTTAAACACTTGACATTTTTAATCCCAGGAAATGCAACATTTCAGAAGTCTAGATATGTTTATTAATTAGTGATTATTAACACCCAGTAAACAACATTATGTCTTGTAAAAACACAATCTTTCTTCACAGCATGGCGCTGAAATCTATTATTCACTGATTCCATATGCTGAAATACACTCAAATGATCACAAATGACCTTAAACATTAGATAAATGTAAATGAGGACATTGTTGAAAATGTGCTTTTGATTGATATCTAAAAGACCAGGTTGGAAAGCTTGACAAGAGATGGAGTCCTGCACACAGTACGCGGCAATTGGAAACCTACAGGCTAGATGGGCACACATGGAACAAAAAGGGGGCCTGTTCATAAAGAGCTGAAAGTCGGGGTAATCAAGATCTGGGGGGACATGCTCATTTCAGATAGTTGGAACCTGAAATAACAGGCCACTGTACTTGTGGCTGGTAAGCACGATGCAATCAAAGAAAAAGAAAAAAAGAACCAGTGGTCAGCATGCTGTGTAATCCACAGCATTTCCAACCTGCCGAAGCTGCTGCACATATGAAATGAAGCCCCGGCGGTGTTGCAGAGGCAGGCAGTTGCGCAATGCCCTAAAACCACACGCGGCCACTTGCGTTGCTACTTTGGACGTTTCCAAAGGAACTAGTGCAATGCAAGGGCCCACATGCTGTTTTAGGTTGTTGTGCAACTGCCCGCATCTGCAACACCGCCAGGGCATATGTGTAGCAGCTCCAGTGGATCAGAAACTCCAGTGTTGAGTTGCGCAGCATGTTGGCCAATGGTCCGACATAAGAATCAAGGGTTTAGTATCTGGCTAGTGATTGGACAGACATATTGAAGCTCTTCTCACGATCGATGAGAAGAGCTTTGGGGCTAACTGCAGACAAGCTTGTCCCTGCAGACAAACAGCCACTTGTAGCTCGGTGGCCAGATCAGCCGCCCACACAACTGCTGGCTCCATTATCGAGCCAGCAGGGGCGGCAGGGATTGGGGGCCGCGTGGCCCCTGCAAGTTCCAGGATGCCCCACGTGAGTGCATGGGACATTCTGGAGAGACCCCCTGAGCCCGGGAGGCTGTTTGCAGCCTCCCGGTAGGGGGTCTACTCGTGTGTCGCCATACGCCGCGGCAACCCACAAGCAAAAAGATGAGGTTAACTACGCACTCCTTCCATTCACCTCATCTTAGGGGAGGGTTAGTTAGGGGGTTTAGCCGCCTTGGGAGCACGGGGCTCGACTGCGAGCCCAGTGGTTCCCATGATCCCTGGAAAGCGGGTTAAGCTCCCTTGGCCCGCTTTCCAGTGATCGTGAGAATAGCTTCATTTTCTACTGGTCTGCATCTGGACTAAATTACTCTGGAGTTGTCCAACTGAAATTAAATAGTTATTTGGAGTAACCTAGCCTGGATGTCCAAAGTATGTTTCCCCCCCAAAACATGTCTTCCAACCAGTGGCAGCCAGGAGCTCTGGGATGGGGTGGTGAGGCAGACAGTATATGACTTCAGAAAACTGGTGAATTTACTCGCTCCCACTGCTTTGCCGCCTGTGTGCCTGGACTGGTGGCTGATCCAGCCTCCCACACAGCCAGCCCTTTCATGACTTTCTGCCCCCCCCACCCACCCAATGCTCAGCTACCTGATGAACATGCACAGTGGCTGTTTCAAGGGTCAGCACAGCAGTTTTTCAAATGGCATCGGCCAGCTGAGCCTTGGAGGCAGGTTAGCTGCTGGCCCCAGAACGCAGGATACCAGGCAGTGGCAGCAGGTAAGTTTCACTGATGTTTAAAGTCCAGTGCTGCCTGCTTCGCCACCCGCACTGCCCCAGAGCTCATCAGCCACCACAGCTTCCAACCGAGGTTTCCCAATCCCTAAGCCTTCAGTTTAGAACTGAATTATTAGGTACACATCTGTGAAAACGCAAAATATGAAAAGCACCTTTCCCTGTGTGTGGTGGTTAGAGTGTTGGATAGGAACAGGGAAACCTCGGTTCAAATCCCCACTGGGCCTTGAAGCTCACTCAGTGGCCCTGGGCCAGTCACTCACTCACAGTTTACTTGCATCACAGGGATGGCTGCAAAGATAAAATACGAAAGGGGAGATGCTTATTTATGCTGCCTGGCATCCCTTGGAGGAAGGGCAGGATAAAAAACATAGAGATTGTGCACATGGCCTCTGGTGGCTATTGCGAAGGGCCAGGGCCAGATTAAGCTAGTGCGGGGCCTGTAGCATATGTTATAAAGGGGCCCTAAATTTTTTTACATGCCCATAAATATTAAAACATAAATTATTTACTTGCATAGTAAAGTGATTCACTTTTTTCATTTGCTATATTTTGGAGTATGGGAGACCAAGCCACAAACTCACACTTACTACAACAGTGAATATTTATATACCATTTTCTAATCAAAATTCTCCAAGTGGTTTACATAGAAAATAAAGAGTGGAGAGATGATTCTCTGTCTCCAAAGGGCTCACACTCTAAAAAGAAAAATGTGGTAGGCTCCAACAACAGCCACTGGACAGATGCTGTGCTGGGCCTTCTCTTAAAAGGCACATTTAGCAGAAAAGGGATATTTTATCTAACACGGACCCAATAAAACAGGTAAAGTTTTAACTTTAATTCCCAGTTGGAAGCCGGGCGTGTGGGACCCTCAAAAACGCGGGGCCTGTCGCGAATGCTACATTTGCTACTACGTTAATCCGCCTCTGCTAAGGGCTGTGGGGAAGACAAGAGTTCACCTGCCTTGCCCAGCAGGTGAGGAGCAGCAGCCACCCTCCCCTCCACCACGCTTCGTGCCCACACAAGTGACGGCAGGGCGGCAGCAGGAGCCGGGAGCAGCACTTCCCCTCCTCTCATCCCAGAGTGCCACACTCGGCACAGCCACTCCTCCCCACCCCACCCCCGGCTCACTACCAGAAATGATGTTTGGCCTGACGGAAGTCTTTTAATCTTGCAGTGACTGTGCTCACGATTGCCTGCCAAGGTTAAATGAGGTTCGTTTAGCCTCGGCAAATGCTTTCTAACCTTGGTTTAAAAGTTGGGCTAGCGGGGGCAGAAGTGCTGGGATTGCCCTAGCCTGGGTTGGTCTGCCCGTGTGGATAGCCACACAATGTGATAGATGTTCCATTTCATCATGGTAGGTGAACACTATTGAAAAGACAAAGGCACAGTTTCAGCCAAAGAAAAATTTCCTCCCAACATCAAATATGGGGTCAAGCTGGACTCTTAGATACAGAAGCAAGGCTTATTCATTGATAGTTCAGTAAGAGGGCACACCCACCTATTGTGTGGATAAGTTCCCAGATTCAATCCTTAGCATCTGGAATTATCTCCACTAATAAGGCCATGTCACTCAACCTGACCAAAGCTGCTTCTTTTCTCCACGTGTACATATCAGCACCGCCCATCAGGTGGAGGTGGGCATGCACCACCTTACAAAGTTCTTAAGGTTTCCCACCAGGGTACTCTAAAGTAGAGATTCTCAACGTTGGGTCCCCAGATGTTATTGGACTTCAACTCCCATAATCCCCAGCACCAGTGGCCTTTGGCTGGGGATTATGGGAGTTGAAGTCCAATAACATCTGGGGGCCCAACGTTGAGAATCCCTGCTCTAGAGTTTCAGTGCAAGCACTCTGTCTCTAGCTATGGCAGCCCTCAATGTCCAAGGAAAGGGGAAATGAATATTCATTCATTCATTCATATTTCTATACCACCCTTCATCCTAAGAACCCAGGGCATTTAACAAGATAAAATGGCAGTAAAAACATAAAAATAAAACAAACATGGCTAAACATTTAAAGAGAGAAGGGGGCAACTCATTGACCAAAAGCCTGAATAAAAGGTCAGTCTTCACATTACTCCTAAAGGCTGGGAGAGAGGGAGCCATGCAGATATCAGCTGTGAGTGAGTTCCACAGCCTGGGGGGAATCACTGAGAAGGCCCTGTCCCATGTGCTTGATGAACAAGTCTCAGCAAGTGTTGGCACACAAAGCAGAGCCCTTCCCGCCAATCTAGTCAGGTGGGTAGGTTCAGCTGGAAGCAGGAGATCCCTAAGTTACTCGGGTTCCAAGCTGTTTAGGGCTTTAAAGGTAATAACCAGCACCTTGTTCCTGGAAATAGATTGGCAGCCAGTGCAATGCCTTCAGGACTGGAGTTACACAGTATGTGCGAACAGTCCAGGAGATGAATCTGGCAGCCGTATTCTGCATCATCTGTAGCTTCCGAATACTTTTCAAGGGCAGCCCCATGTCTAGCACATTGCAATAATGCAAGTGCAGAATGACTAAGGCAGGGTGACAAAGGCCAGATCCAGTCCTCTCGAGGAAGTGGGGTGAGCCTTCACAACTGGCTCACCAACTAGAGTTGAGCAAAGTTGCTCCTGGCCATCACTGCCACCTGATATTCTAGGAGCAGTGCTGGATCCAGGAAAACTCCTAAGCTGCGATCCTGCCCCTTCAGAGGGAATACAACCCCACCCAGAACAGGCTGAAACTCCAGACCCTGATCAGGAGAGGAGAGGAGAGGAGAGGAGAGGAGAGCTGGTCTTGTGGTAGCAAGCATGACATGTCCCCTTAGCTAAGCAGAGTCCACCCTGGTTGCATATGAAAGGGAGACTAGAAGTGTGAGCACTGTAAGTTATTCCCCTCAGGGGATGGAGCTGCTCTGGGAAGAGCATCTAGGCTCCAAGTTCCCTCCCTGGCATCTCCAAGATAGAGCTGCTTGCAACCTTGGAGAAGCCGCTGCCAGTCTGTGAAGACAACACTGAGCTAGCTAGACCAGGCATCCCCAAACTGCGGCCCTCCTGATGTTGCTGAACTACAACTTCCAGCATACCCAGCCACAAAAAATTGTGTCTAGGGATGCTGCGAGTTGTAGTTCAGCAACATCTGGAGGGCCGCAGTTTGGGGATGCCTGAGCTAGACCAATGGTCTGATTCAGTACATAGCAGCTTCATATGTTCCTATCAGGCCCTCTACTATCTACCATCTCCTTCTTGTCAAGATTAAGTTTCAGCTTGTTAGTGAGGGTGAGAGCCAGCTCGGTTCAAGCTGGGCTTGATGTCAAACTGGCCCAGCTCGACAGGTTCAGGGTAGCTGGTCTTGTGGCAGCAAGCATGAATTGTCCCCTTTGCTAAGCAGAGTCTGCCCTGGTTGCATTTGAATGGGAGACTAGAAGTGTGAGCACTGCAAGATATTCCCCTCAGGGAATGGGGCCGCTCTGAGGTTCCAAGTTCCCTCCCTGGCATCTCCAAGACAGGGCTGAGAGAGACTACTGCCTGCAACCTCGGACCAGCGGCTGCCAGTCTGTGTGGACAATACTGACGTAGATAGACCAATGGTCTGACTCAGTATATGGCAGATGCCTCTGTTCCTATGTCAAACTGGGCACAGTTCGAACCAAGCTGGCTCGGTACTCTGCTGGTAAAGGGGAATCTGGTGAGGATTCCCCTTTAACAGTAAAGGGGCAGTGGGGCTTCCCTAAACCTAGAGGGGGTGGAAGGGGAGTGAGTTAGTGGTGGCAAATTGTGTAGTCATGCAAAAGGCCTCTGTGCATGTGCGGAGGTCACTAAAATGGCCCCCATGTGTGCACAGAGTCTCAAACTGAGCTGAAGAAGGCCTGAACTGGGCTGCCACTAGCCCAGGCTACTTTGAGAGAGGCTGGGTGGTGGTGGTGGTGGTGCTGATGCTGCCCCCACCACTTCCCCACAGCTGCTGACTTGTAAGTACAGACTCACTCCCCTCCCGCCCACTCTAGGTTTAGGGAAGCCCCCCTGCCCCTTTACTGGTAAAAGAGTAATCCTCACCAGATTTCCATTTACAGTTAGAGCTCTGAGCTGGTTCGGCAGTCGAACCGGACTAGGTCCGATTCACTTGGTGCCAAAACTGGGCCAGGCTGGTTCGAATATGGCCCAGATTTAAACTGAACCAACCTGGCTGGTTTTGTGCACATCCTACTTGTTAGCCCCCATCCAGCCCATCACAGCTTCCAAACCATGGCTCAGAATTTCCTCCGTCTCCCTGAAATCAGATGATATAATGATGATATATCAGATGATATATGAAATCAGAGATAGAGCTGGATGTCATCTGCATATTGTTGACACCAAAGTCCAAATCTCCGGATGATCTCCCCCAGTGGCTTCATGCAGCTGTTAAACAGCAAGGGGGGACAAAATATACCTCTAACTGGGTAGTTAGCAGAGTAGTCACCTACTACTTGCCTACTATGAGCAAAGAGGCACTTCTTAAGGTGATGATTCTCTTATGTTTCACAGGTGAAGAACAACTGTCCCTGTTCTACGCCAGCACAATACCACTCTAGTGGTTGTTGCTAATGTCCACCTTCTATTTCCTTTTAGACTGTGATCCCTTTTGGAACAGGGAACTATATTATTTATTTTTTTCTATGTCAACTGCTTTAAGCACTTTTGGGGGGGAGGGGAAATAGTATGTAAATATTCCTCATAGCAGTCATCACCATTTCTGTGAAAGACATATTTTGGGGCTTCAAGTGAACACATATCTTGAAGTAGTCCCATTGACTTCAATAGGAGTGCTCCTGAGTAAAGTGCCCTGATAATCATCAATATTTTTAAAAATGGCTTTTAAAATGATGTTTTTGCATGTACCCAACCTTAATAATAACCTGTCTTATAGAGGATAAACTATATTAAATGAACAAAGCAAGTGCTTATGTAAATATAATTTTAGAAAAAAGTTTCTTTTCTAAAGAAAAAAATCAGCCTATACAGGAACTGATTTGGGATCAAGCTTGCAAGCAACAATTGCATAGTAGTACTCCGTGTTTTCACTCTATGTACTGTCAAAACACGGAGTACTACTATGCAATTGTTCCTTGCAAGCTTGATCCCAAATCAGAACCAAGCCCAAGTCTGACCAAGCCACTTTCACTGACTTTCAGTTGGGTTAATTTCACACAGACACAATATACAAGTAACGTAAGAAGTATCTTACCAGCTTGAAATTCCTTGGGCTCGGAAGACTCCTGCCTTTTGGTTTCTTCTGATGATGTCTCTTACATCTATAACACATTAGTTAAGAATAATCTCTACAATTAAAATGATGAATTGCACATTCTTCATGGTAAATACTCCAATAGTTCCAGAGGTCTCAGAAAAACTCCCTCCCACCCGCGCCAAGAAATGGTGAATCTATAGCAGTACATATTTTAATTAGGGCTGTCACCTGATTAAATAAATCTCAGTTGATTGATGATCTGGGTTTTAGGCTGCAACCCTAAACAGATTTACTAGGGAGTAAGACCCACTAAACTCAGGTGCACTTGGATAAACATGCTTAAGATTGTGATGTTAGTTGATTAATCAGTCAATTCAGCCTGCCAGAGCTGTGGGTCTGAAGGTGCATGATGCAGCAACTTTGCTGAAACTAAGCAAGTCTGGATCTGGCTAGTACTGGAATGGAAGACCATTTGGGAGCCCTAAGTATGCTCCTTGAGTTCCAGCATGGAAGAAAGGTGGGATAGAAATGTTGTAGAGACGTGGGATAAATCCATCTTATTTATTATTTCTCTGTGTAAACCGCCCTGAGCCATTTTTGGAAGGGCGGAATAGAAATTGAATACATACATACATACAATACATACAATAAATAAGAACTAAATTTGCATATGAAGAAAAAACAGTTGTTCTAAAGGGGGGGAAACATACTCTCTTTGCTCTTGTAAGATGTGACACCCCCACCAGCAGTACTAAGAAGAATAAAAACACTTGAATGTTTGCTGCAGAGTGTAGCAAACACTGGGATACAACATTTTTCAATCAAAACTTTTTAAAAATTGATTGATCTAACCAATTCATTGGTTTAAGGCTAAGTGAATAAAAATAATTAAAAACACATCTTTTAAAATAGGCTTTTAAATGTTCTATCTGCTGCTGATATCTGGAAGGTTCTTTAGTTTTTATAGTCCTCAGTTTTAAGCTTTTTATTAATATTTTTTAATTTGAAACTTTTAAAAAACACAGAGACCTATTTGTATCAGATCAAAAAGTGTGTGTGTTTTATATAAATATATATCTGAAAATGAGAATATTTGAGAATTCAAGTGAGATTTCTAGAACTCTAAGAGCTGGTGCTGCACCCTGGTGTCCCAGAGTGTGAGTCGTGAACCTGGTTCAAATCCCACTTCAGCCGTGGACTCATTCACTAAATGACCTTAAACAAGACCCTATGCTAGTGCAAGGATGCAGCATAAGGTAGGGGCGTAACAAGGCTGGAGTGGGCCCAGAGACAAAATTTTAAAATGGGCCCCTCGCTGATACACACACACATACTTCACAATATATAGTCATGTGACTTGCCTCTGGGGGTGCCCTCGAGGCATGGGAGCCCCCAGGCAGCCACCTCCCCTTGCCTAATAGTAGTTACGCCCCTGGCATGATGACATTATGCTAACAAAGGAATGCCTGTTCCAGATTAGTCCTTGTGCTGGCTTAAAATGTTGACAATCTGCACAATGCATTGCACAATGTGCTGCATAACAGGTTGTGTAACCTGGTAGGTCCAACCTTTTCTACGTCCCTGAGCTCTTCCACTCATGACTGCACAACATCACAATTGGACAACATCACTTTGTGCAGCCTTGCAAGCTTTTAAAGTATGTGCTACATTTCTCATGCTAGCACAACTCTAGTCAACATGTAAACCCCATCCCACTATCCTTGTTTACACACAACACTACCACAAGGGACTGCCTAACTGAGCATCTGTACAATGCCACCTTGTATGTATGCATGTGCAACTTTGTTGCACTTGTTCAGCATTAGTCTGGAGGTCAGTCACTGATGTTCACAACTTTTTCATTTTTCTGCCTTCAAACACAGTCAAATAGTCATGCATATATTTTAAAGCAATCAATCCCAGACTAAACTAAAGCAAGACAAAAACATACATGGATATGCCCACATGCTGCGGTAATCTAGAGAGGCCAGCTATGTGTTTTTCAGCACAGAAAAATGCAGAAAGGGTTATGTGTGATCAGGACTTTTCAATAGTAACACTCCAGTTATGGAAGTACCCTGGGAGAACTGACTAGTCACTCTCTGAGCACATTCAGACACCAGATGAAAATGACCATGCTTGAGCATGCATCTGAACACATTGCTTTTTAATTATTTGTTGCTGATGATGTGCTTTTGCATTGTTGCTAATGCTGTACTGTTATTTTGTTGTTCTTTATTGTTTTACTGTTTTTAATAGTACTTGCTGAAATACGGTAAGCTCAATTCGAGTAGAAGGTGGCTATTTTTATCATCATTTCTATTTCTTCATACAAGTATATCTATAAATTGAGTAAATACATTCTTATTAAATCAACAAAGTTATGCAATACTATTTTTCATGATGTTCTGAACCAGTTAATTGTTCAGACGTTGGTAGGAAATATGTTTGACTTTAGGTTTTACTGAATATCATACTGTGATTCTTAACTCTAAATTTCTCCCAACATAGATATTTGGGGTCCATCAGTTAAGAATGATTCTTAAATCAAGAGCACATCAATGAAGAAAGGGTGGAACCAGTTGAAGCTGCTGTATCTATCATGAGAATCAAGGAAGTGGGAAGCCTCAGTTTCCAAATACTCATACATGGAAGTATTTCTGCTAAAATCAACAGTTTTTTCTTCTGTCTAGGAAGTTTTAGCTCAGAATGTGTTAAAGAATTCCTGGAAATACAACTGAAACCACATGTATCCAAACAATTCATGTGGACATATGGATGTGACATGTCAAACATGTCATGTGGTTACAAGAACTGTTAAGCACTAATACACTTCGCCATCTAAAACATATAAATTGCTCTGAGGCCAATTTACAGATCATTTAAGTCAAACTGAAATGTAATCCTAGTAAATCCCATGACAGTATATTGGAATCTGTTAACTAAAATTATTCTAAATGAGGGATGTGTGAAGCTTGTCCCTCTGTTTCCACTGAGTTCTTCACTTTGCCTCCTCAAGATGTCAGAAAGCATTATCATGTGTAAAATTGTCTCAGATAATCTTGCTCTTCCATACATGTTTTGTGCTTAATGGGTTCTTAGGTTGTTGTTTTAATTTCAATTGTGCAAATCGAGTAGTTTTCACAGTCAAGTACGGGTTCCGATTCCGGTGTCAGGGAGAGGAGATGTTTCTTTTATGAGCTCCGTTCTATCTTAGCTATTTAGGTATGTTTATAAATATTTCTAGCTACTGTTGCTCTTTCCTTATCAATTTAGTCAGTTGTTATGAGGAAAAGTCTGCAAATCTAATTGTGCAAATCCAGAGGCGTAACTGGGGAAAACGGCGTCCAGGGCAAGCTCTGTCTCTGAAATTGCGCCCCCGCCCCCCCACATCCTAACACTATATCTGCAGTCCTGCACCCTGGCCGGCGGCCCGAGGGAGTCGTCGTGTTCCCCCTGATGGCTTGTGGGGAGGGGAGTGAGCGTGGCAGTGGCAGGCGGTGGCAGATCGCCGAGTACAGAGCGACGCCAAGGCCTGCCTTCTGGCCCAGCGTCGCTGCCAGCTCGTGCCGCACCGCCGCCACTACCTGCGCCCTGGCCGGCGGCCCGACGGAGTCGTCATGTGTCCCGGGCCCCCTGATGGCTTGTGGGGAGGGGAGTGAGCGCGGTGGTGGCGGGCGGCGGCGGGACGCCGAGGCCTGCCGTCTGGCCCGGTGTCACTTCCCAACTGCGAGGTGTCGCTCTGTACTCAGCGATCCGCTGCCGCCTGCTACCGCCGCGCTCACTCCCCTCCCCACAAGCCATCAGGGGGCACATGACGACTCCGTCGGGCCGCAGGCCAGGGCGCAGGTAGCGGCAGTGGCATGGCGCGAGCTGGCAGGGGCGTCCGGTGGCTGCCGCCGCCCTGAAAAAATTTTTTTGTGGGGAAGGGGGGGACATGGCACTTTTTGGCACCCCCCACGTGACCCACCAAAGTGGCGCCCAGGGCACGTGCCCTGCCTGCCCCCCCTAGTTATGCATCTGTGCAAATCTATCCACATTATAGTGCCAGATCAGCACATGTGTCATGATGAATGGCACAAGTTGTGGCTGGGAATGTGCATGAGATTCTGCATGCTACCAAGAGTAATGCTGTGGTCACAGACATCCGCATGTGGCTAGCATTCTGAGGTGCATTAGGTTGGTTTTCCTCTCCTCTCTGCCTAGCTTGTACAAGGGGATGCACATCCAATCACTCATAAGGTTAGGATAAATTGTCCACACAAGTGAGAACAATTATCAAGTTCAAAATTGAACGTTGCAGATTACTGCAACATCCCAAACAGACAGATCTGGAAGTCAGTCCTCCTGATCTCAGTAAAACTTGTGATTAAATACATGCAATCAAAAAATGCAGCAGAAATCACCCCAAGGTCATCAGACTGTTCATCTCCTCCTTTAAAGCATTGTCCTAGCCAGGGGCGTAACTATAATAGGGCAAGGGGAGACAGTTGTCTGGGGGCCCACTGCCTTGGGAGGCCCCCCAGAGGCAAGTCACATGACTGACTCCCCCAGCCGCACACCCACCCGGGCTTCCTTGAGTTGTATTCATCCTCTGAAACTGATGTGAGTGTTAAGACCTGGAGCTACCAGAACAGCATGCCTTTCTCTAGCACCATTAGATGACTTGAAGCGTCCACAATTTACAAAACTTAAAAAAAAAATTTAGGATGATGTTCTGTTGTGGCACATAGGTTGTGGCACACAGGTGTGTGTGTGTGTGTGTGTGTGTATTTTGTTACCACTATTCAGCCTCATTTAAGATTTCTTTACTTCATGAGCTGAGCTTCAGTGAGGGGGGGGCATTTTAAAATCCTGTCTCTGAGCCCACTCCAACTTTGCTATGCCCCTGGTCCTGGCAAACCATTGCCACTGTACGATTGTGTAGAACCAAGTGAAGCAACCAAGAATCATCTAGTTGGCTGGTGGTGGTATACTTCAATCTTTAACACATTTACTTGAATTTCAGTAGTACACACTTGTAGGCAATTGTGTTCACAGCCCAGTCCCACAGTCCTGAAGCAACTCCCATTTGATTCCTAAAGGACATACAAAAGAACATACACATCTTTTAAAAGAGGCTTTTAAATGTTTCACCTGTCGCTTATATCTGGTAGGTTCTTTCGTTTTAGTTTAGTTTAGTTTAGTTTTCATAATTCTCTGTTTTTTTGCTTTTTTAAAATAACGTTTAATTTGAAACTTTAAAAACAACTAATTCTGATTGTGGCTTTAGCATGGATTTCTAACACATCGCCAACGTATCAACTTACTTAATTTGGTTAATTTTATTAGTCTTATTTTACATTATATCTATTTTATAACTGTTGTGAGCCACCCCAAGCAGTAGTGTACTGGAAGGGTGGGGTATAAATATTTTAAATAAATAATTTTTAAAAAACAACACCAGCCTTAAAAATAGCGGTAGCTCAGTGACATGCAGGATGGGTTGCACTGAAGAGTAGTTATTTTATGTGGAGCAATAAATGCAAGTTCACCCTACTATGTTGTCTGCTGGTTGCAATCTCAGTGCAGTAAACTACTACCATACATTTGATGAGTAACTTTGTGCTGATGCAACTACTGTGGCTCCATTGTGACTAGAATGAAGATAATCTTTAGGTGAGTTGTCTTCATTCCCCGGTCACCGCTCCCCTTTCATATGCCCTTATGACACACTTGTAGATTTGTGGGTAATCCTAGCACAGAAGTGCCTGTCCAGTTTGTTGTTGTAATGGCATAGATATAGTGGCCAGGTTGGAAGTTATGCAAACAATGGCTGTCCTTCTGACTAATGGCGCATGGGCACTGCTAACATCAGCTCCTATGCAGCACTAGCACCCAAGCTGGTCTCTGCACTTTCCAAAGCACGGGTTGTGCAAGAGCACAAATACTTTTTGGAACTTGCCTGCACTCCAGAACTGTGAAGTTATTTTGTTGGTTGGTTGGTTTAACACATTTGTATACTGACCAAAACACAAGTCTCTGGGCAGTTTACAACAAAACAGTAAAAACAATAACATGACAACCATTTAAAATTTAAGAACATTAGAACTATTTAGAACACAATTAAAACAATATCTAATTAAAAGCCTGGGCCAACAAATACGTCTCGACTGCCATTTTAAAAGTTGTCAGAGATGGGGAGGCTCTTATTTCAGCAGGAAGTATGTTCCAAAGCCTCGGGGCAGCAACAGAGAAGGCCTGTCCCTGAGTAGCCACCAGACGAGCTGGTGGCAACTGCAGACGAACCTCTCCGGATGATCTCAATGGGTGGTGTGGTTCATAGCGAAGAAGATGTTCTCATAAATGTTAAAGAGGAAACACATGCTTGACCCTCAGCAAAATGTTTCCACTCTAACATTACTGTGCAGGCAAGCTCTGAAAAGTATTTGCACTCTTGCACAAGAGTGACTGTGCTTTGGAAAATGCAGAGACCAGCATGGAGGCTAGTGCTGCATGGGCACTGATGTGAGGAGGGTCCATGCTTCGTTAGTCAGGATGTCAGTCAATGTTTAGAAAGACAAACACAATAGCAGCATTTCTACAATGCATGACAGCGGGAGTACCAGAGGCTCAGAAGGCCATGCTAAACGAACTCCATAAATGTAATACAGTGTTTTTGTGTGTGCAGTAGATGCAAAACAATAGCTATAACATCATTTTTCCTAGAAGCCCTCCATACTTTGGATGAGTCTTTTGAAATGTTTCCATGGCATTCTGCATAATGCCATGATCTGAACCATATTCTCACAGAAAAAAGAAAGGGCATGACTAATCTCATAAGTAGCTACATATTATTTGATTAATAGAACTAATTCACTAATAAAACAATCAGAATAAGGCTAACTCTTATACCTCCTTTTAAAAAAGCGGCTTTCAATACTTGGTTTAGCTGTGTAAACATAAAGACCGGTCCTATAACCCTTAATTTACACAGATATCCTAGTGAGATTGAAATCAACAGAATGTATACATTATATATAAATGGATACAGTAGTTTATCCAACATATTTTACATAGCATAGAAATCCGCATGTGGAGACAACCAGATTAAACCTACCATTTACAACCTAGACATTTTCTATTTAAAGATCCACACACTATTTAGTGACCATTATATTATACTGTGACAGTTCTTTCTACTATGGATATTTTAATGTAGTCTAAGCTTGCTTCATATTTTTAGACACCCTATTTAAATCCACATGTACAGGATCAGAAAGAGAATTAACATAGAATGCAAATCACTTTATAGAGTCCCACAACAATTTTTCCTAATCAAATGCCCAATTAGTGATGTAGAACTTCTGTGTTACATTTAAACGACTGCATGTTTTTTTAAGAGTGAAATGTTTAAATATAGTCAGAACCTTCATACTGAGATCTGGCTAAGGGGTCAATAGAATGGCTCAAGGCATAAAATTCAGATCAATATTTCTTCAAAGTTTAGAAGATGTAAATCTGATGTTCAGATTCATCATTACATTTTCCTTTAGCACATTTTGGTTTTTAGCGACTGTATCATTCTAGTAAATAGCAGAATCATAAGTTTATCAAAAATAACCATCGCAGTGCAAAAATACTATTTCAAGATGGCTAATAAATAAACATTACTCTGCAATGCAGTTGCTAACAGCAAACAGAACTTCATTTCAATACAGTTAATGGGATACAGCAACAGTACAAACTAATACACTGTAAACTAGAGTATGGTGCTACAGGTGATAACAGTAACAGTTTTAGAGTTTTAAACAAGGAAATACATGCATGTTCACATGCAACATAACACCACTTGGGAATATTAAAGTCACCCTAAACTATTATGCATATGAAGAGAGAGTGCTTGAAACCTGACATAGTTAGTTCAAAAGCAGGCCTATGTATTCCATGCACCTGATAAATAATGATTTTGTATTAAGGGAGCACATGCTTTGACATCCCTATAGCAAATGAAATTATTACTCTCACAAATTAATTGACAATCAACCCATCAAAGACTGATGTGACACAATATATTCAGTAAGGGTGGTTAAAACACCCACCCACATCCACACACCATTTCGCAAAAGCAGGACCCCTAGGTATCCTCTGTGAATAATGCTAATAACAGCAACAATAATAAGTATGACAATGATGATAATATAAAAGTGGATGCTCAGATGCAATGCACTATTGCCAGGTCGATTTTCAATTACATTTCACTGATGTATTCATTTGTTTCTTAATGTGTTCATCTTGGCCATTAAGAATAATTAGCAGGCTTGCTTAGTGATTTCCTGGCTTCTGACTGATTTTTCCTCTTCCTGGGTTGACACCATTTTGACTTTTTAGAAAGGAATTTGTTGACATTATAGTGTAACTGGCATTTAATTTAAAGTTCCAATAAATTTAAAGTAAACTCTAATTTGAAAAAAAAGGACATTTTAACACTAAGATTTTAACTATGCATGGAACAGAATCTAGAAGAGGGACAGTATGTAAAACTTGTTCACTTAGTGGGGTTTCTATATGTGTACACAATTAATTGTTCAAGCACGCTAACAATGGTGTTGAAAGTTAATAAAAACACACATCGCTTTTCATATCAGCTTGGTAAACTAATCTTAACATATTCAACTGGAAATATGTTCCATGGATTTCAACATAACATTTTCATGTAAGCATTTAGTTAGTAATTTTCTGTCTACATTTACATGGTATTCCAGTGGGGCTAAAGTGAGAAGAGTCTTGTCTAAAATATGCTATATATGTTTTGCCCATATAGCAGAACACAAAACCACAAGATAATGCTACTGGCTATTTTATTACACACTTTTAAATAATGCACTTTGCAAAGTCTGTACTCTGCTGAACTGATGCTCAGTTATAAAAGTAACACTACTTCAAGATGTAACTTAATAAAATAAGTAGCTTTTTAAAATCTAAAGCTCTAAAATTAAAAAAGAAAAGCATGCCACCTAACTAGCACTATGACTCATCAGAGGACTTCAGCAATGCAATAAAACTTCAGAACAGATAGGCAAGAAACAGCTAAAACTGTTCAATGCTCAACTGATGATTCTGTGGGCAAGCTAAAACTGAGCTTAAACTAGTTGCTGAGTGATATAACTTGATTTTGCTGGAGTATCTTCCACTTAAATAGATTGGGTTTTTTTCAAATATTTCCTTTTGTGCATTTTTTGCTTTTTCACAGAAGTATGGGAGAATTTAGAAAGTGATGCTTAAACACTGTGGTACATTGGATGCAACAAGACAGTGCATTCCAGGAACGGCGGGGGGTGGGGAGTGGGAATCAAACAAGATTTTTCTGGCTGAAGACTATAACCCTACACGAGCAGAAGAAAAACATGTTTTAAAGCCATGAATCATATTTTAAAGGATATGGTAAGTGATTAAGACTGGTTTCTTCACTGAATTCTCTAAATATTTGAAACAGATGTAGCTGTCTTGTGGTCCCTTAAACAGGGAATATAAGCTTTCCTGAAGACTGATATTCTTGTATTACTTATTGCATCTGTGTTTAAAATATACTCCCGCCCCCAGTTTTTTTTAATGAAAACATCTTATAACAGTGCTTAAATAAAATTGCCAAAAGGACTTATTTTGATAATGTTAACAAAGAGATTTCTTCATAAGTTTGATATCACAGACCCCCCCCAACATGCAAATGACATTATCATCAAGAACCAGAGCAAACAGATATCTTCTGCTTTTCCCTCTCAATTTCTAACAGCCATTAATATTCACTATGGGACTCAGTTCTTGTGCTATTGTAGACATTTAGTTAGTTGAGAAGGAATAATTTGAAGTCATATTAAAGTGCAAATATGTTTATCTGCATATGAATTAATAAGATAAAATTTAAAAAAGTATCCAAATACAGTAAATTATAGCTGTACTGAATGGAGAACATTTATTAGAAAACTGTGTCTGAAGAAAAATAATGGACAATTGGCAATCAATTATATAAACATGCAGCTCATCTGAAATTAGGAAGACGTTGGTAGGAATGATAGTGAATCCGTACTCCAGTATAGACAAAACACAGAAATTAGGTGAATATATGCATAAAGTATGCATTTATGTTCTATTAAAAACTTAGCATTCAAAACAGAACAAACATAGAATAGACCAGCAAAAGGAAAATACCATCAAACTGGAATGGATACTTAGCTCTGCTACTGTACATTTTAAAATTGATCTTATTTGAATGAAATCTTTGAATATGTACTTAAACGTGAGACCAGTATTTGTCATGTTGGTGCTTTTTGTCTAAATATGCATACTTTCCCCCCACCGCCCACCCCCCAATGCAAAGAGAGAGTGGATTTATTCTAAGGAGCACTATAGGTCTATTCAAGGATTTTCCTTTTTTTTAAAAAAAATAAAATTATCTCTAGTGGATGTTTGTGTATATACATATATTAATATATACATCCCTTGCTGTCTTTATATCAATTGTTGCTCAGCCAGCAAAAAAAAAAAAAAAAAGGAAAAAAAAGGAACGAGCCTAACCAACCAGTTTTCTATCTGAATAAGGATACTTTTGATGGCCTTTTCATTTCCATCAGTTAACAGAACTTCTTTGACATCTGCAGAAATAGCAACCTGGAAGGGAAGAAGGAAAAAAAAGAGCACAGCAAACAATGAGCAAATATGCCTGTCTGTGTGGAAGTGAAGACAGGAGTGACAAGCCTTCAGTATCATGCTTCCTCACCTATTTCTCTGTAACAGTCTTCAATCTTTTTTCATTTTATGTCTGCATTATTTTAATCATTCAATCAAATCAGTCAATACTTTTATCATTCCATTTGCGGGAGCCTCTATCTTGCTATCATTCTGTTCCGTAATTGCATTGTGACAGCGGATGATGGTATTCTGAGAGGCTTTCATTTGCGGGCTTCTGTTTATCTAGTAGAGCCATCATACGAGGCTGTCACTCTGCCTTTCAGCTTGCTTCTGTCTGACTGCCTGATGCCCTTCATATAACTTTGCATTGCAGGCAGATGGCTTTGTAAGGGTAATTTTTTTGTGAGCTTTGACATGCTCGCACATTGGGCTGTAACCTCGACACATTGTGTAAGAACGACAGGTTTGTCAAATGCCAATCAGTGTAACAATATGCTTTTATTTGTAGAGACATAAAAACTTGTCTAATGCACTGCACTGCTACATAATATCTCCTGAATACATGACTCAGAACCCAGAGAATGGGGAACAAGGCTCCTGAATGGCCAATCTAATTCAAAAGAATCTAATTACCGAGAGCTCTGGATCATGTTTGTTGGTGTAATAATGCAGGCAAAACATTAGCAGCTATATCATGGTGCTCCAACTGTGATTCGCCAGGCTATTCCTGTATCTTAGCAAATGGGGGACTATAATCTGAAAGGTGGGGGGGGGGGAGAGAGTTTCAGCTATGGCAATGAAAGACAGGCCATACATGGCCTGCAATGTCACAACAAGAGATATTGACTACACTGAGGCAAAATGTTTCTGCTCATCGAGGCAACCATAAAATCAATATGATACGAAAGCAAGTCAATCTAGAAGCTCTCTCAAGACGCTGCAGCTTGACCGCAGCTGATTCTGTTGACAGTTCTCTGACCCAGCAGTTGGAGGCACTGGAACATTTTTCCCCTTTTGTTCCTCTCTCTGAATGGGATTGGAATTGAGAAAAGACCTACCATGAGCCCAGCCAAGCATGTCATGCCACCTCCTAGCTCACACACAGCAAGGCCCCTGAAAGAGAGAAAGGAAATGGTAGAACCCATACAAATTAGATGAAAATGGCCAGAGAGACATATATGTTACAAGAACAAATTGCCATCTGTAGCGAGCGCTGAGGTACCAGGAAGTAGCAGAGACACGACTGGGCTACCTCATGTCGTTTTGCGTTTTAAAAATAATTATGAAATAGAAAAGTCACAAAGCAGGCAAACCAGTAGGGGTTCCCTCATTAGCGTTCAGTGCAACATTACCACCGCTGAGCTGAAAAAATCCGAGAAGGTTCTTTCCCCCCCGCCTTGTCAATGGCACTGTCTTTTAGAACTAAACTAGCTAGAGTAGCGAAAGATAATTGTTAGGAAAGGATAACACTGTTAATTCACATTCATTCCTTCAAAAACAGTTAGACAAGTAAAGGGAAAAAATTAATATTATTTCTCCCTCTCGCTCTCTCTCCCTCCCACTCTCTGGAGAACTATAGGATGATTTAAGATTTGTAACAGAAACTATAACACTTAAAATAAGCTACATACCTTACTTTTTTTTTTTAAGGCTACATACAGGTGGAGAACTTAGCTCATAAATTAGCACATTAATTGCGAACGGTTGACAAAAGATCCTGTTGTTTAAAAAGAAAACTCTGTGGAATTGCCTTACTACGAAATGTTCTTGTTCAGTGGGGTTGTTCAAAAGTAAGCATGATTATGATTGGCACCAATAGAGTAAAACAACTTTAAAACTTGGTGCAACGTCAGATATTTGCTTGTAGATGTCAAATGAAAAGAAACATTGGGTTATCTGATGCCCACACCACTCCTAATTTATTCTAATGATCCTAGATACTACCAATCTATAGAGCATTTCTGCTCTATAGTTAAGGCTCTTGGTGCGTTCATTTAAGTTAGGTAATGAGTCATCTACCATTAAATATACTAGTACATGAGCCCTCTGTCAGTTACCCCCCCCCATGGTCAGTACCATGTGGGGGGGTGCTCAGTGTTTCTTGATGAGGTCTGCACCCCTAAAGATGGAAAATCTTTCTGCTTCCAGTGTGTTCTCATGCTTTTATTGTCCTGACCATCTGGCCTGCAGTGGCCAAATTTGCAAGGGTGTTTTTAAACTTTTAAAGCTTTTTAAAGTTTTTAAAACACAAAAACTATGATGATGTTTTATTGATGTTCTCAGAGGAATGGAGAAGAAAATTGGCTGGAATGTCCTTCAAAGATTACTCCATGGGGAGAGTACAGTTTGTTCATTGTTATCCCAACACTGACCCTAATCCTACCCCTTTCTTCTGTGCATTGGCGGTAGGGATTAATAAGGGGTGATAACACCCAGAAAGCAGTAAATGCAACAAATTATAAATTATCAGTCTCGAGGGCGGGGGGGGGTAGATGTTGCCAAAAACTATTCTGATTATTCATCCCATGTTACCGTTTCCCAAAACTTGTGGGCCTGACTTATGGATGTACTAGAATGTAAACACCACAAATAACTGAAAATACACTTATACAGAACTATTAAAATTCAAACCCTACCCCACGTGGGGGGGGGGGGGAATCTGACATTTGAAAACTTCTAGGAAATGCTGAGGGGCTCAGGTTTTGGTGAATCTTCACATGAAGCCTATAAGAACACACACACTGACCCTCCCTTCTTGTTTAAAGAAGGGCCCTATGCACCGCCAGCACAGTACTTCCACTGACTGTTGCTGGTGTCTATCTGATGTTTCATTTTAGAATGTGAGCCCTTTGGGGACAGGGAGCCATCTTATTTATTTGTTGTTTCTCTTTGTAAACCGCCCTAAGCTATTTTTGGAAGGGCGGTGTAGAAATCGAAATAATAATAATAATAATAATAATAATAATAATAATAATAATAATAATAATGCAGAAGTACATCAATATGGGAGAAATGTCACCTGTTTGACAGGTTTTACCTACAGCTTTGAAAAATAAAGATCTCCACAGGGGTGTTTACTTGTTCCCCCTCACATGTTTGATGAATGTGCAAGAGGGAAGAATGATCCCACTCACTGACCATGTTCTCTGACCACGCCCTATGTGTTTGATATTAGCAAGAAAGAGGCTCAGGACTGGCTTGTGTGGAGGTGCTGTACACACTTTCCATTTCTCACTAAGGGCAAATGTGTTGCTGTCGAAACATGTGGCCAGTAGGGCATTAGGGGTCTTGGCAAGTGGGTATGGTCATGCTTCCCCTCATACCTTCACTTAATATGAGAGGAGCAGAGCATGAATAGGGCTTGAGGCCTAAAACAGTTAGGCCTTTATATGAAAGCATCAGCACTTAAAAGCCACCCCTGCTAATCTGACAAAGAGGCATCTCTTGATTCTCTTTGAGAAGCAGTTCTCATATTCAACAGGGGGAGAGTAACAGCTGCACAGCATCTCTTCTCTTGCTGGTCAGCTTGCCACCTGAAGAGCTCCAAAATAAAGAACGCATTGAGGTTGTTCACACAACAGGGCAGTGGGCTGGCGGGTGGGAAGGCTGCTCAAACTCACCTTCCCCCCAGATGTTGTTTTTGCCCTTAGAGTGCATCTCTTCATTTCCATGAATATTTTTGGTTACTCCATATTTGTACAATTTTGGTATTGTCAGCTGCCTTGAATAGCTTGCTAGAAAGGTGGAGTACAAAAGTTTTAACAAATAAAAGCCATTTTGAGCCATTTTGGAAGGGTGATTAAATCAATCAATCAATCTTGTTACAACCACCCAGGCTCAGCAATATACACACATTAGCAGCATAGAAGAAATACTAGTGTTCTTAACATTTTTCATATAAAGTGAGAATAGCTTTGTCACTAGAGAGAACCCCTCAAATCCGCCTTGAGATTGTTTTAATGAAAGGCCGTATATAAATTTAACAATAATAATAAAAAAATCTCTTTCATTCTTTCATTTAACTGGTACAACAAGAGATGATAAAAAGAGATACCTTCTTGGCTTCTGATGAACTTTCATTAATTAGAAACTTGGCTATGGCTTCATTTTGGCCCTTCATTCAAATGTTGCACACATGACCTTTTCCATCTGCATGCTGTTTCACCTCACACACATCACCATATGAAACTAAAAAGTCTCTGTTGCATATATTGCAATGAACTTTCAAAGAATTATCATGCACGTTAGACAACCAACAGAACTCCTTTTCTCATTCTTCATGATATTTTCACATTCGCCTGCCTTTTTTGCTGGAGTTTGGGTGGAAGAAGAAGATGCCATGATGAGAGACAGGCTGTTCAACTCTAGGGAGAGATTTTTGCAGAAGGGGCCACAACTTCACAGGCTGTTCTCTGCTCCACAAGGTACCATTGCCTGCAAGTGCAAAGGCAAACCTTTGGCTCCAAAACCAAGTTTCATCATGGGAGTTGTGGTACCAGAGTGCAATCTGCTATCCAGCCTGCAGGGCTGAAAAAGACTGCTTTCTAGGGGTGTGCATTTTGGAATTTTCTTGTTTCGATTTGTATCCGAATCGAAACATCCCCGTTTTGTTTTGTACCCAAATTTTCTGAATCTGAATCAGCCCTGTTTTGTTTTGTAGCCAAATTTTCCGAATCTGAATCCGAATCGATTTGGATTTTTAAAAAGGGTCCCAGGGCAAAAAGAGTGGGGGTGGGGGTGGTAGTGTCCAATGGGTGGAAGCTACCACCCAAATTTCAAAGGAATTAGGCAAAGGGCTGATTTTTTGTGTGAATTTTTTTTTACACATCTTTAAGAATTTTCCTATAGGGAATAATGGGGATTCCAGCAAATGTATCATTTCAAATCAAGGGGAAAGGGATGACCCAGAGCAGAGTGTGGTGGGTGGTAGTGCCCAATGGGGGCAAGGAAACTTCCAGAATTATTTCAAAGGAATTGGGCAAAGGTCTGATCTTTTGTGATTTGTTGAAGTTTATGTGTCTTTAAGATTTCTCCCATGGGGAATAATGGAGGTTTCAGCAGCCCCATAATTCCACTTGGGGGGCACTGGGGTTGCCCAGAGCGAGGGGTTGTGTAGTGCACATAGGGTGCCAACCACCCCCACCCCCACAAGCCTGGGTTTTGTTGTTTCTGAGGTGTTCATTGTAGATTCTCCGGTAGCATATGAGATTTTCAGTGAAAAACAAGAATCCACTCTCATATGCTACCAGCGAATCTACACTCAGAACACCACAGAAACAGCAGAACCCAGCACCCCATAGGTTAGCAACCCTTCCCCTGGCCAATGTGGGGTCAGTAAAGAGTGGGAAGAAGCAAGAGAGCCAATGGGGAACAAGGAGGGAATTGTCAGGAGGTCAGCCCATGATTTAGGTCACTGATCAGAAGGCTGGAAGGGTGGGAAATTCAAAGAGATGTCAAACACAAAATGGAGACTGACTCAGAAATCACCACAAAATGGGGGTCCGAAACAACAAAACGTTTTGTAGACAAAACAGGGACGTTTTGTTTTTATACAAAACTTTTGGATCTGGAAAATGGGTGTTTTGTTTTGTCTACAAAACACCCGAAACAGGCTGTTTTGGGTACAAAATGTTTTGTATCCGAAACGTTTCGCACATCCCTACTGCTTTCCAGAGGCCTACAAGGTGAAGCCAGCCTCTTCATTGTGTGTTCACTGCAGTCAGTGACTGGCCTACCCGAGAGTGCTGGAAATATAGAACAAACTGCATTCTTTATTAAGTTGATAAAGAACAGGTACTTATTAATGGTAAATAAAGAACTGCTCTATGAAATAAAAAATGGGTGGCAAACCTACTTGCTGGTGTGTCCCTCCCATCAGTAAGTGAGTCTACTGGGACAGGGAACTGTTTTCTTATTACTTGTAAAGTGCCATATACTGGGTCCAGTGTGGTATAATGGTTAGAGTGTTGGACAAGGACTGGGGAGAAGCATTTAAATCCTGTTCAGCCATGAAACTCAGTGGGTTACTCTGGGCCAGGCACTTATCTCTCAGCCTAATCAACCTCACAAGGTTATAGTGGGGATAAACATTAACCATATATACCACCCTGAGCTCCTTGGAGGAAATGCAAGGTATAATTGTTTTTTTCTAAAAAATAAAATAAAAAAATCAAATAAATCAAATAACTTCAAATGGCACTATCCTATATACAGTAAATAACCTCAGCAATAACAATACAACAATATTATCATTAGAGATTTTTTGTTGAGACGGGATATAAATATTGCAAATAATAAGTAATAACTGTGCCTCTAAAACTACTGGAAGCTGGCGCAGATCCTCATCCATTGGCATAATTCTTTTTTAGCTTCACTGGATGCAGAAACTTCATGTCAAGGAGAGGATATTGCAATATCCTCATTTATTTATTTATTTATCTATTTATTTATTTCTATGTAAACTGCTTTGGGAATTTTGTTGAAAAGCGACATATATTTGTCGTATTCATAATTGTCATGCTTAAGACAAATCAGTCCTCTCTGTATTTGTAAACTGGTGTGCCATGTGCCGACCTCTTGGGAACTAAAATGGGAGGAAGGCATGGAAGCCGGGGGTCATTTATATGACAAAGACCCTCAACCCTTGTAGAAAAATACAAGAGGGGTGAACATGCTCCCCACATCCCCCACTGATCAAATAGCTGAGGAAGAGAGTTGCACATGTGTGCTTCCCTCATGCTTCTCGGAAATTATGGTGGGGTAAACATGGATAGTTGCTCTCCCCTTGATAAATTTCAAGGACAAACCACTTTAAAAGGTGCCTCTTTGCCCATTTAGCAGGGGTTTACATGTGTACTGTGTTAACGAAAGGATCAATATAGGTGCTAAGTGGTTTGCCAAACCAAAATGCATCGAACTCAATTAAAAAATGTCATGTGGCCACTGGTCATGTCTTCAATTGGCAAAGGGATAGGCCCAACAGTTTATGGCTTTCCATTGACTTTTCAGATGTAGGTGATCATTTCTCAGGAAAACCTGCCATGAAATATTAAAAAAGAAAGCACAGGAAATCCTCTTGTTCCTACATTGCTTTATGAAATTTTTGAATAGATAAAATGCTTTAAAATATACACTGCTTTTTAAAGACATAATTTTTGCATTTATCAACGAGAAGAGGTTGAAACATTGCAGTTGATTTTGTGCCTGAAAATCTTCCCCCCAACCCACCAGCGCTGAAACTTCAGACAATATTTCAACATGTGGCTCAGTGTCTCTGGCCATAATGAAGTAAACTTTGTCCTTTAAATGGTAGCCATAATTTCAAGTACCCAAAGCAAATCCATGAACGTAATTTTTTAAAAAACAAAAAGCAGACGGACGGACAAAGCAAATTTGCTGCTTCAACTCTCACAAGAATCTATAATCTGTGTTCATTTTTTTAAAAGATTGAATAAAGAGTGGTTATGTAAAAACCATTAAAGTGCCCACTTTTCATGAAAATGTTACTTGTTCTGTACAACTGTTACTATTTAGGCAACATATATTCCCAATGAGGTTATTTTCTTTAAAGTGTATCATTGGAAACCTTCATGTAAATAAGTATATACTTACAGATAATAGAGCTTGTTAAAGCATGCCCTATTAGCATAAACAGCTCTTTGGAAGTCATTGTTGCCATTTCGATAAATATGTAATTTGGCAACCTTTATAAAATGAGAATTAAATATTAAAGTCCTCTCCATACCAAAACTGGGCAGGCCTTATTCTTACATGCACAGCAGCAATTAGCACCTGCTAAAGCCAACAGAAATATTGGCTTTTCATGAGCTTTCACACAGCTTGAGCAGCTGTATGTTGATCTACCATGGAAGTGCAAGGAGCTGTATTGGAGATGAACTCATGAGGAGATCCTAGACATGTGACACCCTCAGCCTCAGTTCCTCATCTGTGAGATGGGAACACCAATTCTGAAGAAAAGCTGATGTTTAGAGGAGATCCCTTGTCTCTTCAATAAATTCTTCATGCACACAGCATCCACATGTGAACAGCTTGTATATGTTCATTGTACAGGATAGGAAACCATTCTACAAACTGAGAGCTGTGTGTGCATCTGAACACTTGATTTATGCTCAGAGGTTTTGTTCCAGCTTTCAGGAAAGGTGGCAAAGAGATTTCATTGGGGAGCAAAATTCACAGCCATGTTGAAGACTTGCTCTTAGATAAGAACATAAGAATAGCCCTGCTGGATCAGGCCCAAGGCCCATCTAGTACAGCATCCTGTTTCACACAGTAGCCCACCAAATGCTGCTGGAAGCCTTCAGGCAGGAGCTGAGGGCATGCCCTCTCTCCCGCTGATACTCCTCTGCAACTGGTACTCAGAGGCATCCTGCCTTTGAGGTTGGAGGTGGCCTATAGCCCTCCGACTAGTAGCTGTTGATAGCCTTCTCCTCCATGAAGTTATTCAAATCCCTCTTAAAGCCATCCAGGTTGTTGGCTGTCACCACATATCGTGGCAGAGAATTCCACAAGTTGATTATGCGTTGTGAGAAAAAGTATTTCTGTTTGCTGGTCCTAAATTTACATAAGAACATAAGAACAGCCCTGCTGGATCAGGCTCAAGGCCCATCTAGTCCAGCATCCTGTTTCGCACAGTGGCCCACCAGATGCTGCTGGAAGCCATAGACAGGAGTTGAGGGCGTGCCCTCTCACCTGCCATTTCTCCCCTGCAACTGGTACTCAGAGGCATCCTGCCTTTGAGGCTGGAGGTGGCACACAGCCCTCCGACTAGTAGCCATTGATAGATCTCTCCTCCATGAAGTCATCCAAACCCCTCTTAAAGCCATCCTGTGGCAGAAAGTTCCACAAGTGGATCACGCGTTGTGTGAAAAAGTACTTCCGTTTGTTGGTCCTAGACCTCCTGGCAACCAATTTCATGGAGTGACCCCTGGTTCTAGTGTTGTGTGAGAGGGAAAAGATTTTCTCTCTCTCCACTTTCTCCACACCATGCATGATTTTATAGACCTCTATCATGTCTCCCTGCAGTCGTCTTTTTTCTAAACTAAAAAGCCCCAGGTGTTGTAGTCTTGCCTCAAAAGAGAGGTGCTCTAGGCCCCTGATCATCTTGGTTGCCCTCTTCTGTACCTTCTCCAGTTCAACAATGTCCATTTTAAGATGTGGTGTCCAGAATTGTACGCAGTACTCCAAGTGTGGTTGCACCATAGTTTTGTATAAGGGCATTATAATGTTAGCCGTTTTATTTTCAGTCCCCTTTCTAATGCTCCCTAGCACTGAATTTGCCTTTTTCACAGCTGCCGCACATTGAGTCGAAACTTTCAACGAGCTGTGCACCACAACCCCAAGATCCCTCTCGTGGTCCGTCACCGACAGCTCGGATCCCATCAGCATATACTTGAAGTTGGGGTTTCTCGTCCCAATGTGCATCACTTTACACTTGCTAACATTGAACCGCATTTGCCATTTTGTCACCCACTCCCCCAGTTTGGAGAGATCCTTTTGGAGCTGCTCACAATCCATATTGGATTTCACTACCCGGAAGAGTTTGGTATCATCTGCAAATCTGGCCACATCGCTGCTTACCCCTGCTTCTAGATCATTTATGAATAAATTAAAAAGCACCCATCCCAGTACAGATCCCTGGGGGACCCCACTTCTTACTTCCCTGCATTGTGAAAACTCTCCATTTATAACTACCCTCTGTTTCCTGTCTTTCAACCAGTTAGCAATCCACACATGTGCTTGTCCCCTTATCCCATGACCGCTAAATTTCCTCAGGAGTCTTTGATGAGGAACTTTGTTAAAAGCTTTTTGGAAGTCCAGGTAGACTATGTCAACTGGATCACCTTGATCCACACACTCATTGACACTCTCAAAGAAGTCCAAAAGCTTGGTGAGGCAAGATTTACCTTTGCGGAAGCCATGCTGGCTCACTCCCAGCAGGGCCTGTTCTTCTAGGTGCTTTACAATTTTATCCTTGAGGATGCTGTCCATCAATTTGCCTGGAACGGACATTAGGCTAACCCGCCTGTAATTTCCCGGATCTCCCCTGGATCCCTTCTTGAAAATTGGTGTTAAATTTGCTACTCTCCAGTCCTCTGGTATAGAGCCCGATTTCAGGGATAAGTTAAATATTTTAGCAAGGAGGTCGGCAATTTCACATTTGAGTTCTTTGAGGACTCTTGGATGGATGCCATCCAGCCCTGGTGATTTGTTAGCTTTCAGTTTTTCCAGACAGTTTAGAACATCATCCCTTGTCACTTCTATCTGAATCAGCTCTCTAGCCTCCATCCCTAAAAAGCCTGGTTCAGTAACAGGTATATGCTCAGTATCCTCTGCCATGAAGACAGATGCAAAGAACTCATTCAGCTTCTCTGCAACCTCCATATCCTCCTTAATAATCCCTTTCACTCCCTCATTGTCTAATGGTCCAACTGCCTCCCTGGCAGGTTTCCTGCTTCTGATGTACTTAAAGAAGTTTTTGTTATTCCCCTTGATACTTTTGGCTAAATGTTCCTCAAACTCTCTTTTTGCCTCCCTTATTGTCTGTCAGTGACTGACCAGGAGAGAGATCTTGGGGTCATGGTGGACAGCTCATTGAAAGTGTCGACTCCATGTGAGCCAGCTGTGAAAAAGGCCAGTTCCATGCTTAGAATAATTAGCAAGGGGGTTGAAAATAAAACTGCTAATATTATAATGCCCTTATACAAAACTATGGTGCGGCTATAGGTCACCTCCAGCCTCAGAGGCAAGATGCCTCTGAATACCAGTTGAAGGGGAGCAACAGTAGGAGAGCGGGCATGCCCTCAGCTCTTGCCTGTGGGCTTTCCAGAGGCATCGGGTGGGCCAGTGTGTGAAACAGGATGCTGGACTAGACAGGCCTTCGGCCTGATCCAGCAGGGCTGTTCTTATGTTCTTATGTAAAAGAAAACTGGAGGGCCAGACAAACGAAGCAACCAAATAAAGATGAACTCCAGTGGTAAAACTGCCACCCTGTAACCAGAAGGTTACAAGTTCAATCCTGACCAGGGGCTCAAGGTTGACTCAGCCTTCCATCCTTCTGAGGTCGGTAAAATGAGTACCCAGAATGTTTGGGGCAATATGCTAAATCATTGTAAAACGCTTAGAGAGCTCTGGCTATAAAAAAGCGGTATATAAATGTAAGTGCTATTGCTATTAATTATCGAAACACAAATACAAAAAATGGAGCTTAGAGTGGAAACCCACAGAAAAAGTTCTCAAGGATACAGGTGTCTGAGCAGTCAGAACAGAACTGAGTGAGATGCCAGTTCTCTGTATAAAAAGAGAGGGGACAGGAATGCCAGCTTCCTGACTAGATCTCTCGAAGTTTCCAGAGGTGATTTATGCAGATGCAGAACCCAACTGTGAGACTACACAGAAAGAAACTAAGAACGGAATACACATTTCTAAAGAAAATCCTGTGCTGTCCGAAACACATGGGTGGGGGAGGATGGCCTCCATCCTTGCCCTCCATGTATGGTACTCATAAGTATGCTGAAGGACTGGAATACATTTCATAAAAATACTTTGCCTGAGTAAATAAATCTAATGATAATATTGTGCTAATGTAACAAATGGACAGCACAATTGCAATCAAGTGGCTGTTCAGGAGAGGTGACTGAGCATAATGAAATTAGCCTTATGGCAAGTTGATCCCAGGTCCACTTCTGGGAGGTGGAAAGTATAATCAGACCCTATTAATCATCAGAACATGTTGTTCATATACAATATAGTTAGTCTACCTTTTCATTGCCATGGGCATGAAGGATGGATCAACAGATGAGCAGGCCCGTCCTTTGGGTAGGGCGAATTAGAGCAATTGCCCCAGGCCCCCAGCTATCCTGGGCCCCAGGCCATTTAAAGCTTAAATGGCCTGTGTTCACACCTCTTGGTTGATTTTTAAAATGAACCTTGGTTCTAGCCCTTCAAGTGCATGGTACAGAGAGGAAGAGGACTGCTGTACCTGTGTTCAACATAACGTACGAATAACTGTACATTTCTGCATATTTGTATCTCTGTACACTTGGGTTTTTGTTTTTTTTTAACATTTTATATCCTGCTCCTTCTCCAAGGAGCCCAGAGCACTGTACTACATACTTAGGTTTCTCCTCACAACAACCCTGTGAAGTAGGTTAGGCTGAGAGAGAAGTGACTGGCCCAGAGTCACCCAGCTAGTTTCATGGCTGAATGGGGATTTGAACTCAGGTCTCCCCGGTCCTAGTCCAGCACTCTAACCACTACACCACGCTGGCTCTCTTTGTATGTTGCATGAGTGTTGAATACAAGATATGAAAAGGGCTGAAGATCTGCAAGTATGGAATATACACAGAAGCACAAAATGGCATAAAACATGCAGGGAAATCCCAAAGTACTCTAATACCAAATCCCTGCTTTAAAAGTGTTGACACACCTTCCCAGACAACACTTTGCTGACTTTCAGAATAGAAGTCAGAGTAAAGAATGCCTTTATTTTTCCTGACCTTCACAATCAGTGCTGATCGATTGGCGCCTCACTTTTGTTTCCCAAAAATCAAAGTGAAGTAAAACGCCTTGAGAGGAAATCAAAAGTCTTTGACATATAGCAGAAAGCTTGCTGTGCAATATTAGTACCCAAAGGCAGCTCCAAATTCTTTGTTAAGAGCAACGTGCTTTCACCTTGAACTTTTAAAAACGGAATCTGACGACTTAAATCATAGCAATCTTTACTATGCAGATATAATAAAACTAATGGATTGGAAAGGGTCTTTTGTAGATTGTTTTTGTACCTGAACATTTCGTGGTGCTTGAGGCAGTAGTAAGCTAGCACCTCTTCAGAAGGCCAGACACCTATAATAAAACAGAGTAATGGTGGTCACTTTTACAGAACATGCTTCCTTATTATTGGAAAACACATTTTTTTTAGATTTGTCCAAGTGTGATATTTTGCTGTGCTTTTAAAAACAAGCCAGAAAGCAACAGAAAGAAGGGCGAGAGATGCAACAATGGAGCTCTTTTCAATGACATAGCTAGTGTAGATATGAATGGATTTCTGCAGTTCAATTCCTTTATTGTTCCATAGTTTTGCTCTTCTCTGCATTCAATTTCTTCTGGGGTTTGGCTTAACTTTCTAAAATAAATCCTGGAACCAGGGCATCCACCATCTGCTGCAGATTTCAGTTCGTTCAGTTTATTTGATGCTTTTGCCCCCTGTACTCTGGTACAACACGGCAAAAAAGCAATTTGGTGAGACTGCAGCAAAATCTTTTTGGTGCAGTGTGTTACAGAAACACTCTTTCACATTGGTAAAATACCATGCAAAAATAATCCTGATACCAGTGATCATACAGTCACATCAAAATCGCTTGTTTGTAGCACCTTATTAATAAGCACAACTATACATGCATAGTGGTAAAACACCACATAAATACCATGCTTTCCCTTACCCATTTGGGAAGGAGGGCAGCTTTATCCCATTACTGCCCCATTTGGAAGGGAGCACATGATGGAGGAGGTGGGGCTGCAGTGTTCTGCTATATAGAAGTGGTGGGAAGGAGATGCTTGGTAGTGTTTATCTACACGATGATGCCACCTCCCTGCTTCCTCTGTGGGTTCTAGATTCCATCCCCCACCACAGTTGCTATTTCTCCTGGAAGCTCCCAGTGGTGCCCTCCTAGAGGAAACAGCAGCCTCAGGACCACAGTAGTGGAAAGCTTGCAATCCCCTTCCCCACCAAGCCACAGTTCATTCATTCATTCATTCATTCATTCATTCATTCATTCATTTAAAATATTTATACCCCACCCCTCCAGTGCACTACTGCTCGGAGCAGCTCACAACAATAAGATAGACACAGATACAATAAAAGTACTAAAATTAACTAAAAAAAAAATTAAAAGTCAGATTACAAACCATAATTATAAGGTTCAAATTAAAACTGAAAAATAAAAAAAGCTAAAGAACCTACCAGATATAACAAAATAATAATGGAGCATTAAAAAGCTTCCTTAAAAAGGTGTGTTTTAAGATGTTATTTAAAAACACTGAGGGAGGGAGCATGGTGAAGCTCTTCAGGAAGGGCGTTCCAAAGGGCGTTCCAAAGGGGCCACAACCGAGAAGGTCCTGTCTCTAGTCCCCGCCAACTGGATCTCTGTTAGTAGCGGGGTCATGAGCAGGGCCTGAGATGATGAGCGGAGGGCCCTGGCAGATTCATATGGGCGAATGCAGCCTGACAGGTACCCCAGCCCCAAGCCATGTAGGGGTTTAAAGGTCAAGACCAGCACTTTGAATCTAGCCCGGAAGCAGACCGGTAGCCAATGAAGCTGATGCAGGATGGACAGTTCCAGTTCCGATTGCCTCCCCCAACCACATTTCTGGTTAAACTTAATAAAAATAAGACAAGCATGGAGGGCAAAACTACAGCCAACATCTTGACTAATGCTGTGTTTGTACATGAAAGTTGCACTAGTGCAAGATTACGCAGATGCGTGGAAGGAGGGATGCTCGGAATTTCATTCTTGCACTATTGCACAAAAGTTCTCTATAAAACACAGGCGGGTTCCAGACTTAGCACAACTAGTTCGTCCTTGCTCAAGCACAGCATTAGTCAGGATATTGACTTACATTTTTAACACAAGTCAGCTTTCTGGTTTTAAGATCTCTTTGTACTTTCCTGGATCTTTATCTAATATAATGACTGCTCCTGGAATCCCTAGGGACATCAGATGCCACCTGAAATGCAGCATAGCAATTGTTGCTGTGTGGGAGCTAACAATGGCAACTTCATCTTGGAGACCGGATATTTCTGTGAGTATATTCCCTCCCAGGCTGACAATTGGATCCCTTTGAACAGGAAGGACTGTAAAGAACTTCCTGTTTGATCTGAGGCTTTGCCTGAACAATAAGGGCTCCCTGGCTTTAGTGCTTTCCTGTTTATGACTTCCGGCCTGATTCCTCAGTTCTGGTTTTGGTACTAGCTCCTGGCTTGCTTCTCTCAGTCCTGACTTCTTGCTTGACTCCTTGGCTCTGACCTCCAGATCCATCCCGACCCTTGACTTCATCCCTCAGCTCTGATTTCTAGCTTCAAATCTGGCTTGCTTCTCAGTCCTAACCTCAGGCTTGATTCCGGCTTGCCTCCCAGTTCTGTTTTTTGACTCCCAACTCTCCAGCAGCTGCTGCCCACAACCCCATCGCAACACACACATCTCCAAAGAGCCATTGTAGGGCAGTGACCTTCATGTTGGTTGTCAAAGTCCTGCTGATTTGTGAAGCTCACTGAGCAGTCCCAAATAGGCCGTTCTCAGCCTAATCTTTCTCAGAGGTTTTTGGTGAGGTTAAAAAGACACTCAGCAGTCCATGGAGAAAGGATGGCTTACAGACATAAAAAACACAGATGCCTATTGGTATCATATCAAAAATGTGTGCCCACACACACACACACACCAGGTTCACGGCTCACACTCTGGGCCACCAGAGTGCAGCACCAGCTTTTAGAGTTGGAAATCTCACTTGAACTCTCAAATATTCCAGAGTGTGAGCCGTGAACCTGGTTCATATCCCACTTCAGCCGTGGACTCATTCACTAAATGACCTCAAACAAGACCCTATGCTCAGTTCTCTGCATCACCAACACAGTGATGGTAATGATAATACTGGCCCACGTGATGCTCAAGGCAACACCAGCATCACCAATTAGTTGGTGCTGCTACACACATGGAAGCCGACCCTGACAGTGTTGCATAACTACTTGAAACAGCACACCTGCAGAACTTAGATTGTTTCCCCTATGTAGGCAAGCACAGGCATGCTGTTTTAAGACATTGCACAACAGTGCTTTTTGTGCAACACTGCCAGGGCTGGCTTCCACTTGTGGGCCAGCCCATCAGAAAGGTGAGCATTGCCTTGCACATGCTACAGGCACTGTCTTACCGTACAGGGACACACCACCCCTTTCTTTTGTACTTTCCACCACTAAACATCACTAAAACTAACCTCACGAAAAGGATCTTAAATAAAAATCAGAGTGACAGCAAAAGGTGGACCTTTTGAAATAAAAGCACAAGTCATTCATCATATCACAAGAGCTATTACTTGGTGCGATTAATGAATTAATAGAGGAGCTGAACTCATGAGCCCTCTGGATCTTTCCATTTGCATGGATGAGAATAAGCAGACACAATTTTGTGCATCCAGAGGATGGTGCTAACTTTGAGCATTTGTTAGCTAAAGGGCAATCTTCATTAGCCATGGTATCATTAGGATTTAAATTATATCCTCTATGGCCTGCAGCCAACAGAAAGGGATAATCCATACACACTACTGCAGTATGTTAGATCAGAGTCAAATCATGACAACGCTTTGTAGAAATTCCAGGGAAATAAACTGAGTTCCACTCATTTCCCATGCTTACAGGGACTTCTTTTTTCTTCAGGAAAAATGGTTAGTCCTGCCACAAATCAGTATAGACAAGGAGGCTTATCTTTTCACATGGAGGAAGTGAAACATGCCACTGCCCCCTTTCCCCAAACTATCACAGGAAGACAACGGTGAAGATGTGTTCTATGTCTGTGTGCATTTATATGTAGGCATATATGTGTGCATTTATATGTAACCCCGCCTTGGGGTTATCTTTTTAACGAAAGGCGGTATATAAATGCAAAAATAAATAAAAATAAAATAAAATAAATAGGCAGGCCCCAATCGGAGCTTCCTGAGCTGTGCAGAAATAACTCTCTTCTCGAATATAGAAAATTTAATCTGCAAAGAGCACAGCAACCCAAGCTGCACAGTTTTAAGGCAGCAGAATGAGGTGGGGACAAAGTGGGAAAGTTCTGAGGTGGTATCATGGACCACACCACTTTAAACAGTAGGTGGATGAATAAACTTTTTAAAAATGTTCCCTGCAAGTCGGAAGCTAGCATAGCAAGGAGCAGACTGAGCAGAACCCTTCTCCCTTATGTGCTAGATTTTTTTTTGTTTTACTTGCAGTTTTTCATTCAAAAATGGGATCTCCTACCAGCACTCCAAAGTTGTGCTGTCTGTTCTGCCTCCTCAAGATTCTATCACCATGGAGATCCTCAAACCTGCATCCCCAGATTTGTTGTACTACAACTCCCATCATCCCCAGCCACAATGCCCTTCTAGGAACCCAAGTTTGAGAACTCCTATATGATTACATTCCGGAACTCCCTCAGCTTGCCTAGGTCATCGAGGCTTGGCTGCCTACTGGCAATGAAGTGTTACACAAGGGCAGAGGAGCACTTTCCTGGATCACACCTTAAGCAAGATAAGGAATTTCATCCACTGATGGATGGCATTGAACAATTCTTCTTGTTAAGATGTGGTTAACCACCTGCAATTTTCCTCCAACTGAATTCCTTTATTAAATCAACTGCTACTTAAACCCCAAAGCTTTTCACAGTTGTCATAAAAGACTAGCATTTGCGAGAAAGATCTTGAACTGATTTTCCCTCCCTTCTTTCAAATTAGACACATTTAACCTTTGAATGGAGGGGAGTCACCTGACCTTTCACTGGTGAACATTATTTCCTGCACCCTGATGGAATACAAAGTTAGCACTCACCTCCCTGGTCCTGCCATTATACCACTGCTGCTTATACCATTGCCGGGAAGATTATAAACAGGGTCCTCTGTATCAACACAGTAACTCAATCAGCAACAACCAGCTAAACAGACTGCCTCTCCCCTGCATCATGCATTAGGACTACAGAGTACCACCTCGGTATTAATGGCAGCTAAAGAACAGTAGCCAAAGGTCTTTCACAAACCCAGGACTCAAGTATGGAAGCACACAGCGTTACCCACTAAAGCATTAAGCCAGCAGCAAGAATACTTTTGTTAATTTTGGTAAAAGGAAAAGCTTCTCTTGCTTGAACAGGTAGGTAATCCTCTTTGATGGCTTTCAAAAGAGGGATAAGCTTAACAATCCATGCGGAGGAGTTTGCACTTTGACTTCTATTCCCTTGTACTGACCTATATATCTATATCTATATCTATATTAATATGCACAGTTGTAATATAGCTAGATAGCAAGATCCTGGTGGCAGTCTTTTCATTTTGATGCAAATGCTGGGTGCAATCCAGCCCAAGTTAAGCTTTTAAAGTTCCATTGACTTCCGTGGGAGAATTAAGGAATGCTCAACTCTCTTCCCTGTGGAAATCAGTGGGACTTCAAAATGCTTCATGGTGTCTGGATGGAACCCAGTGACCCCACCCCAAATGAATCAAAGTTAGTTGCAATGAAAGGAAGAATTAGACATGATGCAGAAAATGTGGCGCACGCAATCCTCGTGACACTGACGTGGGGGCTGGAGGGGGGCTATTTGCAGGTGCAAGGATGTACTTGTTTCTTCCACTGCTTTTTTTTTCATTTTTCATTTTCCCAACCGTTCACCTACAGGTGGTTTTTAAAGACACACACACACACACACACACACACACACACACACACACACACACCAAGGTGGGCACCAGAAACAGAAATGAGAACAGCTTGGGGCGGGGGTGGTTATAGTCCATGAACCAGCCGCACAAATCTTGGCCATCACTACCATCTCAGATGACAAAGGCTCATGGTGATTTTTGGCAACATCTACCCCCCTAGAGATGGAAAATAGGTAATAGCCTTGTTGCACTTATAACTTTCAGTGTGTTCTCACCCCTTCTTTATCCCTACCCTCAAATGATTAGGGTTAATTTGCAGTCATTTTTGTACCGAGGAATTCTTTATTATTATCAGTTATGATGCTTACAGCACCTGATAAAAGACATGCGATCCAAACATTTTTTAAGAGAAATCCTTTACTAAAACTTGTTGGGTCAATAATTTTTTTTCAAAGAAGGTGCATCTTTACAAAATTGTTGGAAATTGAGGAGAGCCTACCTTATGATAGTGATCATGAATTGTCCCCTTTGCTAAGCAGGGTCCACATTGGTTTGCATTTGGTTGCGTGACTCCGTGTGGGTGCTGCAAGATAGGGATGTGCACAAATTGATTTTTTAAAATTCTATTTGTGCCCCAAACAAATCACCCCAGATTTATTTTGTGTCCAAATCAACCCCCCCAAATCACTCGATTCGATTTGTATTTGCTCTGATTCAATTTGGATTCTGATCAATTTGGACCACCTAACAAGGCCCTAGGGGCACCAGATTTGGTTGGTAGGTAGGTGCCCATGGTTGCCACCTACCATCCAAATTTCAAGGCAGTGAGACACTTGGTTGATTTTTAATGAATTATTTTACTTTTTACTGATTTTGAACATTTCCACCATAGGAAATAATGAGGATTCGAAGTTGCCATATCCTAACCCTAACAAGGATCTCCAGCTTTCATTTTTTTAAAAAGCTAAGCTCTAGCCCTTGTAGAAGTGGAGTTATGGAGCACAATGTGCTGTCATTATTTTTCAAGTGTTCAGATTCTTTGGTGTATAATAACTTTTCCTCATAATGAATCCCTGTTAGGATTCATTGCACATCTTCATTTCTTCTGCTCATTTTGACTGTCACTGGACAATGCCAACTGTCAACTGCCATGTGCCAACTACACCCCACACCACCCCCACACCTGCAAGGCAGTGGGGTACTCATTTTAATTTTTAGGAATATTGAAATGTTTAGATGGTGTCTAATAACTTTTCCTCATAATGAATCCCTATGAGGATGCATTATACGCCTTCGTTTCTTCTGTTCACTGGACAGTGCCAACTGTCAACTGCCATGTTGACAGTTACACTTCACTCCCCCCCACACACACACTTGGGTACTCAATTTATTTTTTTAGGTATTTTTGAAGTGTTTAGATTCGTTGGTGTCTTCATTACACACCATCATTTCTTATGTTCTTTTTGACCCCACTGCTTTGCAGGTGGGGATGGGGAATTAGTGGCATCCCATGTTCCAACTACCCCCCAACCCACAAGTCTCTGGGTACTCAGTTTATATTTTAGGAATTGTTGAGGTGTTTAGACTCTTTGGTGTGTAATGAATCCTCATAGGGATTCATTATGGGGAAAGGTTGTTAGACACCAAAGAGCCTAAACACTTGGGGGGGGATCCTAGAACATAAACTGAGTAGTACCCCACTGCTTTGTGGGTGGAAGGGGGGTGTAGTTGGCACATGGCAGTTGACAGTTGGCACTCTCATGGGAGGAGAGCTGGTCTTGTGGTAGCAAGCATGACTTGTCCCCTTTGCTAAGCAGGGTCTGCCCTGGTTGCAAATGAATGGGAGACTAGAAGTGTGAGCACTGTAAGATATTCCCCTCTGGGGATGAAGCCACTCTGGGAAGAGCATCAGAAGGTTCCAAGTTCCTTCCCTGGCATCTCCAAGACAGGGCTGAGAGAGATTCCTGCCTGCAGCCTTGGAGAAGCCTCTGCCAGTCTGTGAAGGCAATACTGAGTTAGATAGACCAATAGTCTGACTCAGTATATGGCAGCTTCCTATGTTCTTATGTCTCACTGTCCAAAAGACAGTCAAAATGAATAGAAGAAATGAAGGTGTGTAATGAATCTACCCAGAGACAAAGGTCTGGGGCGGTGTACAAATTTGAAAGATGGATAGATGGATAGATAGATAGATAGATAGATAGATAGATAGATAGATAGATAAAGTGATCACACATTTTGCTCCATAATTCCACTTCTACAAGGGCTAGAGCTTAGCTTTTTGAAAAAAATGAAAGCTGGGAGCCCAGGGAAATTAATAGAAGGGATCCGAATCTCGAATCACTTCAAATCGAATCAGGCGCGATTTGATTTGGATCCGAATCTAGCCAATGGACCACAGGGTGATTTATTTTCTCTCCAAATCACCCAAATCAGCTAGATTTGGGTACAAATCTATTTGTACCCGAATCAATTTGCACATCCCTACTGCAAGATATTCCCCATAAGGGATGGGGCTATAGCTTGTTGAAAGTTCCTTTCCTGGCATCTCCAGATAGGGTTGGCAAATATTCCTGCCAGAAACCTTGGAAAGCTGCTGCCAGTCATTGTAGACAATCCTGAACTAGATTGACCAATGGTCTGACTCAATATAAGGTAGCTTCCTATGTTCCAAGATAAACTTGTAGAAATATCCAGTCTCAAAGATGAAGGTAATATTGATAGCTATCATATAGCACCAACTGTTAAGTGTATTTTATTTCAGGTGTCATCCAGCGTCTCTAGGGATTTTAGGAATGTTCAATTTACATGTTTATAAAGATCTAGAAAAGCACAACAAGCTCCTAAAAGCAGAAAGCTGAGTTTGTAACAAATTTCAATTTAACCAATCATTGCTGGAGATAGCAGAACCAAAGTTTGGATAACTTCAAGGAGAAGAGGTCTATCAATGGTTACTAGTCTGGCGGCTATAGGCCATCTCCAGCCTCAAAGGCAGGATGCCTCTGAGTACCAGTTGCAGGGGAATAACAACAGGAGAGAGAGCATGCCCTCAACTCCTGCCTGTAGGCTTCCAACGGCAGCTGGTGGGCCACTGTGTGAAACAGGATGCTGGACTAGATGGGCCTTGGGCCTGATCCAGCAGGGCTGTTCAATGGAACAATTCAGTGCAACTCCTGTCTTGTACCAGGTTCACAGATAGTAGTTATTTCTGCTACATTTCTGGTAGTTACTGTACTACAGCTAGTGTTACAGCTGGTGTAGTGTAATGGCTAGATGCTGAGCTATGAATCAGGACTTCCCATCTCATCTCTGCTATGAACTCATTAGGTGGCCTTAGGCAGGTCACTCATGCTAAGCCTCAGCTCCCCTAGCCACAATATGGGGATGACCACACTTACAGGATTGTTGTGAGGTTTACATCAAGATAATACACATGAATTACTTTGCACACTGAAGTAATACTAAATATTTTTATTTTAAAACAGAACCAAAAGAACTGCACAATTGAGCATCACGTATGATTTATACCTGAGTGATCTGTGCATCTGCTTGACCCAAAATAAAACGTTAGGCTCAACAACAAGGAGGGGCAAACACTTCCATGACCCCAAAGCACCTGACCGATTTCCCCTCTAACAGAGATTCCCAGATGTTGTTGACTACAACTCCCATAATCCCCAAGCAAAAGCCATTATAGCTGGGGATTCTGGGAGTTGTGGTCAACAACATCTGGCACCTGACTGGCCACTGTTGGAAACAGAATGCAGGACAAGATGGACCTTTGGTCATGTGTTTTTACTTCATTATAATGGTTGAAGCCAAGCACACTTCTGCTCATTCAGATTCACATGAACATTCTTTACACACTGAAATCAGTAAAATTGTCTATCTCTAACTCTAGATAGATATAGATATAGATATAGATATAGATATAGATATAGATATAGATATAGATATAGATATAGATATAGATATAGATATAGATATAGATGCTTAGGCCTCACTGACTGACTGACTGATATGAAACTCCCAGACCAAACCACAAAAGATGGGAAAATGCTGTTTTCACAGGGAGGTTCCAGTCTTCGCCCTGACTGCCAGAAAAATTGAATATTCTGGGGCAAGTTCATAATTTCTTGGAAAATGCAAAAAACCAAAAACAAAACCCCTCTCCCATTTGAAATGCACGAGGAATGATAAACTCCAACAAACTATCGCAATTTTCTTGGGTACATTTAGAGACAGATAGTCTGGACTTTATGAAGAAATGAACAATGAACATTATGAAGAAATGAACAAGCTATGGGGTTTTTTTTAGTTCTCCATGTTTTAATCCAGGTCAGTTCTCCATGAAAATTACTTAAGAAATCGAAAAACACCTCTATAGCAACCTCTTCTACTCCTCAGCTAGCTAGGAGTGAAGGGAGAGTGCATAGTCATTTTGTGGTACAGGAGGAATGCTTGCAAGAAGCAAGCCCTTTTACTAGTATAGTTATATAGATACCTAAAAATTCTTTAAATATCACACTGTGCAGGACTATCCTGGGGAATGAGTGTACACTGTACATGTATTATTTATTTATTTAAAATATTTATATCCCGACCCTCCAGCACAATACTGCTCTGGGCAGCTCACAACTGTAAAAATAATATAAAATTTAAAACAATAAAATGTACAATCAAAATAAGTCAAAATACTTCACTATTTAACTGGTATCACATATAAAGGATACTTGGAGAATGTTTGAGAACATTAATTTGTGATTCTCAAAGTTGCCATCTTAGATTCACTGGCACAAGATCCAAAAAGCCCTACTCATTCATTCATTCATTCATTCATTCATTTTTTATACTGCCCTTCCAAAATGGCTCAGGGCAGTTTACAATTAAAACAAAATCATTAAAATCAGTTAACAAAACAGAAATTATAAAACAGCGTAAAACAACCATTAACAATTAAAACATCATAAAAGAGCAATTAAACACTCAGAACAATTTAAAAACCCTGAAAATCAGCTTACAACATTAAAACCAATAACAACTATTTAAAAACCCTGGAAGGCCAGGCCAAACGGATAGGTTTTAAGGGCTCTCCTGAAGGCCAAAAAAGAATTCAAATTGCGGATTTCTGCAGGGAGTGCACTCCACAGTCCAGGAGAGGCTAAAGAGAAGGCCCGCCTCTGAGTCACCACCAGATGCACCAGTGGTAGCTGCAGATGGACCTCTTCAGATGACCTTAACGTCATCTGAAGAGGTCAGATGTCACACAGAAGAAGGTGCTCTCTGAGGTAACCTGGACCTAAGCCGTGCAGGGCTTTAAAGGTAATAACCAGCACTTTGTATTTTGCCCAGAAACATATCGGCAGCCAATGTAGCTGTTTCAAAACAGGCATAACATGGTCTCTCTGGGTTGCCCCGGAAACCAATCTGGCTGCCATTTTTTGAACTAACTGAAGTTTCCAAACTACGTACAAAGGCAGCCCCACAAAGAACACATTGCAGTAGCCAAGACTGGAGGTTACCAGCTGATGCACCACTGTTTTGGGGTCGTCATCCTCAAGCAATGGATGCAGCTGTCGAATTAGCCAAAGCTGATAAAAAGCACTCCTGGCCATAACCTCCACCTGAGATACCAGGGTGAGGCCTGGGTCCAGGAGTACTCCCAAGCTGTGCACCTGCTCCTTCTGGTGTGTAATCCCATCCAGCACAGATTCTGAGCTGACTCATTCCTCAGATTCTGAGCCCCTGCATCAAAAAAATGGCCAAGAGTGGGAATAGTAGGTGCAATCCTGCTCCCCCCTCCATGTGATGAATACGCCCAAATTCTGACTGTGTATAGGGAATAACATTGAGGGTGTTCTCATGAGCAGCCTGGTCTTGTCTGCCTGTGAGAACTTCCAGGATCCATGCAGATCCCAGCAGTGCTGCGGTGCCACACCCAGCTTCAAAGCCCGGCTCTTACGTGCCCTTAACCCAGTTGCCGGGACCATGTGTCAGCACAGGCTACTTGTAGCTCGTGCTGACACAGAGAGGGGGGCCTAGAGCGCCTGTCCCCTGGGGGACTCCCCCAGTGCATTGTGCTTGTAGGATGCCCAGAGGGTAGGATAACGAGTCCCAGAGCCCCAAAGCGATCCACTCTGCTCCACTATGGCAGAGCAGCTCAGATCATGTAGGAGTGTGCTTTGTACTCCCACCAAGAACAGGATAACCGTCTGGAGGGAAGGCAAGGCTTGTGAAATCTTCCTCCTGCCCGCCCACCCACCTGGTAGGTTATTTTTGTTTGTTTACGAAAATATCTATATCCTGCAGTTCTGTGAAGTGAGCTAACAAACTGAAACAAAACAGAGGAAACAAATTGGAATTATACGATAAAAGCTACAGCACACAAAAAAATCACATAACACCAGCTGGAGTATAACAAAAGTGCCAGCAGACAGGCCTTCTACTGAATGCTCTGTGACAATTAGGCATTTAAAGGAGGATGCTCTGCATTTCTCTACAGGTGTGCTCAGAACTTTGCTGAGCAGCTGTCAGTCAAAAAGAAAAAAGAAAAACCATTGAGGCAGTTGGAGCAGGAAGTTGGAGCAAGGATGTGGTAGGGGTCAGTATTCCCTCTAACAGAGATTCCCAGCTGTTGTTGACTACAACTCCCAGAAGCCCCAAGCAAAAGCCATTGCACCTGGGGATTCTGGTAGTTATAGTCAACAACATCTGGGAATCCCTGTTAGAGGGAACACTGATAGGGGTGTGCACAAACTGCGGTTTGAGCATTGGTTTGGTGCTGTGGAGAGAAGTGTGGGGAGTGGGAGCTTTAAGAAAGAGGAGAGCAGATCCTTACCTGCTCTATGCCACCCCATGTAGCTTCCTGCTGGTGCAGTGCTTGGCCCAAGTACCCCCATGCAGCACAGGCATCATATGCATGGTCAGTAACCCCATGCTGACCATACAAATGGCGCCCACGCATGCGCAGATGCTACGTGCATAGTGGTGCCGTGTGGGGGTACTTGGGCCAAGCACTGACCCAGCAGGAAGATGCATGGGGTGGCAGAGAGCAGGTAAGAGGATCTGCTCTCCTCTTTCTTCAAGCTCCTGCTCCCCGTGGTGCTGAACCAGTGCTCAAACTGTGATTCGTCTACACCCCTAGGGTCTGGTGAGGGTTGGTTCCCAGAAGGGGAGGCTCAGAGATTCTAATAATAATACGTCTAAACAAACAAATAAAAACCACCTGATGCGGGGGGTGGGGCTGGGTATTTATAAAAGGTGCCTGGTGTGGAACTTAAAGATAAAGTTGTGACTTGAAGTAAGAAAAAGAAGTAAACTTTCCAGTAAGATTTGGTTAAAGAAAATAACTGGTTAAAGGGTTGAAATACCTGGTTAAAGGTTAAAATACCTGGGAGGTCTGTACAAAAGCCAAGAGTTTAATTAATGGTAACTTAGTAATTCATGCAAGTTCAGAAACCTACTGACTAGTCGTGATATTCATACCTTTGATAACAATTTCAAACTAAGAAAATAATAAAGTTCTTTCTTATTTTACTTGTGAAAGACATCAAGTTTGTCTGCCCCTGCTAACTGAGCAAAGAGACACCATTTAAAGTGGTGATTTCTCTTATATTTAGCAGAGGGAGAGCAACTGGCCCTATCCAGGCCCAGTACAGCATCCCTCCAGAGGAACCAAGTAAACCTATCAATCCCAGTCCTCTCTCATGGCATGCTCTATGAAAGAACCATATCTTTGCAGCATGAGGAAAGTCAAGCAGTAACAGGGCCAGGCAAGTCTGTCTCAGGAGGTCATTCTACAGCTGTGGCATCACGACAGAGAATTCCCCCCTATTTTGTGTAATTTGCCACAATTTTGATGACGGCTTTTATTTTTTTTTAATGTGCAGCCAGACACAGAACATGCAGTCCCTTCGCCCCACAAGAGTTCAGTTCTAAAACAACACTTGTGAAGTTCAAAAATTCAAATCATTCCAAAAGTTGTACAGCCATCCCTCGCCAACCACGAGGGTTCCATTCCGGGGAAACCTTGCGGTTGGCAAATTCGCGGTAGATGAACCATTGAAATCAATGGCAAACAGGGGGTTAGGGGAATCACGGTCACAAAAAGACCGAAAAATACAGTAGAAAATTGGGAAAAATCCCCCCAAATCACCAGGAGTCAGTAAGAGGAGTGAAGGGGACCCCTGAGAATGAACCCCGGCCCCCAAAAATGATCCCTGACCCCCCCAAATTGCAAAAAAAACCCCAAATTGGTTAAAAAAAAAACCACCTTGCCAAATCATGGATGCTCAGGTCACAGTTGGCAAGACCTGCCACAATTTCCCGGTTGTGGATACTCAAAACCGCAATTAGGAAACACGCAGTTGGCGATGGATGACTGTATTATGATGTAAAAAGTGACCGGTTACAACGAGAAAAGCAAAGTGAGTAATCCAGACTTCTCTGGAACCCAGACTCTGATCAAGCACACCCAATTCCCCACCACCCCCATGCCAAAGACCCATAGATTCCACTGCTATTTGCCACAGAGTGTTCACCAATGAGTATAAAACTTTTCTGTGCTGCTCAGTTCCCAGTTCTCAGGATTTTCTCCCATTCTGTGTAGGCTACTAAGTGTCATGAAACATGACTCTAGGCAACAGAGGATGTGTGCAAAGACAAGGAAAATACACAGGTATGTGTTGTAGTGGCGCATATTATGTGCACAAATTACACTCAAATACCATTGTGCAGTTCTGAATTTTTCTTTGCTGCAAATACATGGTTCTTTCATAGAGCATTCAGTAGAAGGCATACCTGCGGGCAGTTTTGTAATGCTTCCGTTGATTTAATATGGTTCTTTTGTGCTGTAGCTTTTATTGTATTATTCCAATTTGTTTTCTGTGTTTTGTTGGAAAGTGTTAGCTCACTAGGGTATCTTCACAGAGCTGCAATATTAAAATATTTTAGTAAACAAACAAAAATAAAGGTCTTCCAGCGCTGGAGTCTCCCGCCCACAGAATTGCCCGCCGTCACACTTACAGCGTCTATCTCTTCAGACGAATGTTGTAAGCACAAGAGATGTGTCGAGGGAACTCAATGATTGACATGTCGGGCGGGACTTCCATTGCATTTACAGAGGTTTATACTCAAGTTCAACCAATAACATCTGAACGGGACTAATGACAACCGATTTGGAACAGCTCTTTGCCAGTCAGTGGCTTAGCAAAGAACTGTTTGGATGGCGGTAGGTGACAGAAGGACAGAAAGAGGTGAAGTGATGGAGGCCACCTCCAGCCTCATAGGCAGGATGCCTCTGAATACCAGTCGCAGGGGAGTAACAGTAAGAGAGAGGGCATGCCCTCAACTCCTGCCTGTAGGCTCCCAGTGGCATCTGGTGGGCCACTGTGTGAAACAGGATGCTGGACTAAATGGGCCTTGGGCCTGATCCAGCAGGGCTGTTATGATGTTCTTATCTTGCCACCCCAACAGCAAGCATTGCAGTAATCCACTGCTTGAGGTGACTACCTCACCTCGCCTCATGGAAGGACCGCCCCTGTTCATTTTACATTCAGCATCAGTTATCACGATCACTGTGAATGTTAATACATAAACATGACAGCTTTGCCCAATTTCCTCCTCTCCCTTTTTAGAGTGGAGAGGAAAATAAACATATGATAATGTCAAAGAAAGAATTGCCATTTTACTATCCCACAGGAATAGCCATAAGTGTCACAATACAAAGCATGCGAAAGAAATTGAAGCGGCACATCTCTTCACATTTTCTTCTCTGTTCATGTTTTATACAAGCTGCTTTCCACTTCTCAGTCTAAAACAGATTTTATGATATTCAGATCATTGAAAAATATGTATAAGGGCTGGTGAGATCTTCAGCTTGGCCAAAATGGCCTCAGCTGCCTCTCATACACACTTTCACTCTCATTATTATTCATGGCTAGGAGAAAAACATGATGGTTTGCAATCCGCACATTTCTTTTATAGCACAAACTTAAGGCGGCCCATGGAACTGTGATGGAAATACAGTAACAAGTAAAAACCCTGGGTGCTCTGAAGCTTGGACTACATGGTAGTGCTGTCAAATTGTACAAGGCTGCTTGTATGATTGTCTTTACCACCTTTTTTGTGTCAACTGAATGCATTTTGATTTCGTCTTCTTTACCCAGTTTTCAAATAATCATTAAAAATTAAACAACATTGGGACAAGCCTTTTGTGATTATAGCCTCCACTCTCCAGCAACAAGCTGGATCTATAAATTTACGTACCATTGTAGATGTAAATTGCAAAATTTTACATTCAACTATATTAAAACATCTATTCCAAAAAATGATTACCAGTTGTGAAAAGCAGACAGGCTTATCACTTGCTGTCAGTTGTTCATGTCTAGTTAAGCAATAATGTGCTAAAACTGCTCTTTTGTTTTGTGGAAGAATTTTGGCAATAGAAGAAATGAACACTCGTTTAATAAAAACTCAGGCTGCCTTTTGCTTTGATGGAGAAAGCAGCTGCCTGTTTTCATTTGCTGCAGAGCAGCAAAACCCATCAATATAATAAGCAGCTTAGATGCATCCATCCACAGCATCTGTAAGGATATAGGGCTATTCGCTCAAAACCAATCCTTGGTTTAATTTTAACAAAGATGTGTCTGACATATTTGAAACTGCATTATAATAGGGGTGGGTTTAAAAAAAATACTAGCAATTTCTCTTTTCTTTTTAAATACTTTTCACAGATTTCTGAAAAGGCAAGCGTATGTTTCTGAGTGATGGAAATGATAAAAGACACTGTAGCAGCAATCTCTGGTACCGGTCTAGAAATGCAAACATGGAACATTAAGAGCTTGCTTGCTACTTCATATTCCCTTTCCCTCACTTCAAAATATCAGGCGGGTGTGGGGGGAGGAGAGTATCTTTAAGCCTATTGATATTGTTTATTCAAGATATGCAGGGGCAGATGAAGAAGAGCAATACCCATGGAAAACGAATAATCTGGAAGGGTTACATACTTAGATCATGTCCTTTTGTTACAGTTAACTATTGCAATTATGTTTTTTGTGGCTCAAGCATCTTTGCAATTTTATTTCAGCTGACCATTTAAATGGCTAAGTTTTAGCAAAGGAAAAAAGAACTGCTTAAAGGGCAACTTTTGGCTGCAAAAGAAAGATTACACCACTTAATGTTTAATTCTAAAACGTATGCAATCAAAGGTTATCAATCAAATACGTACCGTATGTATTTTGCTGCTTCTATTGTCTGCCAACTTAAATTTCACTTAGAATTGTTGTGCTGTACATTTAAGCTATTAAAATTCTGAGATGTTATTATTTTGGTGCTGTACAGCATTCTAAGACCTCTCTAAGCTGAGCTTTTAGATGATTTGCACATTAACGGAGAAGTCAGATAATTCTTAATCCTCCTTTTTTCCAGATCCAATAATGGATAAGGAAGCATCTTAGCATGATCAACTAGCAATCTGCCTAGCTAGAGTGGTAGTATACCTGAAATTTCGGATTAGCCATTGGTTTTTGTGTAATATCTGATTTAAATGAGCACTCATTTTGAGAAGCAAGGAGGGAAGGCTTTCTATGATAGCAGAAGTGATAGCTTTTCCACTCAAACATGTGGTCATGAATTCTATGTATGCTTGTTCATGTTCCATGCAGAAAGTTATATACACTAAAAAGGATTTCTTAAAGCAATTGCAAGATACCTTTTGGTGCTTTGAATTAAAAACTACTTCATTACCAGCAATATTTGTATTTTATGAACATTCATTTTCTGTTATTTTAAACCTTGGTCCAAACAAATCTTTAGGCTTTCAGAAGTACTGTGCGTTCCCTTTGTAGCTTTGCTTTTGGGTAATACATAGTAAATATCCCAAGATCGATATAGGAACATCGGAAGCGGCCGTATACTGAGGCGAGTCTCAAAATCGGTGAGACTCACCCAGAGCGGGTTTGCAGGGAGAGCGGGCTTAGCCAGCTCTCCCCACAGATGACCGGAGAGGAAGCCCGCCCACACGACTGCTGGCTCCATCACGGAGCCGGTGGGGGCTTGGAAGTTCAGGGGCCACGCGGCCTCCGGAAGTTCCAGCGTGCCCTGCACAAGAGCGCAGGGCATGCTGGAGAGACCCCTGAGCCGGGAGGCTGCTTTTTAGCCTCCCGGTCAGGGGTCTATTCGTGAGTTGCTGTGGCACCGAGTTGTGCCACAGCAACACACAATTTTAAATACTGGGTTTGCAGAGCGTTCGCATCGTAAACCCGCTTTAAGGGTGGGGCAATCCAGCAGTTTACCCGCTTGTAAACCACCAGGCTCACCTGCGAACCTGGTGGTTTACACGACCAGTGAAAATCGGGCTAGGCTCTCCTAGTCCGATTTTCACTGGTTGTGAGAATAGCCTCCCTGAGTCAGGGGCATAACGAGGCTGGAGTGGGCCCAGAGACAAAATTTTAAAATGGGCCCCTTGCTGATACACACACACTCATTTCACATGTGACTTGCATCTGGGGGGCTCCTCGAGGCGGGGGGGGGGGGGCAGGCAGCCGCCTCCCCTTGCCTAATGGTAGTTACGCCCCTGCCCTGAGTCCATCTAGCTCAGTATTGTATAGACAGACTGGCAGTGGCTTCTCCAAGGTTGCAGGCAGGAATCTCTCTCAGCCCCTATCTTGGAGATGCCAGGGAAGGAACTTGGAACCTAGATGCTCTTCCCAGAGCGGCTCCATCCCCTAAGGGGAATATCTTACAATGCTCACACTTCTAGTCTCCCTTTCATATGCAACTAGGGTGGACCCTGCTTAGATAAGGGGACAAGTCATGCTTGCTACCACAAGACCAGCTCTCTTCCCTGGTAGAGTGGTAGAGTATACTTCCACTCTAGCTAGAAAGCTGACTTAGTTGCCTCACCTTACCTAAGTGCAGACATTTCTTCTCTTACTTCAAGAAATACTTGTTTTTCCCAGTCCCATTAGATCATTCAGTAAGGCTAGTGCAACAATTAATGAGCAATGCAGAAAACTGCATTATTTAGATTAAGGCCATTGTGAGTCCACATAGAATGGCAGAGTCCTCAACATGTGTGTCACATGTGGAGAAGGTAATAAAGTCCTACTAAGCTGGTGTTCAACTATCATCAACTCATACCGTAGGTTTCCCCCCCTTATAATGACATCCTATTCTTTTGGAACCAATGCTGATCAAACCCAACATATTTTGGTGTCCTCAGTGAGCTGCACCCCATCCTAGATCTTGTTTGTCTGAAGATCAGCATCCACTCCTCAGCTACACTTCCTAGACCTCTGGTTTTTGACTTCCACTGGAGGCTCCTTCCACCTTCTAAACATTGAGGCACTTCACACGATCGGTGTGAAATGCCAGATGGGGTTAGGCGGAGAGAGCTGGCTTAGCCCACTTTCTCTGCAGACGATCAACAGGCAGCCCTGGGCAGCCAAATCGGCCACCCACATGACTGCTGGCTCCGTCCCAGAGGCACAGGGGCTGCGGGGATTGGGGGCCACGTGGCCCCTGGAAGTTCCAGGATGCCCAGCGCAAACATGCAGGGCATCCTGGAGAGACCCCTGAGCCTCGGAGGCTGCTTGCAGCCTCCCAGTGGGGGTCTCCTCATGTGTCACCATGGTGCGGAGCTGTGCTGTGGCAGCACACAATCGGAAAACCCGGGTTAGTGGAGCACTCGCTCCGCTAACCTGGGCTAAGGGAAGGGATACTTTGGCAGGCTAGCCACCAGAGAACCACCAGGCTCACACACAAGCCCGCAGGTTCTCATGATGGGAAGAAACTGGGCTGGGCTTCTTTAGCCCGGTTTCTCCCCATCATGAGAATAGCCTCATTGTTTCCTTTTGCAAAAGCCCTTTCCATCACAGTCCTATGAAGTGCTCCATTACGTCTGCCTAAAGTCACTCAGCATTACATCTGTCCTTATGTTTAAAGCGGGTAAAGTTGTGCCGTCGAGTCGGTGTCGACTCTCGGCGACCACAGAGCCCTCTGGTTGTCTTTGGTAGAATACAGGAGGGGTTTACCATTGCCATCTCCCATGCAGTGTGAGATGATGCCTTTCAGCACGTTTCTGTATCGCTGCTGCCCAATATAAGTGTTTCCCATAGTCTGGGGATTTGGACCCACAACTTCTTGCACGCTAGGCAAGTCATTTCCCCACTACGCCATTAGCAGGCAAGATAATCTGAGGTCCTGATATAGCAATAGTGAGGAAGGTAATAATAAGCACTTCTATACCACTTTCAAGTGCACCAAGGGTGCTGTATGTATTTACTTGTAATGATCACAACAAACCTATAAACAGGGGTGTAGTAGCTACAGGGAGGGGGGATGTTCCTGGGCTTCTGAGGGAGTGGGCCCACCCCCTGGGTGACAACTTGCTCATTGCTCTCCCCCTTGTACCCCTCTTCAGAAGTGGGGAGGGGGCCCATTTGCTATGCCCCTTCCTGTAAGGTAAGTATTACTCCCACATTGCAGATGGAAGGGCTGAGAGGAAATGGCTTGCGTAAGGCCACCAAGGTCATGTAAGTGCATGACAAAAGTGAGATCCGAACCAAGGACTTGTTGATTTGTACCTGGGGGTCTTGGCCACATACTGCACCAGTTCCCTCCAGTTCTCCAGTTCCTGACAGCTGCAGGTGAGATCAGTAACTTATCCAGGCCGGGGTGGGTGGGAGAGAGTGTGTGTTTGGGTATGTCGGGAAGGAATGTCAACAGTATAGACAATTGTTTTATTTTTATTAATCCAGGAGCATGGTGATTTTAAGCTTTGCTGTGCACTGATGTGCAACAACAGATAGACACTGCCTTACACGGAGTCAGATCACTGGGCCATCAGCCCACCACCGTCTACTCTGACTAGCATTGGTCTCCATAATTTCAGCAGAAATACTGCCCAGTATTTGCTCCCTGATTCTTAACTAGATGCTGATGGTTGAATCTGGGGCCTCCTGCATACAAAGCCTTCTCACATGGTTCATTATTCCTGACCCTTCTGCTCAATGATGTCACGACAACAATTCTTTTCTAAACTGATCTCAAACCTACTGATAACTGAAATGGAGATTGTGTTGCATCACTTTTAAAAGACAGAAGACTCCATGCATACATCCTCCCCTCGTATATCCTGCTACATCTCTCAAAGATCTTTAAAATCATGAGACACCCAAGCACAAATCTCCATTTGACCATGAAATTCACTAGGTTACTTTGGACCAGTCACTTATCTCTCAGCCAAACCTACCTCACAGGGTTGTTGTGAAGATAAAAACCCCATGTACACCACTCTAAGCTCCTCGGAGGAAGAGGAGAATATAAATGTAAAAATAAATAAAATAAGTTAATGTCTTCCCAATATTTACTTTTATTTATCAGTTGTGATATTTGTCACATAAGACATGCAAACAATTACATTCTTTGTTCAAAACTGTAAACTAGGAAGGTGCAAATGTGCTTTTCACCTCAACTACAACTGTGGACATTTAACCCTTGAATTCAATGCATCCTAACAACTCCTTCCTTAGATCAAGAATAAGATGCATTCATGGCACAATAATAGACCCTGTATGCTTGTTCATGACATATCTGCTTGAAAGGGCCAATCCACAAGACAGGGGCATAGCTATAACTGAATTGCGGCGGTGGGGGGATTCCCTGGGCCTCTGGAGGCGTCAATGACAGGGCAACAGCTCCTTCTTCTCTGTTGATGTTGCATGAATATATAGGTGTTTGTAGGAAGTATATATGTTAAAAATGTTTCTGAGCCAGAGGAATGAAAACACGTGTGTGTGTGTGTGTGTGTGTGTGTGTGTGTGTGTGTGTGTGTGTGTGTAAAAGTGTGTGTGTGGAGGGGGGAGTGTGTGATATTATTTGCATAGAATTGAGAGAAAGGGGATGCCAATAATGTTTTTTCACCACATCCTTTCTACAGCAAAGACATGGAGTGGGGGGAGAAGAAAAGGCAGCAGAAGGGCAGGAGACATCTTTGTGTCTTGCCCCGGGGCCCCTCTCCAACACTACTACTATGCCTCTTCCACACAAGGCCTTGATCTGATCCCCTTTACACTGACAAGTAAATACAAAGAACACTAATGTTAGCCCTGCTAACCGGGCAAAGAGGCACCTTTTTAACGTGGCGACTCTCTTTATTGAGCAGGGGGAGAGCAACTAGACCTAGCCCTCTCCACCCCCAGCACAGCATCCCTCCAGAGACTGTTGCTGATGTCTATCTTACGTTTCTTTTTAAGATTGTGAGCCCTTTGGGGAAAGAGATCCATCTTATTTATTTGTTCGTTATTTCTCTATGTAAACGGCTTTGGAAAAGTTTGTTGAAAAGCAGTAATATAAATATTCGTTGTCATTAATGAGCAAAGTGGACCAGATCCACACCTGTAGCAAGTGTATACAGCAGCTGAGAGTTTATCTTCTTTTTTCAAAGTAGTAGTTCTTTTCACAAATATGTTTTTGTAAAGCATAAAGCATAAAATTCACACCCACGTGAGCAGTCCAGCCTGGGCTAGGATGCTCATGTGCCACAGTGGGATCCGCACGGATCCTGGCGCTGTCCGCCTGCCTAACCCTGCTTTTAACCCTGGCTTTTAGCCAGGGTTAAGGGTATAAGCATGCCCTTAACCCCAGCACCGGGGTTGTGTGGAAGCTGGGGCTGCTTGCAGCCTGTGCATGCACAGAGTTGGTGCCTAGAGTTCCCAACTCCTGAGGGAATCCCCCAATGCATCATGCTCATTGTGTGGTGCATTGTGGGATATCCGGAGGCCAGGATGCATTGTCTCAGCCTCCGGAGAGCCACGCCGCTTCTAGCAGAGCAGACTGTGTGCGAGCGCATAAACTTAATGATTCAGAATAAGCCATTTTGATCACCTAACAACATTTGACACATACATATTTTGATCATCCAACATGGCCTTGGGCAGAAGAGCAAACTTAGCAGTTCCAAACCACAGAAAAAATGTTTTCAGCATTTTAAAATGTTCTGAGTTTGCACAGGGAACACAGAGGAAATCTTAGCTTTAAGACTACTAGATTTTTACCAATGAGTTAATAAGGAGTGAAATACTCTGCTATATCTCATATGAATGTATTGTTTACAATATATTTTATCCCACAGCTCCTCCAAGAAACTCAGGTCAATGTATGAGGTCATTTATTCTCATGGCAACCCTGGGAGTTAGGTTAGACCCAATGGCATTCTTGCTGCAGGCCCCACTAATGAGAGTGGAAGTCATCTGTCTTTTCACAGAGCCCCTGGTGGCGCAGTGGTAAAACTGCCGCCCTGCAACCAGAAGGTTACAAGTTCGATCCTGACCAGGGGCTCAAGGTTGACTCAGCCTTCCATCCTTCCGAGGTCGGTAAAATGAGTACCCAGAAATGTTGGGGGCAATATGCTAAATCATTGTTAACCGCTTAGAGAGCTCTGGCTATAGAGCGGTATATAAATGTAAGTGCTATTGCTATTGCTATTCACACATCTGTCCCATTCTCAGATAAAACAGGCTGTGGGTGACGATCCACACCTTACCTCCCCTCAATCTGTTGGTCACTTTTGGTACTGGAACTAGACATAGCAAAACATGCTTGGGGCCACCATAAATGGGAGGTTAACATCAAAGAAAGACTTCTCCACTTGCATTTTATATGTTAATGAAGCAGCCATAGGAATTATGATTCAGTCATATGTAAGGCCCTAAGCACGAATTTGAACCCAGGTCTCCCGATTCAGCACTCTGCTGACTACACCCAGAGCTGGCTTAATATTTGAGGGAGTGCCGGTGGTCAGCAAAATGCCCTTTGATGAGTCTCCTCCTACACTGGTGGCCCCTTAAGATTCATTTCCCCTCACAATGCCCACTGGCAGCTGCCATTTTCCACCCCACAATGTCCCGGAACAGTGCTACACTGGGGGCATTGTGGAGGAAAAATGGACACTGGCAAGTAGACATTGGACCCTGCAGGGTGTCACCTGCCCTGAGGGTGACTCTCAGCCTGAGTACACCACACTGGCTATCATACATACCATGGAATCATGCCTTCAGTCTGCCTATTTGCATAAATTCATTTCGTCATTATGTTTGGCTTGCCAGAATATCTAGAACTATTATCAAAAGGCTACGGCAAAACAAGTATTTATATACCGCTTTTCAACTGAAGTTCCCAAAGTGGTTTACAAATAAATAAGAAAGAAAGAAAGAAAGAAAGAAAGAAAGAAAGAAAGAAAGAAAGAAAGAAAGATGGCTCCCTGTCCCCAAAGGGCTCACAATCTTAAAAAGAAACATACGACCGACACCAGCAACAGCCACTGGAAGGCTGCTGTGCTGGGCATAGATCGGGATGGGGTAGAGCAATTCATTTTATCAATAATATAAGCAACAAGAAATCTGAAGCTCAAACGACATGTCATGCGGAGTTCTGCAATTTCTTCCTCTTTTAAAAACAAATTTGAATGCAGCATTTAAGAAGGAGCGGGGAAGTGCTCCCTCTCGTCATTTTTCTGGTCATTTTTCACCCAGGGGGGAAGATATAGAAGGTATGGTAACCCTGTTTCTCCTCCCCCCCCCCGCAGCGGTTTGTGGGGGATAGTTTTGAGCTGGAAAGCGTGAAGAGGGGGAAGGGAGCCTCTCTCACTGTGCCCTTCTTTCATTCAGATGCTCAGCCTGTCCAGGTGTTTGGGTTAGAGAACTCAAGAAGAGAGACACATGGAACTGTGCTTAACATGACCTTCAGTCACTTTCAGAATGTTGTGTTCTGTGTTGTAGTTTTAAAAGTCTGGAAGTGGAAAACAACTTGTTAAATAACATGAATATTAGCAAACATATTTGTGTGTGTGTGTGCATTTTAATAGTAGTTCCTAAACTGTGGTAGCTAATGTTTAACTAAACTAAACCTTGTAGACTATTGGCTAAAATGCAGTTCTATTAACATTAAATCTGATCCCAAATTGCTTCACGACTGAATGTGAGAATTTAACCTTCTCTGTTGTTTTCCATTGTGATTATGTATAATGCATATTGTGAAATCAGGCTTTTGAATTACTTGTAGTCTCTTTCAAACACACTCTGAACTCTAGTGACTGCAGAGCAAATGACTCCTTATTTTATTCAGATCTCATCCCCGTAAGGTCTTGAGATATTATGATACACTTGTATACTTCAAATATTTAGCAGACAACGTCACATGGCATTTGGCTATGCAATGCATCTCTAAGGAAGAACAGAGTTTCTGGTTTTAAAATGAAAAAGCAGGTGTACAACCTTCTAAAAAGTAAGATCCTTTCTTTGGAATTTACTAGACCTCTCTATGCCATTGTCATAAAGTTCTCTTCTGTCTATGCATTGATCTTCCCCTAATAATAGGGGCAATATCATTATTTTTATTAATTCCAGCACTTCATTTGTGTCACATCTCTTGTAATTATCAGTTAACAACAATTTTCCACACTCTTGTTTTGTGCTTCGGCTTCAGTCACAATAAAATATGAAATTTTTGCTGTTGTTTCAGAGAGGAGAAAACACACAAGGAAAATATATACAATTTGCACACACACAATATATTGAAAAAGGTAATTTGCTGTGTATTCTTTTCTGAGGCTATGCTCTGTATTCTTGAATTGTCTTTGCTCTCTGGAATAGGAATGAAATCTCCCCTTTGGTATTTCTCCAAGGCTGTGATAGCTCAGTTGTTTGACTCCAAAATGCCAAGATAGGGGAATCTCATCATCCAGAGACCAGCTACATGATGGGCAGTTAATAGATATATCAAACCTTAGGATATATGCTAAGCTGAAGAGATGATTGGTCGCTTGATATACTGATTGATTAGCATAGGGAGAATGGGTTTCTTCTTGACAACCTAAGATTATGCTTCAGCTAAGCTCAAATTGCTTACACCTCTTCTATTGGGTTTAAAATTACAGCCCTGTCATCTAAAACCTCTCTTCAATGAAATTTTTACCATATATAAAAATTAAAGGGGGAAAAAGAAAGTAGGTGTACTGGATAAGAGTAAATGGGAGAGATACATTTCCCACTACTGTTGTTGCTACCACTAGAAAAAGCTGATAAGTAAATCCACTTGAAAAAAAACCCACACACACTCAGCAAACTATTACAGAGCCCTGCACAATAGTGTGGAAGGAGGAGGTGAAGGAGAACAACACAAAGGAGGTTCAGGATGTGAAGGAGGACTGCACTGATGGTACTTCCAGATGGAGAGGTAGTCAGGCATCAAGTGCTAATTGCCCACACCCAGCACTTACAAACAAAAGAGATATGTCGACTCCCAGACTGCTTTCCACTAGTCCAGATGTAGTGAGATCACCCAGGTAGTACTGTTCAAATGGGTTTAAAAAAAAATGTGCAAAGCTCTGTGCAGCTAATTGTTCTCACTACATTGTCCTGAACTTTAGCACTAAAACTGTACTGTTATCAGGTTGGATCTACATGCTACAAAGAACACAGGGGCTGCCACTGAAAATGGCAGCCTCAGGTTGAATCCCTCTCTCATACCTCATGATAACTTGTTTGTTTGTTTATCATATTTATATACCGCCTGATAACATCTCTTTTTAGGTGGTGTACATAGTCCAAATTACAATATAAAACCAGAATAAAAACAATTAAAACACTTCCACAGAATAAAACAGTTAAAAACAATTTCACAGACTAAAACAGATAAACAGTTTTGAATTAGTTTTAATTAAAAGCCCGAGAAAGAAAGGTGTGTCTTGGGAATCTTTTAAAAGGCAATCTGTAGAATCCAGAGGAAAGAGTTTTGGTATGTAAGGGCAAGACCGTGGAGTTGAATCAAGAATATTGATGATTTAATGAGATGGATATTATTTACACAGAGGCAAGTGCAGTCTGCCTTCAGTGCTCTTGATGCTGGCTGTTTGTTAGCCCCACCTCTTCCCCAGGACTGGAATAATAGTAACTAAAGCACCATTTAAAAGCTGGCTTGGATAAAGGAAAGGATTAACAAAAAACTTCACACAAAGATGGAGAAGCTCTTATTTTGGCAGGAAGTGCATTCCAAAGCCCTGGGGCAACCACAGAGAAAGCCTGGTCCCAAGTCGCCACCAGAGGAGCCAATGGCAACCGTAACTAGACCTCCCCAGATGATCTTAGGCAGGCTTGATCTTAGTCAGGGATGATCGTGGCACTGTTCAGGACAAAGAAGGCCCTCTCTTAAGTATCCTGGACCCAAGCCGTTCAGGGCTTTATAGCACTTTGTATTTCGATCCAAAACATATCAGCAGCCAGTGCAGTTCTTTAAAAATCGGTGTTATATGGTCTCTTTGGGTTGTCCCCCCAGAGACCAATCTGGCTGCCACACTTTGTACCAGTTGTAGTTTCTGGACTCTGTACAAAGGCAGCCCCATGTAGAGTGCATTACAGTAGCAATGCCTGGAGGTTACCAGCATATGCACCATTGTTTTAAGGTCATTTACTTTCAGAAATGGGCGTAGCTTACATATCAGCCAAAGCAGATAAAAAACATTCCTGGTCACTGCCTCAACCTGAGAAACCCAGAGAGAGTTTTGGATCCAGGAGCACTCCCAAGCTACATACTTGTTCTTTTGCGGGGAGTGTAACCCCATCCAGAACAGGCAGATCTAAACCATCTCTTGGGTCTTGACCCCACCGCCTCGATCAGTATCTCTGTCTTATTTGGATTAAAAATCAGTTTGTTATCCCTCATTATTTGACATATTTTTATACCGTCCCAAACTTAAGTCTTTGGGCGGTTTACAACAAAATAAAAACAACATTAAAACATTAGTTAAAAACAACAACAAAAAGAAATTTAAAATATGACAGTTAAAATTTTTTAAAACAATATTCTAAAACAACATTAAAAACAATCAAAACAGTATCAGTTAAAAGCCTGGGTGAACAGGTGCGTCTTTAAAGACTTTTTAAAAGCTGTCAGAGACGGGGAGGCTCTTATTTCACTAGGGAGCGCATTCCAAAGCCTTGGGGCAGCAGTGAAGAAGGCTCGTCCCTGAGTAGCCACCAGATGAGCCGGTGGCAAATGCAGACGAACCTCTCCTGATGATCTCAATGGGCGGTGGGGTTCATGATGAAGAAGACATCTCTTAAATACCCAGGGCCCAAGCTGTTTAGGGCTTTATAGGTTATAACTAACACCTTGTATTTTGCCCGGAAACATATCGGCAGCCAGTGTAACATCCAGCCCATTATCACCCCCAGGCAGGCATTTAGGGAAGTTATGCCATTTCCTGATGAAGCTGAAATGGAGAAATAGATTTGTGTATGACTGGCATATTGATAACACCCTGCACCAAATCTCCTGATGATCTCACCCAGCAGTTTCATGTTGATGTTAAAGAGCACTGGAGACTGTGTGGAGCCTTGTGGAACTCCATACTTCAGTTTTCACTTTGCAGAGTAACAGTCTCTAAGGGACACCATCTCAAATCTACCAGAAAGGTAGGAATGGAAACACTGTAAAACAGTGCCACCTAATCCCACTTCCCTCAGGTGATCGAAAGCCACTGAGATATCCAAAAGGATCAGCAGAGGCATACTCCCTCTGTCAATACCTAGCTGGAGATCATCCATCAGGCTGACCAAGGCAGTCTCAACCCCATAGCCCACTCAAAAGCCAGTTTGAAATAGGTCTAGATAATCAATTCCCTCCAAAACTGTCTGGAGCGGAGAGTTGAACTTAACTATGTCCTAACATATTTATTTATCATCATACTCATCAGCAATATCTCTGTCCCACCCACACTCTTCCTCCAAAAAGCTCAAGTTCAAGGTTCTCTACACACACACACACACACACACACACACACACACACTTACTTTTATCCTCCCAACAGTAGTGTGAGGTAGGTTATAAGGCAGAGAGAAAGAGGGAGGGAGGGAGGCAGGCAGGCTGGGCCAAGGTCATCCAATGAGCTTCACAGCTGAGTGGGGATTTGAATGTGAGTCTCCCCATTCCTAGTCTGGCACTCTGACCGCTACATCATACCGACTCAAATGATATACATTTCTCTCCCTCACAACTCCACACTACTGGCTGCCACTAGAAGGGGCAAAGCAATGCAGAGTGCAATGAGGTTAGGACAAGAAGTGAGTTTACATATGGGGAAACTTTATGTAGAGCTCCTTTGTGGGGGGGAAGCCCCATATTTCTCCTAATATGCAGTTCCACCCTCAGTATAGGAGGCTATTATGTGCCTGCAACATTGGATCACTAGTTAATGAGGTGGGTCTCACGATCCCCCACAAGCCCCAGTATGCCCTGCATGAGCACGCAGGGCATACTGGGGAGACCTCTGAGCTGGGAGGCTGCTTTTAAGCCTCCCGGCTGGGGGTCTACTCATGAGTAGGCATGGCGCGAAGCCACGCCGCGGCTACTCACGAGCCTAAAAAGCAAGTTTGCAGGAACGCTCGCTCTGCAAACCTGCTTTTTAGCAGGGGTTCTCGAGCGGGTTACCCGCTCAAGAACCACCGGGCTCGGCTGCGAGCCCGATGGTTCTTACAACCAACAAAAATCGGGCTAGGCTCTCCTAGCCCGATTTTTGTTAGTCGTGAGAATCGCCCTAATTTATGTCAAAATATTAAAAGTAGGCCAAATAATTATTGGCTATATACCTAAGCAAGGACAGCACAAAAGCTTTTCCACATGGGCATCAGTTGCCAAAGGAGGGAAGATTCAAACTGTATATAGCGTACAGCATATATAGTCAAGGTAAACAATATCTATAAGCATTTTTAGTAGAATAGAGGAATCACATATTTTCATGTTAACTAATCCTTCATCCATGTTTCTAGACTGTTAGATGTATATTTATTGCATGCTTTGGAAAAAGGGAATAGAACAATATGGGATTTCCCTCCCCCATGAAACAAAACTTCTTACAGGGTTTGCTTATATAGAGATCATTTTTCTTTGCATATTTCTTAAACCATTTGCCCAGTTTCTATTATACACAGCTAAATAGGACAGCAGATAAATTAAAGAAAAATAAAAGAACTTTTACAATATTTTAGTTGGGTACTTTGAATCATGGCTGGTTCCTCTGCCTGATCAAATAAGGATTTGGTTGTAAGCTATCACGGGCTAAGTAGTTCATTGAGAATGTTAAAATCTGCATTAATAAACAGGACTGGGCTTCTCAGATTTTTGCCCCCCTCCCTTTTCTTTTGCTATCTGCTATGAGCGGTAGGGGATCAGCTGCAACTCAAATCCCCAGCTGAACAACCCAAATACAACCGAGTGAGCGGACTTAAAACAAGGCCATTTATTGGTGCCTGTTATGCAAACAAAGCATCCAAGTCTTCGAAACAGATGTCAACTGAAGCATATGCTTACTGTAAACTGGAATTTGATTCTCTTTATAAAAATAGACTTAAATGGGCCTTCAGAGACCAGGCTGCCTCTTGTTGTATACCACTGCCTAACTCGATTCAGTCTTAAGCCTTTAAAAAGATGAATAGTCTGATATCCAAGGGCAAAAGTAGAAAAGCAAAAAACCCACAAAAAACAACTATATATATATATATATATATATATATATATATATATATATGCAATTTTACAGATTTTCTCTAAAAACACAAGACAGGAAGTTAAAAGCTCAGTGCAGGTCACCCATGGCATGTTGAGTTATCATTTTATACCACTTAGGGTGAAAAAGGGACTTAGCGTTCAGGTGGCAAGTTTAGTGCAGTGCTAGCCTTTCTTTCTTCCTTTTTTTTTTTTTTTACCTCTTCTCACATTTTGATGCCTTTTAAATGTCACTTATTTTACATGAGGCAGTTGGTGGAGACATGAGTCAACAGCAATCAGAACCATTATCCCCTGCAGTGAGCCCTGGTCCTAATGCATTATGACACCTTAGCTGGCCAGCCACCGATTTACCTTTCTGCTTCTTAGGGAATTAAGTGGCATCATGTGAAAATGGTTGTGATATGAACAGCATGGGCATAACTGGTATTAAATTTACCTCTCAGCCTAAGTGAATTTTCCTCACATGTGACTAATCAAAATGAAAGCTGTAGACACAGGCAGATACGGCCAGCACTCCTCCACCCCTGGGACCAGGGCTATTTTGTTTTATCTCTTTGTACAAGCTGGCAGAAGTTTAAAGTGAAGGGGATAATCCAGTGCTGGTGTCTTTATGAAATAACATCCTTACATGAAGAGGCTTTTAACTGTCTGTCGCTGTCCTCTCTCTCTCTCTTTGCACCCCCTCCCATCTTAAAAAAAAAAAGGAGTGTGACAATCTCATTTTGCTGAGCACCCTCCCATGAAAAGAGAAAATAATAGGCATAATAGCTATGGCTAGTACTGACCTTACATGATCCATTATCCACTAAACACTTTAAAAGTCAGTTTTACATACGCTGTGGGGGGGAATTAGAGAACTATCCCGAGAGCTGATGATACCGATTTAGTGAATTTGGCTGCAGCCTGAAACCCAGTTACTTGATCTCTCAAATCCAGAAATGTCTGTGTCATTCCTAAAAAGCAAAGAACAGCTGTCTTGTTTAAAACAGACAACTATCATTGAAAGCGAAGGGGTGGGGAGGAAATACTTTATATGGGAGTCATTTCAGGAAGCGAATGCGACACAACCTGGCTGGGCATGAATGTTCCTCCAGATGAACACAAAAGGATGTTGAAGTCCACCAGTATTTTTGGAACAGCTGACACTCCGGCGGTGGGAGGGGGGAGGGAGTGCTTTACTAACCATTTAAGCAGCGATTGGTAGGTGCCAAAGAAAGTGCAGGCAGAGCAATTATCATCCTGCACAGTCAAAGCAATGTTTATTGACAGACAAGAATGCTATGAACCAACTGTGAATGTTGCTGATAATACATGCACAATGCTACATTTTACCAGAATGGGCTGGCACATGCTTCCTAGTCTACTTCCCACACCTTATTCAATAAAGGCAATTCAGGACTGAAATGGCAGTGCTTTCTGCCTGCTTTGTAGAATACCCAACTTTTCACTTTCCTTAAAAAAACAAAACAAAAAAACTTGTTCTCACTCTATTGATCACAGCTTGTTACAAAATTTTAAGCAATTTTTTTTAGTTGCTGTTGTTAATCATACTGGCTTGACAGCATTCTTTTTTTATATGATGAATGAGTTGTATGCTTTCCTTCCATTGTAATCTGGTAGTTTAAAGCTGTGGAACATAAACTTTGCTGCCAATGCTTGTCTGATTAACTTTACCAATTTGTTTTCTTAAAAAATGATATCTATTTTTTAAAAAAATATATAGGTGGCTTATAAATTACCATGCAACAATAAAAGCATTTTTCAAAATTAAACATGACTTAAAACAAAAGTCATGATCCTACCACTTTTCAGGTTATGAGGTTTTCAATAGGATATTTAAGGCATTTGTACCACGTTACAAAGCAAATGGCACAATATTTAAAATCAGACAAAGGTGTTTATGAATTGCCTCTCTTAAAAAAACCCCCAAACCTCCAAAGAGCTTCACATGCAAGAAAACTTCCAGAAAGCCAATTCTCACTGCCTCTTCCTCACAGTAGTCCCATGAATCCCTGTTTTATAGCTGCTTCTATTACAAACACAAAGTAATTTTGATAGATTTAACAAACTGTTCATTCAGAAACAACTCTCATTTTCTCCTTCTCCTTTCCCTCCCTTTTCCTTTCTGACTCCACCCTGTCACACTCTCTACAGGATCCCCTCTGGGACAAGCTTCTCAACAACAAAACATTAAAGATACTGGATAGAATACAGCAGTCCCCCTCCCACCAAAGCCTTTCTTGAGGGTCAGAATACCCTCTAGAAGGGGATAGGATGGTGCATGGGGGGGCTACAGGGATAGGAGAGGCTTCCCGGGGATGCTGCTGCAGGGAGGTGGAGAAGCAGCCTTCCACAAGCTTCTTTAGATAAAAGCCTCAGTACCCAAGGAAACATCCAATAATCATTGAATGATCAACAGATCATTCAACTTGAAAAACTTCTATTAGCAATAGCTGCCTTTCATTCCTGTCCCAGGCTGATGGTCAAAATATATGATCTTTCCTGGTCATTTCATGTTACTCTTTGCAATCAAGTGATTTGATGGCAGGCTTTTCTGTCTGCTTACTCCTCTCCTCAGGGGAAAATGATTCTTAAGCCGCAGCATCATGGCAGTAGGTGGATGGGCAGACCACCTCAACCTGAATCACCAGCAGCTGGGCAGAGGCACCTACCCCAGCCTATTCTACTAAGAAGATTCATCATCAGCCCCAAGAGTTAAGGACTTTCTGGATCCACCCACTGAAACCAATGGGATTTCAAATGTGCTTGGCACTGACTGAATTACGCCCCAGACTTGTAAAGAAAAAACAGTGGCTCATTTCTTCAGATGACAATTTCTCCAAATTTACAAGTTTTCTTAAATAACTGGTGGGCTCTGATGGGTCTCCATGATGAATAGGTTGCAGAGGGTCACATTTACTGCTGGAAAGGCCCTGCTCCTCATTCCTGAAGCTCCTTTATGGATGGGATTGTGAACAGAGCTGCTGCCACTACACCATCCCTGCATATGGGCAACTGGACTCCAAAAACCCACACACTTTAATAAATAAACAGAGAGAGGCATGTTCCCTTGAGTATGCTACACTCTGGCTGCTACGGGGCTTACAGACTTTTTAAAAAAAGTCTTGAGGTATACCTAGAAATAATCTATCTATCTATCTATTTCTCTTAAACATACCCATCACTAATCCCCTGTGTGACAGCTCTCGCGAGAGTTCGCAAGCAGCTGCCAGACAGCGATGGGGACGGGCGAGTAGGGGGAAAGAAACTGCTGGCCAGGAGAATGGCTGAGTGGTGGCCACTGGGCAGGGAGGGCGAGAGGAAAGCCGGGAAGAGAACTAGAGGTGCAGATGCTCTCTGCCCGGTTCAGCTAGTTTATATTATTTTCTGTTCATTGGCACTGAAACAGTTATAACCTTTCAATAATAATATTGAAATTGTAATAATATAATATTCTGTCTGAGGTTATTAAGCAGGGTCAACGGAGGGGGGGGGGATTTTGAAGTCTAACATTTGACATGTTTATTTGCCCACAGAGGAGAAGCACAACTGTGAATCAAGTAATGCTAGCTTAAATTCACTCAAGTACATGTACAGAAATGACTCCAGTGAACTGCAAAACTGGCAAAATTCTTTCCCCTGTGCTATTCATGCCACAAACCAATGCCAGCAGCACTATTCAAGCCCTTTTGCATGTCTTGTTTATTAGGAATTAATAAATATTACATTTTTAAAATGTTCTCCAGAACTTTACATTGTAGAAAACAAGGCTGTAGTACACTTATTGTTAGTAAGACAGACCAAAGGACACTTAAAAGTTAAGAGATAATCATAGAGTTAAGCAAAATCCTATGATATCCAATGGTGTATTCTTTAGCTATGTCAGACCCACTGAAGGTTATAAATGCTGACACCCAAGCAGATCGCCTTTGGAACTTGATTACACACTACAGACATAAGAGAGAGAGAAGCAATATAGTCAACCTTATTACACAAGAGAGAAGCAATATATCCAACCTTTGTGTTTGGACAGAACAGTGATCTTAGTCTGGCCTGACCTATTTGCTAGTAAGCTAGAGTGAAGCACCAAGTGCTGTCATGCTGTTCCTTTAAAAAGCAAACACCCATTATCTGTGGTAGGTATTGTATCATTTTTAAGTGACTAGTAGTCAATGTCTGCAGCATAGCAGTTCCAGGAAATCTCCTGCCAACAATTATGACTAATTCTTTGTTCTCTGCAATAGCCACTTCACGAAAGCTGAAACATGACGCAAATGCAAACATACTCGGCAGAGGTATTCTTTTTCCCCAGGACTGCACATATATACAGTGTCTGTTATAGCCAGCCCACTTGGGTCAGCCCAGCATTGAGAGAATATTTTGACAAATTCAGAAACTGATAGGGGATGGAAGCGGAAGCTGCCTTATACTGAGTCGGTCCATTGAGCTAAGTACCATCTACTCACTGGAAGCCAAGGTTTCAAGCAAAAGTCACTACCAGCCCTACCTGGAGATGCCAGGGATTGAACTGGGACCTTCTGCATGCAAGCAGATGCTCTGCTACTGAGCTATGGTCCCATTCCCTGAGGGCTGAGGATGAAATTGTAACTCAGTGGTAGAGCACATGAGTTGTAGACAGAAAGCCTCAGAGTCAGTCTCATCCTTTGTCTGGAGCAGGGATTCTCAACATTGGGTCCCTAGATGTTATTGGACTTCAACTCCCATAATCCCCAGCCCCAGTGGTCTTTGGTTGGGGATTATGGGAGTTGAAGTCCAATAACATCTAGGGACCCAACGTTGAGAATCCCTGGTCTAGAGCTATTGCCAGTCAACAGACAGAGCTACATGGACCAATGGTTTGACTTCATATAGAGTAGCTTCCTATTTCCTATTATATGCTGGCAGGCCCAACTACAGTGAAGGAGAGGGTAGTTCTGCAGTTAACAAACCAGGTCTCCAGGTTGCCCAGGCAAGGGAACAAGCCTGACCCTGGAGTTTTATAGGAGGCAGGAAGCATCACCTGAGCAGCACTGGCTTATTGATGTAAAGAGGCTTCTTTGGTTGGTATAACTAGTCTGCATGCATTTCCTGGCTAGAGTTGGGTGGTGCTAAAAAGGATGAATCCCCAAGTAGGTCACCAGATGAAATGCAGGCTTGAGTCAAGACACACAAGTGTATTAGGGATGTGCAAAAAATTTCGGGCACAGAACGATCTGTGCCCGAAACGAACAATTTCGGGTGATTCGGGGCCAAACCGAATCACCCCCGATGTCCCCCGATATTTTTCGGGCACGAGCCGAATCACCCGAATTTCGGACCCGAAAAATTCGGGTGATTCGGTTCATGGCTGATTTTTGGCGATTTTTTAAAGTTTTAGTGACTTTGGGGCAGTTCGGGGGCATAGCATGGGATCTGGGCAAAAGGAATGGGGTGGGGTGGTAGTGCATAATGGGTGCAGGCTACCACCCCAATTTCAGGGGGATTGGGCAAAGGGCTGATTTTTGGTAAATTTCTGAAATTTTCATGTCTTTGGGGCAGATTGGGGCATATTGGGGCAAAAAGTGGGGCCTGGGGCAGAATAGTGGGGTGGGGTGGTAGTGCCTCTAGTTTTTTCTGAGGTGTGAATTCTCATTCTATCATAGCAAATGAGATTTTTTTCAATTAAGCAACTCTCATGACCCCACTTTCACTTTTCCACACTTTCCTTTACTATGAATAATATGAGGAAGTAATCAATTTAGCACACTTCACCTTATGAAGACAAACCTCATAAAAATAAATTCACCAAAATTCCCCCCTCTGCCCAATCACTCTTAAATTGGGCATGGGTGGTAGCCTCCAGCCATTAGGCACTATCTACCAGCCCACCCCACTCCTTTGGGGCAGATCCACTTTCTGCCCCCAATCTGCCCCAAAGACACCCAAACTTCAAAAATTCTCAAAAAATCAGCCCTCTGCCCAATCCCCCTGAAATTGTGGTGGTAGCCTCCACCCATGAGGCACTACCACCCCACCCCACTATTTTGGGGCAGATCCACTTTCTGCCCCCAAACTGCCCCAAAGTCACCAAAACTTCAAAAATTCTCAAAAAATCACCCCTTTGTCCAAACCCCCTGAAATTGGGGTGGTAGCCTACACCCATGAGGCACTACCACCCCACCCCACTATTCTGCCCCAGGCCCCACTTTCTGCCCCAATATGCCCCAATCTGCCCCAAAGACATGAAAATTTCAGAAATTTACCAAAAATCAGCCCTTTACCCAATCCCCCTGAAATTGGGGTGGTAGCCTGCACCCATTAGGCACTACCACCCCACCCCACTCCTTTTGCCCAAATCCCATGCTATGCCCCCAAACTGCCCCAAAGTCACTAAAACTTTAAAAATTCACCAAAAATCAGGATTTTGCCCAATCCCCCTGAAATTGGGGTGGTAGAAATTGGGCACTACCACCCCACCCCAAAATTTTGCCCCTGGGCCCCTTTTTACCCCCCCGAATCGATTCGGATTCGGATTCGGATTAAATCCGAATCCGAACCGAATCAAGAGTGATTCGGGTGACCCAGATTCGGGCACAAAACAGAACAGGGGTGATTCGGCTCGGGTCCGAGCCGAATCACCCGAAAACCCGAATTGCACACCCCTAAAGTGTATCTAATTTAGTATCACTAAGTCAGACTTGAATCAGGTCAGCTCAGCTCCCCAAGGTCCAAGGAAGAGGTCAGGATGGAGCCACAACTCAGTGCTTTGCATGCAGAAAACCCCAAGTTCAGTCCCTGGTATCACCAAGTAAAGCGGCAGCTGCTGCTGCTTCTATTTATATACCGCTTTCCAAAGTGGTTTACATAGAAAAATTAAGAATTAAAAAATAAGATTTATTTATTAAGTAGCGAATATTCCCTGCCCCCAAAGGACTCACAATCTCAAAAGATTGTGAGCCCAGCAACAGCCATTGGAGGGATGCTGTGCTGGGGCGAATAGGGCCATTTGCTCTCCCCTGCTTAAGAGGGATGTGCCCGAACCGGCTCAAGCAGCTGCTGGGATCAGTTCCTTTAAGGAACCAACCCCTGCCCTGCCAAACCAGTTCAAATGCTACGGCTAAATATAAGAGAATGCCTTAGTCACGTCACGGCTGGATTACTGTAACGCGCTCTACGTGGGGCTGCCCTTGAAGAATATCCGGAAACTGCAGCTAGTGCAAAACGCGGCAGCTAGGGTTTTATCTGGAGCTACCTGATGGGATCACATCACCCCCATTCTGAAAGAGTTGCACTGGCTGCCGGTTCGTTTCCGGGTCCAATTCAAGGTGCTGGTTTTGACCTTTAAAGCCCTTAATGGTTTGGGCCCGGGGTATTTGAGGGACCGCCTGCTCCCAAGGGTTGCTGCCCACTTGACGAGGACATCTGAGGGGCCCTGCTCCGGGTGCCGACAATGAGAGAGGCCCAGCTGTCATGCACTCGGGACAGGGCCTTCTCTGTTGCTGCCCCCAGACTTTGGAATGCTCTCCCAGTGGCCATCCGCTCCTCAGACTCCATCACGGCTTTTAGAAAGCTTGTTAAAACTTGGCTTTTTATGCAGGCTTTTACATAGTCATTTTTACTGCTGCTTCTGTGTGTTTTTACCTGTTGTATTGTTCTTATGCTTGTATTTTATAGATTTTAAATTTGGTTTGTTTTTATATATTTTAGCTTAATATTTTTATTGTCTTTTTATTGTATGTTTTAACTTTTGTAAACCGCCTTGGGGTTGTCTTTTAACGAAAGGCGGTATATAAATGCAACAACAAATAAAAAGAGAATCACCAATTTAAAAGGTGCCTTTTTGTTCAGTTAGCACAGGAAGGACCTCAGTAGTTGGGAAAGACCCCTGTCTGAAACCCTGGAAAGCTGTTGCTACACTGTGTAGCCAGACTGACAATACTGAATCAATGGACCAACTTGGAATAAGGCAGCTTCATATGAGGTCTTTCCAAGCAAGGTTACCTGAGGCTTTTTAAATTGCATACCAGGGATCAAACTTGGACCAAAAAATAAAATAAAATCATGTTCCATCTCCCACATTATCAGAATATACGACCGAACAATTTTCCTTATGACGAGGTCAGTGTTACCCCCCAAACAAACAGAACCCAAAGCAGGGACTCCTTAGCTGATCTCAAATTAGGGGGAGGTTCATACAAGAGCTGGCACTCCCTGAGATAACCAGGACCCAGACCTTTTAGGGTTTTATAACCAGGGATCCACACATTTGGGCTTAGCTTACTAGCTAGCCATGATTTGTGGTTCCCACAAATCCCCTCTTTTCCCTCAGATTCTTTTCTGGTACACAGGCAGAGGCCTTAGGAGAGAAGTGGGTCTTCTTCTGTCATTTGCACTGGGATAAGCACTGGCTGCTTACTCTGTGGCACTGAGGCACTGCAGTGCATTGATGATGCATCTCTACCCTCACACCTCCGCACTGCCTGTGGCAGCCGCAGACCATCTGGGTGTGTGATCTGCATGCCCAGCAACTCTCCAGGGACCATCTGTGGGGAAGGTGAGCTTCTGCTGCCTTCCCCGCTGCCCATCCCTAAGCCCTCTCACTTGATTGTGAGAAAGGGCTCTAAGTATGACTCTGACTAATTGTTTCTTGGGCCTGTGTGAAACTTCAACCAAAGCTAAATACTCTGCACAGTTCCCCGGGCACCACACAGAGACAACCATTCTTCCTGTGCAGTGCTGCACTTTGCCCAGCAGCAGTTGGGGCGGGGGCTCCTTTAAGGGAAATGGAGGCCTCTTGTCCCCTGCCCCATCTTGGAAGGTGTGCACAGAGTGCTGGGAAGTGTAGTCCTTGCCAGTGCTTCCTTGCTCCATCTCTCTTAAAGGGCCCTCCCAACACTATGAAAAGTGGAATACTGTGCAGAGGTCAGCACACATTGGGCAATGACTCTCACATTGAAGGCTTTTTGCCCAAGTGGCCCCTGCTTAAAAAATAGTGAAGATCACTGGTATAAGTGGTATTTCTTTGCCTAATGCCTCATCTAGATACCATGGACAGCTCCATAGAAATTCAGAACTAAACATGTACAGCATGTATCAAGATTTAAAGTATTTCATTTCTGGCAAGACATACTTCTGCGTAAGGGCTATTTTACACATTTGTTTTTTCCAACCAGGAGATGCATGCAATCTTTTTCCAGTCTATGTACCTACAGTGAAAAAGACACTCAACAGGAGGCATTTCTTGTGATTCACATGAAGTGAGATGTCAAAGCATGCAACGATATTGGACTCCTTCAAGCAACCTGGTTGCACTTGATTGCCATTTTATGACTACAAAAGTTATCAATCATACTGAAAATCTTAATCTGTCTTTTAATGAAGCAAGTTGTGTCTCTGAATTGAATCTCAGCAATGTCGGCTACAACTAGAGTTTTCTCATGGTTCAATAGATTCTTCTTTAATGTGCAAAGTGCTGTTTAATAAAAATGCAATGAGTGCAAATGCGATGAGCTAAAAAGAAATTTTCTCATGAGAGGACCTAAGAAGATGTTAGTAAAACAAGAAGGCATGATATATTTATAGCACTAAAATGTCTACATTTGTAACAAGAATATGACTGAGTAAATACCTGAACATGTATTTGGACCACATTGACAAATACTTGATGTTCATTTTTTGTGTGGCTGAGGATTGGGTGAAGAGGATAATGGCTGCTTGATGAATGAGTGTTAACAAACACAGGAATATTGCACTAACTTCTTACCAAAATGTTCCATTTTAAAAGCATAATTACATCATTCACCTGGGTAGCTTGTCCTCCAATCTTGCTTCCACACAATCTCTTCTACCCAGGTTTGCCTCCTACCTTGCTTCCACACAACTGAAAATTGGGAGCACACAAAGCTCCCAAACCCAGGTAGAACAGTTTTTAATTATGTGAATGACCTGAATATGAGGTTAAACAAACGTTCCTAATTAATTTATTTACTTGACTTGCTGAACGTTTGAAATGGTTTGTTTCAAAGTAGCTTTTAAAAAATACAATGTATAATTCCAGTTCTTGCATATTTGTCATCAGAAACTGAAATTGCTTTGATTCAAAAGAGTTATTTCATCCAAAGAAAAGCACATGAAATTGACATTATAAAGTAGGGATGTGCATGGGGTCACCTTTGCGTTCCATTCCAAGCTTGAAACAGAACACAAATGCCTCAGAACGGTCTGTTGGAACAACCGGTTGAGGCAGTTGTTCCGACAGAATGTGCTTGGAACATTCAAAACATCCCATGAGCCATTTTGGACTTCAAAATGGCGCTCTTCTGGCACATGCAGCAGCCATTTGTGAGGTGGTGCTGGCTACGCAAATGACTGCCACACATGCGTAGAGACCAGAGGAGCACCATTTTGGAGTCCAAAACTGGAGCTTGGAACACTCAGAATGTTCCAAATTGGAACAGGTTCATTCCAAGCTTGGAACAGGTCCTCTATTTGAAGGGAGTTCTGTTCTGAGCCTGGAACACTCGAAACAGCCCATTTTGAGTCGGAATGTTCTGAGATCAGAATGTTCTGCACATCCCTTTTATAAAGGCATGCCCACATGTTGTGCCATGTGAGTGAGACAGGATTAAAACTAAGGGGCACAGTCTGTGTTGTGCTAGTGCAGCTAATGTTGCATTCTAGCAGTGCAAAGCATTTAGAAGGGAAGAAATAGAACTCCTTAACAGTAATTCCTAGATTGTGGGAAATGCAAAATTTTATTTGAATTGTCAAAAATGACAAGAGAGAGAGAGAGAGAGAGAGAGAGAGAGAGAGAGAGAGAGAGAGATGTTGTATTGCAGCAAAAACTTGCTGTGTACTCCGCGCTGCTGTGTAAATTAGCTGAGTCACCTGCATTTCATTATGAGCCCCCTCATGGCAGGAGGAACTAGAGAAATCAATTTGCTTTACTACAGTTATCAGATGCTATGGAGCTGATATAACCAACAACATACAAATAAATATCATGCTAATGCAATCAGGTTTGATTCAAAAGATATGAAAACAAAAACCACTTTTTTATTCTTTACTCTTTCCCTCTTTTGCAAGATGTGCCAGTTACTGTAATACTCTACCATCTCATGTGTTTTTAAAAAGAGCAGTCTGAAACAATAATCTTAACATGTTTCTCAATGCTTAGAACAGGCACATTCCCAATGTACCGTCCCATTCATTTTACTGATATTATACACAACTAGAAAGTTTCCAAATATTTCATTATGCTTTTTCTTTGGGGTTAGATTCTAAGCCAAAATCTGTTTCTAAAGCTAGGATGCATATCACAATGCGGCTGAGATCCAACTGAAGTGCTACATACAAATAACATCAAATATAATGGTCCAACGACATCAATATATAAGGAACCAATAATATCAAATACAGGGGTCCAAAGAGGGGCTTGGCTAAGAGAAGCGGCTCATGTTAATCTGGGAGAATTTTAAACTTATTGTCTTTGAACAGTTGCACACACCATGGCACATCACAAAATGCTTCTAAAATTCCCCCCAGTTTCAAAAGCAGTTTGCTACGTAGCACAGAGAGCTAGCTAGCATTCAAGGCATAATAAGTCTAAAGTCCCTTTGAACTCATGGGGCCAAATTCCCAATTCTTTTGATCAATTTTCTTTTAGATACCTGGAAAATAGGTGCAGTAATGGCCTAGCCCTCCGAGTGGCCGTGGCAGTGAACAGGGATCATACATTTGTTTGTTTGTTTGTTTGTATGTTCGTCAGTTCATTCATTCATTCATTCATTCATTCATTCAGTTTTTATACCACACTTCCAAAATGGCTCAAGGCAGTTTCAAATTAAAACAAAACCATTAAAATCAGTTAACAATTAAAATAGAAATTATAAAACAGTGTAAACCAACAACAATAAACAATTAAAACATCATAAAATGAGAGCCAGCGTGGTGTAGTGGTTAGAGTGCTGGACTAGGACCAGGGAAACCTGAGTTCAAATCCCCATTCAGCCATGAAACTAGCTGGGTGACTCTGGGCCAGTCACTTCTCTCTCAGCCTAACCTACTTCACACAGTTGTGAAAAAGAAACTCAAGTATGTAGTACACTGCTCTGGGCTCCTTGGAGGAAGAGCGGGATATAAATGTAATAATAAATAAATAAATAAAACAGCAATTAAACACTCAGAACAATTTAAAAACCCTGAAAACCAGGTTACAACATTAAAACCAATTACAGCTATTTAAAAACCCTGGAAGGCCAGGCCAAACAGGTTTTCAGGGCTCTCCTGAAGGCCAATAAAGAATTCAAATTGCAGATTTCTGCAGGGAGTACATTCCACAGTCCAGGAAGGGCTACAGAGAAGGTCCGCTTATGTCGCCACCAGATGCACCAGTGGTAGTTGGAGAAGGATCTCTTCAGATGACCTTAATGTGCAGTGGGGATCATGTAGAAGAAGGGGCTCTCTGAGGTAACCTTGACCTAAGTCATGCAGAGCTTTAAAGGTAATAACTAGCACTTTGTATTTTGTCCGGAAACATAACGGCAGCCAGTGTAACTGTTTCAAAACAGGCATAATATGGTCTCTCTGGGTTGCCCCCGAGACCAATCTGGCTGCCGCATTCTGAACAAACTGAAGTTTCCAAACTACATACAAAGGCAGCCCCACGTAGAGCACATTGCAATAGTGAAGCCTGGAGGTTACTAGCTGATACACCACAGTTCTGAGGTCATCCTCTTCAAGGAATGGGCGCAGCTGTCAAATCAGCCGAAGCTGATAGAAAGCACTCCTGGTCATGACCTCCACCTGAGATACCAGGGTGAGGCCTGGGTCCAGGAGTACCCCCACGCTGCGCACCTGCTCCTTCCAGGGGAGTGTAACCCTATCCAGCACAGGAAGATCTAACACACCCCTCAGATTCTGAGCCCCTTCAATGAACATCTCCTTCCTGCTTGTATTCAGTTTCAGTTTGTTATCCCTCATCCAGCCCATTACTGTCTGTAGACAGGCATTTTGGGAATGAACACCATTTCCTGATGATGCAGATGAAAAGGAGAAGTAGATTTGGGTGTGATCAGCATACTGATAACACCCAGCACCAAACCTCCTGATGACCTCAGCCAGTGGTTTCATGTAGATATTAAAAAGCATTAGTGACAGAATGGAGCCCTGAGGGACTCCATATAACAGCTCCTGTTTTGAAGAGCAACTGTCACCAAGCTCCACCATCTGGGATCTACCCGAGAGATCGAAGCAGAACCATTGCAAAGCAGTGCCCCCTATCCCCAGCTCCCCCAGGTGATCCAGAAGGATACCATGACTGATGGTATTGAACATCACTGAAAGATCCAAAAGAACCAACACAGTCTCACTCCCTCCGTCGATTCTCCAGTAGAAGTCATCCATCAGGCCGACCAAGGCTCTCTCAACCCCATAGCCAGCTCTAAAGCCAGTTTGAAATTAGTCTAGATCATCGGTTTCCTCCAGAACCGCCTGGAGCTGGTTGGCCACCAGCCTCTCAATCACCTTGCCCAACCAAGCGAGATTGGTGATTGGCCTCTAACTACCCATCACTAAGGGATCCAGTGAAGGCTTCTTAAGGAGAGGTCTAACTATTGCCTCCTTCAAACATGGAGGCATCCTACCCTCCCTTAGCGATGCATTTATGATAGTAACTAGGCCACCTCCAACAATCTCCCTGCTAAATAGAAGCAGGCAAGGATCCAGAGAACAAGTGGTAGGTCGCACCACTCCAAGCAGCTTGTCCACATCCTCAGGAGTCACAGGTTGAAACGGATCCAACCTAACACTGCAAGAGGGATCGCTGGACACCTCCTTCATAGACCCTGCAGAAATAGTGGAGTCCAAGTCGGTCTGACTTTATGGAGCCCTTTCTCACGATCAGTGAAAAAGGGCTACAGGGTCAGCAGAGACAAAGTCTTAAAAAGCTTATCTCTCCACAGACGATCCATTTCCATGTGTTGGGTGGGCGAATTGCCCGCCCAGACGATTACTGGCTGCTCCCGGCAGCTTGGATGGATGGGGTGCCAGTACAGGTTGCCCTTCATTGCCCCACTCCCATAATGCACTGGATGAAAGCATCCAGGGCTGGCAGATAATTAAAAAAATGGGGTTAAGAGAGCACTTGCTCTGTTAAGAGGGTGGCTCCAGAGAAGAGTTTGCCACTGAAGTGCCACTGAATTCGGGATCGATCCTGGTGGCTCTCATGCACAGACAAAAGCGGGCTTGGCTTCGTTAGCTCAGTTTTCCCTGCATGTGAGAACAGGCTTATAATATTTATGTACCACTTTTCAACAAAAGACTTATGAAGTGGTTTATATAGCAGAGAAATGGGAGGGGGTGGTGGTTTATATAGCAGAGAAATAGGGGGTTCCCTATTCTGAAGGGCTTACAGAATCTTATATGTGCACACACAACACCAGCAACGACCAATGGAGAAGAAACCATGCTGGGTTGAACAGGTTGGTTTCCACCTGTTCAATATAAGGGCACAACCACTTGAAAGATGCTTTTTTGATTAGTTGGCAGGGATTATTTATCTTATCTTATCTATCTATCTATCTATCTATCTATCTATCGATCGATCGATCTATGCCATACATAAAATATTTTGCCTAGACAATGCATCCACAGAACTACTTTTGAAAATCAGACCTTTTGAAACTCCATGGCCTTGCAAACAATAATTAAACACCCATTTTTAGAGTACAATAACATGTAATTAAAAATGCACACAAACTGTAATTCTTGCAGGAAAAGGAAACAGACAATGGGACATATGGTTTGTTGAGTGTGATTTAATTTATATTAAATCAGAATTTACTGCATGTATAAAACATAATGCATGATTTTTCTCAAAAGACCTACAGTAAGTAATGATCAATATCTGCAGCCTGACCAAAATGGATTACCCTGCATCTAAATATGGATCTGTACAATTCAAAAGACCAAAGAAGTTCATCTGCAGATTTTAAGCTTTAAATTGGCGTCCATCTTCTAATAACATTTGGAGTCCTTCATGCTTCAAGAAGAGATCAAATCCTATGCCTTGGGGCATAAACAACGTGCTGCAGGGGCAAAGAAGGTATTCCCCATATGGACACATTGCACAATTGTCTGAATATAACACAAAGGTTTCAGCTTTTCTCCACAGCATCAGGTGTTGGGCAGTGCTGGAGGCAGGATACTCAGCTTGACAGACTGCTGTTCTGATCTAGTGTGACAAACACGATGCACTTATGGCGGGGGGGTGGGTGGGGGACATATGGCCAGATCCTGAGATCCTTGATCAGCACCTGTTTTGGATCTTACATTGCTTTTGCAGACACCATTGTAAAATAGTTGGAAATAGCTATAATTTAGACCAAAACAAAACCCTGGAATTTTGTTAAAATCACTCCATGGTAAATGCTTTTTTGAAGCAAACTGGATGAAATCAATTGCACAAGTCCAGTGGGTATTGATGTGCACAATAATAATCATTGTATTTCCCATTCTGTCCCTGGATTGCTGCATAGCCAGGAGCTAATTGATCAGATTCATATTTCTTTATCTCAATTTTTTACATTCTGAGTGGGAGATGGTATATATAATTTACAAATTAAACATCATCTATACAGTATAGCATGTTTTTGTTATATATATTTTTGTTAGATAACACTTGGCCTTATTTATATGAGGATGTAAGAGAAGCCCTTATATCTGTTATCTGTTGATAAAAAGAGAGAGTAACAAAACAGATACCATTGTGGGAGGTTATTATAAACCACCTGGCCAAGTGGAAGACATGGATGATGCTTTCCTTTGACAGATTATCAGATTTTCAAAGAGAGGGGAGTTAGTGGGGGACTTCAACTATCCTGACATCTGCTGGAAGTCTAATTCTGCCAAGAGTGAATGGTCAATACATTCTTGACGTGTCTTGCTGATGACTTCATCTTTCAGAAGGTGGAAGAAATACAAGAGGGTCAGCCATCCTGGACTTAGACAGAGAATTAGTTGAGGAAGTTGAAATGGGAGGAACCCTGGAGAAAGTGACCATGCCATACAATGTTGGAATTCATTGCACACCCAGGACCCAATAACAACAGGACACTAATAAATTGGAAGAACAAGGGCTACTTTATTGATTGAATTTACAATTAACTTGCAGTGAGGAACGTACTAAATAGAGTGTGGGTCAGCCTCATAAGGAGGCCTGCCCAGAACAGGGAGAAGGACTGGGTGTTGATTCAGCCCAGCTCCAGGTCCAGACATCACCACAACTGTGAGGTTTATCCCCGCTGAGGGGAGGCCAGCCTGCCCCTCCTGATCCAGGCCGCAAAACACTGAGTGGTGGTCCCAGCCAGCCTCTGAATAGGGGCAGATCCCAGCCCAAGGGCTGCAAAACCTGCAAGGGCTATTTCTCGGCTTCCCACTCACCTTAAATGGTCCTCCAGTCAAACACCAATACGAGACAACCTACCCCAACCCGCACTCTTCAGCAAAGTGACCAAAACCATCTGGGACAATGAAACCCTATCAGAAGAATCAGTGAGAAGTAGGCAAAAAAAAGCCCACCCCAAAGCCAATCGGGTGTGACCCAAAAAATTTATACTTTGCCCCAAAAGTCAGGGATAACCCTCACTGAAATGGGATGTGCGGGTGGGTGCCTCACCACAGAGCGACTGAGAACACGTGGAGGGAGCCAGCCACTTATGCAGCCGCTCCCACGCACCGATTAGCCAGCCACCATCATGAGCCGGAAGAACAAATGGCAGCCCCCGTGCCCATCAATGGGGCCAGGTGCACAACTCCATCCTCGCCTTATTGCAAAGTGCAATGGTGAGGAGTGGTTTTATATCAAGGGGAGGACAAACTTCAGGAAGTCAGACATGTACCCTGGATTTCAGGAAATCTGACTGTAACAAGCTCAGAGATAAACTAGGTAGGATTCCATGACTAGAAATCCTAAAGGAAAAAAGAGCAGAAGAAGGATGGGAGATTCTAAAAAGCAATATACCGAAGGCACAATCACAAACATTTCCCATGAGAAGGTAAAATGGGAGACATCCCAAGAAACCAGTGTTGATGCACAGGGAGCTCTCCAAACAGCTAAGAAGCAAAAAGGAGTTGTATAGGAAATGAAAGGAGAGGCATATAACCAATGAGGAGTACGAAAGTGTGGCCCAAACCTGTAGGAATGGTGTCAGGAAAACGATGACTCCGGATGAGTTGAAGCTTGGGAGTGGTGCCAAGAACAACAATAGAGGGTTTTAAAGTTATGTCCAGAACAAGGAAGCTGTAGGCATGTTGCTTTGATAAGACGATGAAATAGTAACAGGTGACAGAGAGAAGGCATTGCTGATTAATGCCTGTATTACATCTGCTTCTATAAGACAATCATGGCCCAGCAGATGCACAAATGAAGAAAGGAGGGAAATGTGCCTCAAAACAGGTAGAGAAGTGCCAAGAGAGAACACCTAGCTACCTTACATGAAGTACTTGGTCTCCAGGCCCAGATGGATTACATACCCAGTATTAAAGGAACTTGCAGAAGTGATCTCAGAACCACTGTCTGTGATCTTTGAGAACTCCTGGAGAACACATGAGGTGCCAGAGGACTGGAGACAAGCAAATGCTGTTCCTGGATTCAAAAACGGGGGAAAGGAAGTGCTGGGAAACTACAGACCAGTCAGCAGGTCAAAGTCCTAGACTGGATTATTAAGCCGTTTATCCATGACCACTTGGGGGGTGGTGGGGCTGATGATTTGTTCCTGTCAAGAACAAATCATGCCAGACTAATATCATCTCCTTTTTTGGCAGAGTTACTGGTTTAGTAGATCATTGCAATGCCATGGAAATAGTGTATCTAGATTTCAGCACGGTATTCCAAGAGACATTTAGGTGAACATGAGTCAGCAGTGAGATGTGGCCGCTAAAAAAGCAAATGCAATCTTAGGTTGCATTAACAGAAGCACAGTGTCCAGACCATGATCAGTAAGCCTTCCGCTATACTGTGCTGGTGGTCAGACTTTACTTGGAATACTATGTCCAATTCTGGGCTCCATATTTTAAGGACATTGATGAACTGGAACAGGTTTAGAAGAGGACAACCAAGATGATGAGTGGCTTGGAAACCAAAACCTATGAGGAATGGTTGAAGGAACTGTTGTTCCAGAGGACAGGACTAGAGGAATGGGTTGAAATTACAAGGAAGCCAATTCAGATATCAGGAAGATTTCCTAACTACAAGAGCTGTTCAACAGTGGGACAATATGCCTCATTGGGACAGCAGCCAACAAGTCCTGCCCATATGTACCACAACTAAGCCTCTCTGTGTCCCAGTACACAGAGCAACCCCATCCCTGACTATTTTGTGTAGTGAGCAGAAACATATATACATACATTCACTTGATTCTGCTTCAGCTGGACTGTCAGCTACAGGGCCATCTAAGACCAACTGCCTGTGGAGGTGGAAAAATTAAGGATCAGCACCACTGGCCACAAGAATCAAGATGGCCACATTCACAGCAATATGTAGGGTCTGTAGTTTTCAACTGAATTGGAATGATACATTTGGAATGGAATGGTCTGTAAAAATTCAGATATATACAATCTCAGTCAAACTCAACTTACTCAAACTTGTTCTAGTTCAAGTATCTTTGCAATAGGGCCTTGGAACAGGGTAACTATATAAAATAAATTAGGCCTTTTAATTATTCCTTTCACCCAGTAGAAGAACCCAAACTCATCAGCTCAAAAGCAAAAAAATGACCTCCAGTTTCTTATCAATATTTGAAGCTGCTTTATACAGAATCAGACCACTGGTCCATTTAGCCCAGTACTGGCTGACAGCAGCTCACCATAGACCTAGGCAGAGGTCTTTCACAGCCCTGATAGCTGGAAATGATGGACATTGATCCAGGGTGTGCAGATCAGAGGGAGAGTTTGAAGAACAACCAGAGCAACAAGGATCACGTTATTCTTTTTCTGGTGGGGCCAGGAGAAAAATGTGTGTTGGGATTGAAGATATAGGTTATTACATTTGGTAGTAGGGTTCTGGACCCCTCTGCTTAGGGGAGAATCTGTACCCCTGATGGAACCTTTAGGGTATAAAACATGTGTACTACCACTGAGTTAAGCGGCAGCGCCTCATTCTTTTGGCCAACTAACCAGGACCTTCCGAGGTAGCAACAACATGGCTTCCATTTCATTGCAACTAGTCAGTGACAGCATTAAGTGTCATGACCAAGAAAGGGAGGGTGAAAGGAAGCAGCACAGATAATGGACTGTGTAACAACTAACTTCCAACCTGGTTTCAGTGGTCTCTGCTGAGAATATGCTGCAGCAGGGGAACAGTAATACTTCCCCTTCATGCTGTCTAGCATCTGTAATGATAGTCAGGCCTATTGCACCCAGAGTTTACCAAAATGTTTTTGGAACTGCAAAGATGAAAGGTTTCTATTGACATTTAGCATATATATACTTTTGCTGCATCCTGAGTTGACACTACACAGAATTTACACTATAAATGAAGGGAAAGAAGTTAATGGTGTTACTCCAGCTTCATACTGTGCGTGAAAGGAGAATGTAGTGAAAAGAAAGTATTTACATGAGAGGGAAAATTATGGTGTAGATGAAATCATACTATAATGTAGAAGAAAGACATTTATAGGATATAATTATGTCAAAGCACATATCTTTAGTATTCTGGAGAACTGGACTATACTCTAAATAATTATGTTTTATAAGGACCCATATATAAATTACTGTGGTTTCTTACTATTAAAAAACCACTTTTATTTACAAAAAGAAATTAAGAGTTCTTCTGAGTTCGATGTACCAAACATTTGCTATGATTTCAGACTGGAGATAACTGAATTTTAAAACCCTGAAAAAGTGGGACTTAATTACATCATTTAATTTATAAGTGAGAATAGAAATTCTAGCACTTTCCTGTGAATTGTCTGTGACCATTTCATTTTAGGACTGTATAATTAATAAAGAGCAAAACCGCATGTAGGTGTGGCTACAGCACCAGACAACAGTTCACTCTATCATCAAGGGGGTAAGTCTGGATATTTTTCAAAATTATAAGCATGAAAATTTACATATTGAAGATGAAAGAGTTTAGTCTCTCAACAGTGAGCAGGGGATTTACGCTAACATTAATAGGAATTACCAAAATAAATCCACAGCCCATTGATAAAACAAATAGGAAAATAACTGTAACAATAGCACAGACTATCTGTCATTTCAGAAGCTGGTGAATTTTTCTCAGCACAAGTATTTTCTTCTAAATGTGGCTGTACATATTTCAGATTCAGAATTACATTTAAAGAATGTCTTTATTTAAGAAAAATTATATTTCAGCTTCCCAATTTCTGGACAAGATCATCATTTTTCCCTGGACACGTTCATCGTCTGTTTGAGGCTTTTAATATTTAAAAAATCATATTTGTACACTGCTCAAACTTCTGTCTTTGGGCAGCTAAATGATGGGATTTATGTAAATATACATTGTCTTTGTTCTTGCCACTGATGTATTGTATGTATGTCTGTGTGTAGGCTTGGGATAGAGTTCAGAATGTTTGTGTCAGTTTGTATTTCTTACGGGATGCTTGAGACTGTTATTTTTCTGTTAGGATGATCTTTTACTCAGAGTAGAGCTGTTGTTTATGATTTGGTAATAATTAAGTAATAAACCATAGTAACTTTGTTCAAGAAACTTAAGCCTCAGTTTCCACTCCGCTACGTTTACAACACCATAAAACAAGGTAAAACAAAAATAAAAACCATAAAACAAACGTAAAATCACAGAGGCTATTCACACGATTGTAGAAAATCGGGCTAGCCTCCGCTAGCCCAATTTCCTACAATCATGTGAACCACCAGGCTAGGCTGTGAGCCTGATCGTTCTTGAGCGGGTAACCCGCTCAAGTAGCCTGCCCCTTAAATTGGGTTTGCGGAGCGAGCACGCCACAAACCCAGTTTTTGGGATTGTGAGTAGCCATGGTGCGGCTCCGCGCCATGGCTACTCATGAGTAGACCCCTGGCAGGAGGCTGAAAAGCAGCCTCTCGGCTCGGGGATCTCCCCAGTATGCGCTGCGCACTCGCACAGGGCATACTGGAGCTTCCGGGGGGGGGGCGCAGCCCCTAAACTCCCCAGCCCCCGCCGGCTCTGTCATGGAGCCAGCAGTTGTGTGGGCGGCCGATCCAGCAGCCCAGGGCTCCCGCCCTGCTTGTCTGCGGGCTTAGCCCGCTCTCCCCGCAAAACCGGCAAAAGTGGGTCTCACTGATCGTGAGACCCGCCTCTCAGTCTAGTTAATACGCTTGGGTGGAAATTGTGTCTTTGAAGGCTTTTTAAAAGTTGTCAGAGATGGGGATGCTCTTATTTCAGCATTCCAGTCTCGGGAGAAGAGCTGTCTGTGTAGCCACCAGACAAGCTGGTGGCAACTGCAGATGAATCTCTCCAGATGATCTCAGTGGGTGATGGTAACCTATTCACTTCATCAATAGTGAAGACAATGTTCTCTTACATACCCTGGGCCTAAGCTGTTTAGGGCCTTATAGGTTACAAGTGAATTTTAGCCCGTTGAAAAACGGGCGCTAGTAATGCTTTCGGCCCCCGCCGCCGAACCTCCCAGCTGCCCGATCCCACCATTTGTACAGGAAAGAGGAGCTCGCCAGCAGAGCTCCTCTTTCTGCAAAGGCTCTTCTCAAACTGGCGCTTTGAGCGGAAAGGACGCCCTTTCCGCTCAAAGCGCCAGTTTGAGAAGAGCCTTTGCAGAAAGAGGAGCTCTGCTAGCGAGCTCCTCTTTCCTGTACAAATGGTGGGATCGGGCAGCTGGGAGGGCGGTTCGGCGGCGGCATTTTTCAGGGCCAATTTGGCCCTTAGTAATTTGGCGGGGGGACGGGAATGGTGGGATCGGACCCCAAGGTTTCCCCCCCCCGCCCGGCTTTACTGGCGGCGCCAGGCCTCGGCGGCGGTTCCGCCACCACCTCGGCCAGATTCCCCGCCGCCTCTTCCCCTGGCGCCTCTCTCCTTTATTTGCGGCGGCCGCTTCTGGCCCCGCCGCCGCCTCACCCGCACTCCCGCCGCCAGTTGCCCCGTCGCGGCCACCGCCACCTCTGGCCGTGGCCACGGCTGCGCCGCCGCCTCTCCCGCACTGTCCTCCTGGCATAGGCGGCGGCCACTTCTCCTTCTCCCGGCCCCAACATGGCCGCCGGGTCCTGCCGTTCGTGCCTCCCTTGCCCTGTTCTGGGCATGCCCAGAACAGGCCAGGCATGAACGCACGCTTGGTGTCCGTCCATGGACGGACACCAAGCGTTTTATTAGAGAGGATAACCAGCACTTTGTATTTTGCCCACAAACTTATTGATTGCCAGTGTAGTTCTTTTAATAGAGGAGTAATATGGTCTCTTCAAGAGGACCCAGAGACCAACCTGGCTGCCACATTCTGTACCAACTGCAGTTTCCGTACTATGTACAAAGGCAACCTCACATAGAATTCATTGTAGTAATCAAGTCTGGAGGTTACCAGCACATGTACTACAGTTCTGCAGTACTACAGTACTGTACAGTACAGTTCTACAGTACTACAGTTCTACAGTTCTACAGTACTACAGGGAAAGACTTGGATCCAGAATCACCCCCAGACTGCATACCTATTCTTTGTGGAGAAGTGTGACCCTATCCAGAACTGGCACATCAAAATTGTTGGAAGTGAAGGACTATGCACTGTCTCTTGTCTCAATGACATAGGAGGACAGACTAGTGAGTCAGAGGGCTAGAGGGTCAAGACATTAGTCATCTCTTCTCTACTACTCTGACACTATCCTTTTGATATGTAGATTGCTAATCTCAGGGACTTCCTTCCTTCCTTCCTGCCACTTCCTTCCTCTCTCTCTTCTCTTCCTTCCTTCTACCTTGCAACATGCAAGCTCCTCTCCCCTGCACCATGTGTGCAGAGATGCAGAATCCACCCTGCACCCAGCTAACTAGATAGATTAGAGATCCCATCTCCTCACTTTCCTATCTAAAATGGAGTTCTCTAATAAATACCACTTATATTGATTTGAAACTATGAACTGGCTCCAAGTTACTTTACTTTCAGCATAAACACATCCCTAACTAAATTCCGCGGTGTTGTGCCTCTGTGCACTCTGCTATAATGAAAAAGGGTTTCTCCTACCAGAAAGAATTCCCAACAAAAATTGTCTCCTGAGTTCCGACCCCACACAATAAGTACCTCCATCTTAACTGGATTCAGACTCAGTTTATCCCTCATCTAGACCCTCGCTGCCTCTAGGCAGGCATTTAAGGATGTTATGCCTTCTCCTGATGATGCTGACATGGAGAAATATTTTGGGTGTCATCAGCATATTGATAACACCCTGCACCAGATCTCTCCCTGAGGTTTCATACAGATGTTAAAAAGCATTGAAGACAATATGGAGCCCCGAGGGAAAGCCTTCTCCATTGTTTCCCCGAGGCTTTGGAATGTGCTCCCTGTTGAAAGAAGAGCCTCCCCATCTCTGACAACTTTTAAAAAGGCAATTAAGACACATTTGTTCACCCAGGCTTTTAATTAGATTTATAGTTTTTAACAGTTTCAACATTGTGCTAAATTGTAAATTGTTTTAATGTTGTAATTCTGTTTTAATTTCTACTGTTTTTATTGTCAACTGTCCAGAGACATAAATTTTGGGTGGTATATAGATTTGTTAAATAAATAAATATAAAAGTTCACGTTTTGAGGAAGAACAGTCTCCAAGTGACATCATCTGGAATCTGCGTGAGAGGTAGGAGTGGAGCCACTGCAAATCAGTGCCTCCCACTCCCAACCCCCTCAGAAGGTCCAGAAGGATACTATGGTTGATAATATTGAAAGCTGCTGAGAGGTCCAAAAGAACCAACAGAGTAACACTCCCTTGGTCAATTTCCAATTGGAGATCAACCATCAGACCGACCAAGGCAGTCTTCACCCCCATAGCCTACCTGAAACCAGTTTGAAATGGGTCTAGATAATCAGTTTCCTTCAAGATTGTCTGGAGCTGGGAGGCCACCACCTTGCTCAGCTATGGAAGGTTGGAGCCAGGCCTAGCTGCTTAACTCTGAGGAATCCAATGCAGTTTTAGCTGTTTAATTAAGTGCCTGAGTGAGGATCTGAACCTGGAGCTGGGGGGTACTTCAATTAGAGTGGTTATGGGTAGGGGAAGGTATGGTGTGAGGCCTCGTTTACACCAGGAGAGGGGGAAAGTGGTTAACATCTTATTCTTATCTCTTCTTCTGGCTGTTCCCATAAGAGGAGGGTTCCTGGATGCCTTACCAGCTTGTCGTTTGGCCTGCTGGTGCTGATGTTTATTGCCAGGTCAGTAATGTTTAATATTCAGGTCAGTCCAGAATATAATCTTTAACATCCACGATTTAATTGTGGAGGAAGGGAGCAACATGGTTTGTATTACAGAGATCTGGGTGGGGGAGCTGGGAGAAATTAGTCTTTCCCAGCTGTGTCCACCTAGGTATTTAGTGCAGCATCAGCATAGGCTGGAGGGCTGGGGAGTAGGGGTCACTGTAATTTATAAAGCATTTTCCTCTCTAGGCCCCCTGTACAAGTAAGTGCTGGTTCAGAGTGTTTGTACCTGGTGTTGGGCTCTTGGATTCTGTTGATGTATCACCTGCCCTGCTGCCCAGCTGTCTCCCTACCTGAGCTCATGGAGGTGGTCTTGGATTTGGTGTTGAGGTCTCCCAGAATGATTGTTCTGGGTGACTTCAACATCCATCCTGAGGCTGACTTGTCTGGGGCTGCTCAGGACTTCATGGCCACCGTGACAACCATAGGGCTGTTCCAACATGTTGTTGGCCCAACACATTAATTGGGGCACACTCTGGATCTGGTTTTTTCAACTGGGCAGAAGGATGGTGATTTCAAAGTGGGGGATGTGTCATCTGTGCCCTTGTCATGGTCAGATTACTTCCTTCTGAGGTTTAGAGTTTCAGCAGCTATAGCGCTCTGCAAAGATAGGGGACCTGTTAAAATGGTCTGGAAACTCCAATGGATTCTTGGGCTCTGGGGGATTTTCCAGACAGTATGGCAGGCACTCCTGTCAAAGCTCTAAGTGCTCTCTGGAATGGAAAGAGAGCTTAGGCAGTTGACACGATCACTCCCAAGTGCCCTTTCCCAAAAAGCAGAGCCCATGCCTTGCCTTGGTATACAACTGGGCTGAGGGTGATGAAACAAGCTGCTAGACGGCTGGAACGCAAGTGGAAGAAAACTCGGGATAAGGGCAGAAGGATCTGTCAGATGTCAGGTTCCTCCAACAGGCCCCAATCAAACACACAACATGAGAGGGGAGGGGATGACATGGCTCCCAACAGTCTCATTGTTGGATTGAGTTGGGATCCAATATTTTGGGTTATGCATAGGCCTTGGACATAGTGCAAAGACTTTTGGAAAGAGGGCATAAGTGTTGCAATAATGGCTACAGATTATTATAAGAGAGGTGTTCTAAAGGCAGATAAACGTAGGGAAGTCTAGCAAGGGGGAGACTGCAGTATCAACATGAGATATGGCCATCATGAGACATGATGAACTTCTTCTGTAAAGTTGTTCCTATGTCATAAGCTGCTTCACTTTTTTTGTTTCAGGTGTGCCAGCCAGAGACACTCTTACCCATGGACTTCCGGGCTGAAGTCCAGGACCTCCACAGCCCCTGGGGGCTCCCAAATCCTCTTTAGTCTGTCCCAGGTGGTTGGCCAAGCATGATGATGCTTAATTTGCAGTGGAGGGGGGCCTCCAAAGACCTTTTGGTCCAGACTCCAAAATTACCTAGGCGGACTTCTGGTGCCGGCAAAACAGAAGGGCCAAGGAAGTAGATTTGGATTAAATACCGCCACAGCCATATCAAGTCCGAATCCCTCTAGCATCCTTTCCCGGCCTTGAGCCTCAAATTGAGATGTGCATGGGCTCATCCAAAGATTTAGTAGACTTCTCCATGGGCCCAGCATGCCTTTGAAATATTAAAAAAAGATGGGGAAAGTCTTTTAAAAGGCTTACTCTCTCCAGAGACTATGGCAACAAAGGCATTTGGCTGTGTTCTCCTTATTCTTATTATTTTATGCTGCTGGATGCATTTCATGTGTCTGGAGAAAAACCAATTTTCCCCCCACCAGCTGGATTTATAGAAATAATATACGCTTGCTTTAGAAATTTCAGTGCATTTTACTAACTCGGTAACTCTGGAACAGGCAGTTTGACATAGCTCACAAGATTTATGCAGAGTGTTTAAATATTACTGCTGTACATATGAATAGTAAAGACTATAAAATTTCATGTTTCATTTAGCTAGTATTTTATTCAAAATTTGAAGTTTCTTTTCAACTGCTCACAGTGTTAACTCGTCGTAATTCCTTTTTCAGTAAGATCGAGTAAAAGTGTTTTGTGGTGTCACTTTAGATAATCAGCCTTTTAAAATCTTGCTTCTTTCTTGGCAAGTAAATAAATATTTTAAATGTAATTGGTGCAATTATCTTTCATTGAACAACTTTATGTTGCACTTCATGTCATGTCACATTTTCCCCTTAGTATATTCCTTGCAAATTCCAGCTTAATTGTGCATACTATGCTCCCAAAATAATTATTGGCTCTGCTTTGTGATGGAAGAGGCAGAACTATTGTTAAAATCTCAGCCACAGCTATTCATACACTATAACAATGAGAATTATGTTTTTTATTGGTATTCTTCCACCTAACAAAAACAAAAAACCCACAATAAAAATACATGTTAAATACTGCTGTGGCATGTTACTAACTTATTTATACATTTAGTGCCAGACGAAGAAGCACTATTTAATGGTGTATGGACACCTTTATGTATACCCTAGCATGTCTGACAGGAGAGGAAACTAAAAATTCTGGAAAAGGGAGTGTAAGACACACTGACACTTTTTTAAAATTTATTTATTTATTTAGAAATGTATAGGTTGTTTTTGGATTTAAAAAGGCCCCAAGACAGTGTAATAAAACTAAAAATTAAAAATACATAACATAATTATATTTAAAAAGATAAGCATAAAAATCTTGTAAGAGTTCAACAAGCTGGAGGCTCTTATAAACAGTTTTGGATAATATTTTGAAAACTTTTGGAGAGACTCAAAAGGAAGAAGCTAGACGGGTCTCTCCTGGGAATGAAGTTCCAAACCCTGAGGCTCTCCACACGGCTCGTGTGGAGAGCCTAACCAGGCTTAGCCCACTCTCCCCACAGACGAGCAGGGAGCCGTCTCTGGGTGGGCTGATCGGCTGCCCACACGTCACGGAGCCAGTAGGGGCAGTGGGGATCGGGGGTCACCCGGCCCCTGGAAGTCCCAGGATGTGGAGATTCATTTGCATTACCCCCAGCAGCACTGGTTGTGTGGGCATGTGGCGCGCACACCTTTGGGGCTACGAGCAGTTGTCTGGGGAAAGGTAGGTTGAATCCTGACTTCCTCCACCTGTGTGGTGGTCATGTGAACAGCCCCATACTCCTTCAGAAATCTAACATGGGTAAATCGCTCTCTCGCTCTCTCTCACACACACACCCTTCTGTGCCCCTCAATAATTTTTTCTGGTGCCTCCACTGTAGGCCTGGTTTGCACTCCATTTTGCATAGATCAATATGGGTTTAATGACTGTGCTGCCTGCAAGGGAAAGAAAAAGGGGCGTGGGAGAAACCCAAAAGTTAATCCTGCGTTGCCCGTTCCAGCAAAGAAAGTGCAAAATATTTAAAGATCCCCTGAGAAACCAACTGATACTAATATCCAGTGGCTGTGCCCCCTGTATAATGGAGCTCATCAGAATTAGATGGAGCATTAAGAGCAATGGGAAACATGCAATATTATTGGAAAGGTTACTGTGCAAAAGTGGCAGGAAAGGCATTTCTCTTCCCTACCATAAGACCACCTTATCATGATTTGCAGTTTTCCCTTCTTATCATATTGTATTACTATCAGTAATATCAGTTCAATACAGGAGTGCTAGCTGATCACTGGTATGACATTGACTTCTTATCTACTCAGACTTATATAAGATGTTATTGCTAAGGCATCACAAAGAGTTCAGGAATGCAAACATTTTGAAAGTGTCAGATCTGTAACAAAATATTTCCAGTGAACCAACTTTCTTTTCTTCTTTAATGCCTTCAGTGCTGGCCAGAGCTGAAGTCAAGGATGTAAAACTAAACAAACCCACAATCTAAAAGGAGAAGGATTGGAGGGCCAAACTAAACAGGGCTTTAAGTGTGTCTTTTTCATTATGTGTAATGTGTTTTTATTTCTTTAATAGCAGCATGGGATTCAGATCTGGACCATGGTGCCTGGGGAGGGAGATGAACCCCTTTTTAATTTTTTTTACAATTTATATCCCGCTCTTCCTCTAAGGATCTCAGAGCAATTTATGCACTTTACGTATATCCTCACTACAACTCTGTGAGGTATAGCAATAGCAATATAGCAATAGCACTTACATTTATATACCGCTTTATAGCCAGAGCTCTCTAAGCGGTTTACAATGATTTAGCATATTGCCCCCAACATTCTGGGTACTCATTTTACCGACCTCGGAAGGATGGAAGGCTGAGTCAACCTTGAGCCCCTGGTCAGGATCGAACTTGTAACCTTCTGGTTACAGGGCGGCAGTTTTACCACTGCACCACCAGGGGCTCAGGTTAGGTTAGGCTGAGAGAGAAGTAACTGGTCCAGAGCCATCCAGTGTTTCATGGCTGAACGGAGATTTTGGACTCAGGTCTCCTCCATTCCATGGTCCCATTGAAAAACTCCACAGTACAGCTCTTTGCTGTAGGAGGGAAGCTGCCACTGGGGCTGACGGCAGCTTCCATCCTACAGCAGCTTAGGGGACATTTATTTATTTACTTAAATTATATAAAGTACTGCCCTACTGACAAATGCCCTCGCGGTAGTTTGCAATCAAAAGAAAAACAAATGTTAAATCAAGTCAACAATGATACAAATTAAAAGTAACACATAACCTTAAAACAATAAAACAACAGCCCACTCTTCACTTTTGTGCATGAGGAGTGTGTGATATTATTGGCACAGGCAGTGCTTTGTTGGTCCCTCTCTTTCTCCTCCTCATACTCAAAACCCTTCCCAGCAGGGGCGTAGGGTCTATTGGACAAGGGAGGGCAATTGCCCCCAGGCCCAGAGAGTCAAGGGGTCCCACTCTACAGACCCATGGCCAGAGTGTGACATTGCCCCTCAAATGTTTCTCTCTCCCGCCCCGTGCCAGCTGCATGACTCCCAATCACAACCAGTGAGCCATTTCTTTTTTTTTTTTCAGGCAGGAGGATAATGATGACTACTGAGAAAGGATAAGGTTAAACCAGCCCAGAAGCAGTCATCCTTGATTGGTACGCCTTGAGTTGTCCTCGTCTCCCGCTCGGCAATTCAATGCAGAGTTGGTGAGGGAGCAGAAAGGAAGCATGGCCACAAGGAGAACTGGAAAGGAAAGTCAAACAAACAATCCTTACCTGTTTTTTCTGTGAATGTGATTTCTTCCCTCAGAAGCCAATGTGTGTTTTTCTCTTTCCCACATTCATGAACCGTGTGTGTGTGTAGGTGTGTGTGTGTGGATGGGTGTGAGAGAGAGAGAGATCCCATCCCTAACTGGAACCCTCCTTTGGTGTGTCCAGAGGCGTATCTAGGGAAAATAGCGCCTAGGGCAAGCACTGAAATTGTGCCCCCTGTCCAAACATCTGACACCCATCTTTCAGATAACTTTACCATAATATGAGCTGAAAAATACAAGTCAAGTTCATTAATCTTTTAATATTTCAAAAACTATTTAGCAGTGGACGTAGCCAGACCAAAAAATGGTGGAAAACTACAAATTTCAGTATGCTGGGGCTCATGAAATACCCAAATACTATGTAGAGCTGTACTTGGAAAACTAAACAGAAGTGTCTATCTAATTCTCTACTATGCATTGTAGCATCACTATTACATAAGTTTTAAAAATAAATGGAGAATTTGACTTTTCCCAGATACTCTGAAAATAATTAAACGATATGCAGAGTAAACTGTCCCACTGCTTGGAATATATTCTAGTATTTCAGAGACAGTTAAAATGAGAGAAGGAGAGCAAGAAACTCCCAATGGGCCTTAATACTAAGGATTTCACACTGATTCAAAGATAAACTCTCCATTAATAGCCATATTATTAAGACATCACACTTAATTCACTTATCACAAGAAGCAAACAAACAGCAAATGAATACAATCCTAGCTCATAAACTTCAGCACGGTATTCACAAGCCCTGATTCTCTGTACATAGTGCCAATCTGAATATGTGTACAGTGACTTATATTATTTTTTATTATTTTTACCTGTAGCCCCTTCAGGGGGCTTCCTAAAGGCTGTGGGGAGTCTGCAAAGGTTCCCCTAACCCTTGCTGGCCTCTAGGGCCTCACAGGGACCATTTGAGCATGTGCAGTGGCCATTTTTTAAAATAATTTTTTAAAAAATGGCCACTGAAAACAAAATGGTGACCGTGCATGCTCAAATGGCCTCTGTGAGGCCTGGCATGGCATTTCAGTGGCCTTTAATTTTTTTTTTTTAATTTTAAAAAATGGCCCCCGGGGCATGTGCCCTGCCTGCCCTACCCTAGATATGCCCCTGAGTGTGTCTCTTCCCTATTCCCAAGCCTTTGTTTGTGCATCTGTGAGAGATTTTTAACTTTTTAAAAATGATGTAAAGAGACTGAGTTCTTCCCAATAAGTCCTGACCCATGTGATCTTCCCCTCTGAATTTGCAATGAGTTGTTTTCCTCTCTGTGGAAAGGAAAGCAGAAAGTAAGAGAGCGAGTAGGGTGGAGTTTATTGGCTGGTTGGTGGTGGTGGTAGTAGTGGTGGTTAAATATATATTCAATTTTCAACCAAACAAGTTCTCAATTAATTCAAAACAATTTCCTGTAGAGCCTTATTAAGTAAAGAAAAAAGCTAAATCAAACTAATTTCAGTTGTAAAAGATCAATATTGCCTACATTTCCCCTGATATCACTATTCCAGGGTGAGATCTAATGATCTTCCATTTTTTTAACACACCAAGAAAATTCTCATGATTAATTTTTCACAGCATGATGATGAAAGAGTAAAGCTGATATATCTCCTAGGTGAGAGTTAACTTAGGTCACTCACAGTGAATCTGCTGTGAAGATGGTGTAATCAAATACTGAACCTCCTAATTGCTTGGTTTTTGCCACAGGCCATAGATATGTCAGTTCCTACTCCCTGGCAGCTACTGCAATTGGTTGCGAAAGCATGTAAAACACTGTTGTATTTAGTGCTTTAGTCACTGCTCACATTTAGCCCATGAAAAGTTGGTGAATTTCATTGTCTGCCAGTGATGTACCATAATAAAGCATTTATTTAGCAGATTCATTCTAATATGTCTCATGTCATTTCTGATGGAGCAAACATAAGCTTCTGCAAGTAATTGTGGTACCTTCTTCATAGAACATTCAGAGTACCCAATTCCTATAAAGAGAAGGCTGTGCTTTGTCTTTCTGTGTCAAAACTGGAAGTGATCTCTATGTTATGTATTCATTTTATTTGTGTATCTTGTTGAAGAATGAAAATGCAAAAAAAGAAAAGAAAAGAAAGTAGCATAACACCCATACCCACACTTAGTGCTAAAGACAGAGAGTCTAAGGCCCATATGTTTAAATGATGTCATAGGCCTCTGTCTTCTTCGCTGCAGCAGACTAAGGATCTTTCCCACGCTATACTGGTGGCACAGGAGCTGCTGCAGCATGGCTCCTTCCTGCTCTGCAAAGACTCTTAGGGCATGTAGGAGGAATCTACCCTCTGGCTCCTCCCCTTGCCAATGTCTCAGGAGAGGAGAGCTGGTCTTGTGGTAGCAAGCATGACTTGTCCCCATAGTTAAGCAGGGTCTGCCTTGGTTGCATATGAATGGGAGACTAGAAGTGTGAGCACTGCAAGATATTCCCCTCAGGGGATGAAGCCGCTCTGGGAAGAGCAGAAGGTTTCAAGTTCCCTCCCTGGCTTCTCCAAGATAGGGCTGAGAGAGATTCCTGCCTGCAACCTTGGAGAAGCCGCTGCCAGTCTGTGAAGACAATACTGAGCTAGATAGACCAATGGTCTGACTCAGTATATGGCAGTTTCCTATGTTCCTATGTTCACCACTCGTAACAGCATAAGATCTCTGCAGGATGAGGTCACAGGTCCACCAAGTCCAGCATCCTGCTTTCCATAGTGGCCAACCAGGTGCCTCAGGGAAACCCACAAGTAAGATTTGAAGGTAAACAACCGTATCCTCTTGCTTTCTACTCTGGAATCTGGACAATGCATCAATATGGAAGAGGCAAACCACAGCACGGACTCCTCCACATAATCTCACCCACATTGCCATGGTGATGTGGGAAGGAGCTGTGCGGCAATGACTTCCATGCCATCAGCATAAAGAAGAGATCTTAATGCTGAAATCTTATGCATCCATTGCAAGTAAGTACTTGCAAGTGGTACTTACTTGCAAGTAAACATATATAGGGATAGGCTGTGTGGCCATATTTGTTACCAGACAGGGCAATGCTGTTGCCTCTTCCCTGTGATTGGCGTGATATGCAACATTTGAACATATGTATTTATTTATTCCCAAAATGATATCTGGAAGCCGCCTACCAAATTTCCATTATCAGTGGATTACAGAGCTCTGCAGCCAATCCTAAGGGCTGGGCAGGAACATTTTGCAGATGGATTGTGTGAGAAGTTCCCATGTCAACTGCTCAGCTTTCTGGCAGCTGGTGGTACTGCCACGGGGCACTTCCCATGTAATTCTATTATTTAATCCAGCGGTTCTCAAACTTACATCCCCAGATGTTGTGGGACTACAATTCCCATAATCTCCAGCCACAATGGCCTCCGGTGATTAAATTATCATGAGTGCTATGCGAGGTAGAACATCTATGTGAGGTATAACATCTGAGTTTATGCATGCATTCTCTAAGATGACTGGCACAGACCACTTTGGCAATGTCAATCACCTATTTTAGGATGTAGAACCTAAACCTAAAATGTGATTAACATTTGCCCAAAATAACACAGTGATCAGCATGCAATCATAAGAGCTATGTGAGGTAGAACATCTTTGAGAGGTACAACATCTGGACCCATGAGTTTACGCATGCATCCTCTAAGATGACTGGCACAGACCACTTTGGCAATGTCAATCACCTGTTTGAGTATGTAGAACCTAAACCAATATTCCCTTTTCTCTTTCTTCTTCCCAGTAGATGATTGGCCCAGTCAAGGCTGATGGCTTTGGACTAATTAGTAGGAATCATGGGAATTCATTGGGTGCATAAATCCATGGATGGAGCATCTGAATTAGGGATGATCCCGAAGCGTTTCGGCGCCTCTTTGGAGAGGTGCCGAAATGCTTTAGCGCGGGGTGAGGGGTTCCATTAAGGGGAGGTAGGCAGGTCCTACCTCCCTGTCCTCCAAGTCCCTGCCTCCCCCCACGCAGCCCCACCGTGGCGCTGTTCAACCGGAAATACTTCCGTGCAAGCAGCAGCTTGTGCTGCTTTCTCCTTTAAAACATCGCGCCGCAGCAATGGGATGCTTCCCTGGCATCCCTTGTGCTGCATCGGCATGTAAATGGCATCAATGCATGCACCGATGCCATTTATGTGCTGACGCCACGCGAGGGATGCCAGGGAAGCATTTTAAAGGGGAAAGCGGCACAAGCTGCTGCTTGCACAGAGGTATTTCTGGTTGAACAGCGCCGCGGAGGGGCAGCAGGGGCTTAGAGGATGGGCAGGTAGGACCTGCCCAACTCCTCTTAAGGGAACCCCTCACCCCCCTTGGGATGGAACCGAAGTGTTTCAGTGCACATCCCTAATCTGAATTAAGTAAATCTAATAGTGAGAAAGCCAGTCCCAAATGCCCCAAAGATAAGAAAAGGAACCAAGTTTGAGAACCCCTGATTTAATCATTTCTAGAGCAGTGTGGATCCAGCCATGAGAAACTAGCAACCGCCGTGCTTTGATGACATACACATTGGCCTTTGCACTCTTCTGGAGTAAGCCTGGACTTCTGTGGTCACACACAAAAATATGTTTCTGACATCAGTCAGTGAGCCCTTTCTCATAATCAGTAAGAAGGGCTACTGGGCGGCGGGGAAGGTTGATGAAACTTACCTTCCTCGCAGATGGCCACTCCTCTGGGCATTGCATGTCCAGATGATCCTCTGCTGTCCCAAGCAGCGTGGAGGGTTGGGACCCGGGACATGGTGTCCTGGCCCCCAGAAATCCCAAAATGCACTGCATGAGGGTGCAGTGCATTGTGGGGATCCACACAGTGGAGGGCAGGCAGCCAGCGCTGCACACGATAATAAACATGGGGCTAAGGGAGTGCTTGCTCCCTTAACCTTGTTTAAGCGGCTGGCTCCGCAGGCAGGTTTGCTGCTGACGGACCACTGGGCAGGCGCGGAGGGAGGCCAGTGGCAGCCTGGGCTCAGCCTACTGCCGCGGCCTCCCTAGACCCGCCCCCTGCATCAACGTCTGACATCAGACTCAGGGAGTGGTTAGCCACACACTCCACATCTGATGTCAGGCGTGGGGGGGGGGGGCGGTGTCTGAGGTGTGGGGCACGGCCCTGGAGGGATGGTGGCCCAGGTTCTTCGAACCCGTTTGCTCAGTTGTGGCTCTACCCCTGCCACTGGGATCACAGGCAATCCCAACGGTTCTTACAAGCAGCCGAGACCAGGCTTGGCTGCCTTAGTCTAGTCTTGGCTGCACATGAGAACAGCCTCAATACCTCCTATCTCTGCAGTCCCTATAGAGTACTTTCTTGGCTCACAACATCTCTACTTCCTGCATTAGCTTGTGCATATAAAAATCAGCGTAAATCTTGCTTACAGTTTTTTTTTTTTTTAAAAATCCAGATTCTTTGTGTTGTCAAAAACTGCACACGAAAATTCTGTTAAACAAGCAATGGCTAGATAATTCCAGGTGTAGTCACAAAACAGAGAGAGCACTGTTTGTTTGTTGTGTTTCTTTTTCTTTCTGTTGTAGAATTAACCAAAGGTTAGTAATGACATTTGACCCAAGTATGAATGTTATCATTGTTACCTTAGTATTTTCCCAGCCACTTGCTGTTTAGAATCCCACATTCTCTTCCACTTCTAATGGGGGTGATTATTTGGCATTCTTGACATTGTTATTTCTCCTGTTTCAGTTTCCTGACCTACAAGTCCCACTTCACGGTTAATTGCCTTTGGCTCAAGAAGCTTGTTAGATGTTGGCAGCAAAGAAGATGTTCCATTCTTTATGTAATATTTCTGAACTGGTGATGTTAACCTTTAAACAGAATTAGATTGTGACATTCTATGTTATGTAGAATTCTGCTTAATACATAAGGTTTTTAAAAACTCTGTCTACTCCAGTTACACCTTCCAAATTCCAATATGATCAGCAGGATAGCCATTTTGGCACACCTCTTTTATCCAAAACCCTTTAAATGGCCTGTTACATAATGGGAGAATAAATTATAACAATGTGCTATAAAGGCAAGTTAACAAATTACATAAGAAAGCATGAAGGAAGAAAACTTTAATAGCTTTCATATGAATTGGAATCAATTTGTTAGCAAAACAAATCAGATTCTTCCAGAGATTTATCTATTCAGTATGATGCAATGCTATTATTGATGCTTTATAATATTTTCTTGATTTTTAAAAAATGTGTTCGATCCTTTTTGGGGTGTTTTTAAAAAAAATCAATATATTGTTAAAACAATAAATAGATAGTATACTCGCAAATATACAGAGGATTTTTCGTCTTTCTTTTCCACCCATTATAGTCTTTCAAGAAGAATATTTGGAAGGCTAGCTATAAGTAGGAATGGTAACCAGCGCAAAAGCTTTCTCAGATGTCAAAAAAAGCAAAGATTGATCTGAGAATTAAAGACAACAGTTGAAGTAATTAAAGTAGTGTTCAGAAGGCTGACAGCAAGTATCAAATTTTCTTATTCACCTTCATAGTATTCAGTTTATCTCTAATAGGCCTGTGGAAATTCAGTTTTGAAAATTCAGATTTCATCTGAAATGTTGGAAAATTGGATCCATAAAGTTGGAATTAATTCCAAGATATCAAAATTAATTTTGGAAATATTTTGGAATTAGCAAAATGGAATAGGATTCCCCCCCATAGAGGTGAATATGGAAACCGAAAATTAAGTCACTGGTTCGTCCTAGAGCCTTGAAACATATCATACAAGTGGAGAAGGGGGGCAGAGCCCCCTGTAGTGAATGTGAAGAGAATTATTCAATCCTCTGATTTTTCAGAGAATTTTTGAAATTCAAGTATAAATGGCTAAAAAATTAGTGGTGTGTCCGAACCGGTCCGGCAGCCATTCCAAAGAATGGCCGAACTGCCGGACCGGTCCGGCCCTGCCTGGTTCGGGTCCGGGTGGGGGGTATGTCTTTAAGGGCGGGGAGGGCTTGCTTAGCCCTCCCGCCTCCTTGCCCCCGCCAGCGCCCGTATTGTACTGTATAGGGGCGCTGGAAACCAGCCGCCCCCCCCCGCTGCCGCCGCGGCCGCAGCGAAATAACCTCTAAAACCATCCATCCCTCCCTCCCTCCCAGCTAGCTGCCCGCCCACCCACCCACCCACTCACCCAGTCGCTCACCGGTCGCTGGATAAAAAGCGAGAGGAGCTCCGGCACAGAGCTCCTCTCGCTTGGAAGGCCTCCAGCAGAATGGTGGCATGCGCGCGCGCGCATGCGCGCGCTGCAAACCACGCCGTTCTCCGGAGGCCCGGTCTACCCGGCGGGAAAGGGCCGGGTAGACCGGGCCTCCGATCGCTGGGTAGACCGGGCCTCCGGCGATCAGCAGCTAGCTGGGAGGGAGGGAGGGCTGGATGGTTTTAGAGGTTATTTCGCCGCCGCCGCCGCGGCGGGGGGGGGGGGGGGGGGGCGGCTGGTTTCCAGCGCCCCTATACAGTACAATACGGGCGCTGGCGGGGGCAAGGAGGCGGGAGGGCTAAGCAAGCCCTCCCCGCCCTAAAAACAAGGCCCCCCTTCGGTGCCGGTCCGGACTTCTCCGGACCGTGCACATCCCTAAAAATGGTGAAATCTGGCTAGTTTCAAGCCAGAACTCTACAAAAACTTTGGTAACTGAAAACTCTCCATGGACCATCATTCTACCAGCATGTGGAGGAATCTGCCCTTTGCCTTCATCAAAAGGGGTAACTGCATGTCCCTTTTGCCTCCTTTTATATTTCTAGAATGGATGGGGATACAGTTATGAAATCTGGCACACATGAAGTCTGCATTTGCAGAACTCTGTGTTATTTTTTTCGAGGTTATGGGTAACTCCTCTGATTTGAGGGAATTGGGGGGGGGTCAAAAATGGGGGGGGGCCTAAAAGTGGCTTCTTTGAAGCCAGAGCTTTACAAAAAGTTCTGGATCTGAAGCACTCCCTAGGACCATCATTCCCCCCCACATGTGGAGGAAAAAGGACAGCCTATTGTGTAGCAATCGACCCCTCCCTTACCCTAAAGAGCAAATGGGAAGTGAACCCTGTCCTGTCTGTCAGGCAGTGACCTCTAGAGATCAGCCACTCAGCACATGGTGACCAGGACCTAGAGGGTCTGGCAGCAGGAAGTGAAGGAGGTCTATGCTCAGAAGGAGCCAGGAGGGCAATGAGAGATGGTGAGCAGACTTCATGAGTACCAGTCATGGAGTCTGGCTGCCTCATGGCCAACAGCCAGCCTGGAGACGTCTCTCATGGAAGGGCATCTGCAGAGCCTTGAGAGACAGGATTGCAGGAAACTTGAATTATCTCCTGGAGTTCAAGGGAAAAGGAAGCCAAGGGCTTTGGCTTCGGGGAAAGGTTTAGCCAGGGAACTGTGTGTTAGGTACTGTGTTAGATTTCTTTTAATTTTGTGCTTTTGCAAATCCTTACAACTGGTTTATTGAGTTTTATCTGTAACCAGTGGCGGCCCGTGAATGCGCCACCGGGGGGCGGGAGGCAGCTTTAAGAATAAAGTAATTTGGGACTCACCTCTGCGGTGGCGGCACCTGAACGCTAATTGGAGCTGCAACATGTGCCCAGCAGCCCCATGGCAGGGAAGCACCTCCGCCACTCACCTGGCTTCCACGGAGCTGAGCCCCCGCCCGTGGCCAGGTGGGTGGCGGAGGCGCTTCCTCGCCGTAGGGACTGCTGGGCGGCACGTTGCAGCTTTGAATAGCGTTCAAGTGCCGCCGTGGCAGAGGTGAGTCTCGAATTACTTTACACTTAAAGCTGCCTCCTGCTGCCCCCTGGAGACATGTTCACGGGCCGCCCCCCGGAGGTGTGTTCACGGGCTGCCACTGTCTGTAACGTAACAAAGAGTGCAACTGGGTAACCACAATTTGTAAAGTGTGCCACTCCAAATGCCAGCTGGCGTGATCTTTGGAAGTAATATTATAAAGTATTGAGTATTTTTACCTGTAACTCAAAGCTGAGAGTGAGGCACTCTACAAAAGCAGTCTGTAGTGTTTTGAATAAAGTTTTTCTCTTTTTGTTCTTTGCATTTTACCTGTCTCTGAGTGGATTTTTAACTCAGGAAAAGGGGTTTTACTCTGGTGCAAACATGCCTCAATGTTGATTTCTCAGCAACTCACACTATCAGGTTTGCTCTTCACGTGTAGACTACATGTGGGAGGTTTTTGTATTTTTACATTTGGTAAAGAGGAAGAGAGTCTCCTTTCACATTCAAGGTGTGAAGTCCTTTTCATGGATGTGCACAAAGCATTTTGTGCTCATCGGGGCGTGGGGGCAGAGAGGGGTCACTTTAACAGGAGGAAGGCAGGTTGTACATGCCCCTCTGTTGCTCCTCTACCACCCTCCGCTGCCCCAGCGTGGCGCTATTCCTACTAAGCAGCCGTTTTTCTGTTTTTGAAAAGTCATAGTGCCTGGCTGCATCTTGTTTGGGAACAGGAAGTCCCCTGTTCTCAGCTGCCTGTGGATGGAGTCGGGAAGGAAATGGTGTCTGAGCATGTTCTGATGCCATCTTGAATGGCAAGGTGTTGCTGACCACTCAAGATGGTGTTCGCATCTCTAGTAATAGCTGCAGTAGTAGCTGGTAGAGGGAACTTGCATATCTTTAAGTGCTCTTAGACACAAATAGTAAAGGGGACTAGATCATTTAAAGGTGCTTTCCTTCGTGAATCTTTACATGCCTCCCCCCCCCCAGCCTCATAAATTCTGGTGCGATGATAGCATTGTATAAAATATGGCTGACGTGATGTGGAAAATTAATCAAAGTAGTCCCACTGAAATTAAAAAGACAAGTTAGGCATTGCCTAATTTGTCCTTTCCATTTCAGTGGGACTACTTTAATTAATATTCCTCATTGGGTAAACATATGAATATATTCCATATGGTATGTAATGGCAAACGCAGCCATTTGCAAGTTGAATGAGAGTACTTAGAAAGTAGAAGTGAGCAGCCATATAACTGGCTGGTTAGTTCAAATCAAAATATGATATTTGACTCAACAGCTACCACCCACTGCTTCTTGGCTATCATTGCTCTCTTAGGACTGCCAGATCACAATGCCTCAGGAACAGTGGAAACCACAAATGGCAGAATTCTCCTGTCAAGCTCTAGCCCAGGGCTGTTCAACTTCGGCCCTTCTGCAGATATTGGTCTACAAATCCCATAACCCCTGCTAACTTGGCAAAGAGGCACCTTTTAATGTGGTGATTCTCTTTATTTAGCAGGGGGAGCGGAATTGGCCCTATCCACCCTCAGCACAGTACCTCCAGTGACTGTTGCTGGTGTCTGTCTTATGTTTCTCTTTAGACTGTGAGCCCTTTGGGGACAGGGATCTATCTTATTTATTTATTATTTCTCCGTGTAAACCACCCTGAGTCATTTTTGGAAGGGCGGTATAGAAATCGAACAAACAAACAAACAAACAAACAAACTGGCCACTGTAGCTAGGGATTATGGGAGTTGTAGTCCAAAAACCACTGGGGGGCCTAAGTTGAGAAGGCCTGCTCTAGAACTAGATTTAGGAAGCTATGGCTACCATGATTTCCTGGCCCACAATCCCCAGCTGTCACCTGACCAGTACAATGCATTGCACCAGTCCTACTTTCTTTTTGATTCCTTCATTCATTGCCCATCGACTCCTTTCAGGCCATTGCCTACTTTGTCCCACCTCCTTAACACTAAATCAGCCACTCTAGCATTCCTCCCTTCCCTATCACAAAAAGACCTCTCAAAGTGCTCTTTCTCCCGCCCACCACTAGCCCTTCCCTGTTCTCTCTGCCTTTTCCCTCAAACTTCTTTCTCCACTTCAGGTTCTTCTTTTTCAGTCAATTGCCAACTCTGCACCCTTATGTCAGTCTCCCTTGTAGATATTACAATTTCAAAATATTAGAAGCAGAACTTGGTGAATCAAGACCATAAAGAAGATCCATCTTATTTATTTATTATTTCTCTGTGTAAACCGCCCTGAGCCATTTTTGGAAGGGCGGTAGAGAAATCCAATTATTATTATTATTATTATTATTATTATTAAATAATTTGAGTTGGTAGCCCAGGAGACAGGACCCAGAGCAAAAATGCTCTGCTCATCTAAATAGTGGTGTGCACAGAACCGCGGAGCTGTGGTTTGATGCCGGGGGAGTGTGGCTCTTTAAGGGGGTGGGAGGGTGCACTTACCCCCACCCCTGCTGCTGCTCTTTCCCCGCTGGTGCTCCATTTTTTGGAAAGTATGTCAGGCGGCAGCATACCTCCCTGCCGCCCCTTCGCTAGTTCTCGGCCAGAAGCAGCCGGAAGTAACATCTGTGCATGCGCCCGACTAGAACAGTTAGGGGCATAGCTAGGAGAGAGGGGGCCCATGTTTGCCCCTCTCCCTGGTGGCCACTCGGAGTGAGGGAGATAATGAAGAAAATGGGGAGGGGTGGCTGGGGGGGCTTGAGTTCTTTGACCCCATCAGCTCAATTATAGCTACACCCCTGTCTCCTACCTACCTGGCTGTACTGGTTTCTGCAGCTTGTTCTGGGGTAGAAGAGTGAATGAATTAGGCTTCTATAAACAATGGAGGCATTTAAAAATAATTAATCCAACCTATAGGACCATAATATACTATGACTGCATTATCTGACACTTTCTAGGCTGGTGGATGGGAAAGGAGGAAATAGTTTGCAAGAAGCACCCACTACCAGTGTTCCCTCTAACAGAGATTCCCAGATGTTGTTGACTACAACTCCCAGAATCCCAAGCAAAAAGTCATTGCAGCTGGAGAGTCTGGGAGTTGTAGTCAACAACCTCTGGGAATCCCTCTTAGAGGGAACAACTGACCACTATCCCTTTCTACCTTTTGGAATTAATACTGGAAGAAATAGATGAAAAGGGGGAGGGGGAGAGGAAAAATTCAGAGATTCAGGAAGTGAAGAACAGGATAGAGAAAGAGGGGAGAGAAATGGAGAAAGCAAGTGGTGTGAAAAAGAAAACAAGGGAAGAGGCTAAGGAAGAAAAAAGAGGGAGAAAGGCAGGAGGAAAGGCCTCTTGGGAAGGCACTCCACAAGTGGTAGGGCAGTCAGTGCAGCCAAACAGACACTGGAGGCTCCTAACCCCATGCCCACCCCCCAAGTCCTCTATGAAAACATTGATTTTACATATAGTGTGGTGCCCCCCAATAAAAAAACTCTACCTCACCCCTCAAAAAACCCCCCAAGTTTCAATGTTTAAAAGAAAGAAAGAAAAAGCTCAGCTCGGTCCTATTTATAACAAACATTAAATGAGAAAATCTCTTTGCAGAGGTATAAACTAGTGTGCCAAGGAATCCTCTCTAATAAAAGCCTTGGTGTCCGTCCGTGGACGGACACCAAGGCGTGTGTTCGTGCCTCCCTGGCCTGTTCTGCGCCTGCGCAAAGCGCAGGCGCAGAACAGGGCAAGGGAGACACGCTCGCCGGCACCCGGCAGCCATCTTGGGCGGCCAGAAGCGGCCGCCCCGAAGAAGCTGGAGAGGAGGTGGCGGGAAAGTGACCAAGGCGGCGGCAGAGCCGCCGCCTCGGCCAAAATAGATGGAGGCCGGGGGCGGAGCGGAGGCCATGTAACCTTAAAAAAAATTTTACTCCCGCGGCCGCCGCCGCCGCCCGCCCACCCTCCCTCCCAGCTGCCGAGTCCCCCTTACCCTGGCCGACTGCTGTCGGCCGAAGACAGCCCTTAATTTAAGAGGCCGAGAGGAGCTCGCAAGCAGAGCTCCTCTCTGTGCAAAGCCTCTTGCCGAACTGCCGCTTTGGGCGCAAGGGACGCAAGCGCCCAAAGCGGCAGTTCGGCAAGAGGCTTTGCACAGAGAGGAGCTCTGCTTGCGAGCTCCTCTCGGCCTCTTAAATTAAGGGCTGTCTTCGGCCGACAGCAGTCGGCCAGGGTAAGGGGGACTCGGCAGCTGGGTGGGAAGGAGGGTGGGTGGTCGGCGGCGGCGGCCGCGGGAGTAAATTTTTTTTTAAGGTTACATGGCCTCCGCTCCGCCCCCGGTCTCCGTCTCCCCGGCCTGGTGGGGGCAAATGCCTGGGCCGATTTGGCCCTTAAAGGTAGGGGGGGAACGGCGGAGGGAGGGGGAATGGCGGCGGGGGTCCAGGAGCGCCGTTACTAGCGCCCGTTATTCAACGGGCCAAAATTCACTTGTAGGATAATAATACCCTAGAATTCAAGAATATGATTCCTCCTAAAGTCTGCCATGGTAGAGGCGAGAGGAAATGTGCCACATGCTATTTCTGCAAGTTTAAATTGGCTCAGAGTCAGATGAAAATGAGAGGAAGATCAGATTAGCATGAAAGATCAGCAGAGTGATGGTACTGTTATCTCTACACAATTTCACGTTGTCATCAGATCAAGAAGGGTCAAGCACCACAGAGACGTGAGTATATATGGGAGAGGAAACCAGATATGCCACCCTGTGCTCCTTAGAGGAAGAGCAGGATAAAAATGTTACTGTTATTGTTGTTGACTCATAGAATTCGTAAACAAGTTTGATGAAAGTACTTGAAACTATATGCATAAAAATTAACAGTTGTCCCCATGGTTTTCATCATGAGACAAGATAGAAGAACTAGAGGATTATGTTCTTCCCTGTAAACTGTAGTAAAAACAAAGAATCATGTTCATAAAGACTCATGCTGATAAAACCAAAACCTTTCTACTAATGTGCAGCTTCTAAATCCTTGTGCTATGGAAACCCACCAGTGGGTGTTAAACAGATTTTAAAATACAACTTTAAAAATATGTGTCCCATGATTTTCAGATGTTCAGGGTAGGGATGTGTGAGCCGGCTTGCATCGGGCTGGCCCAGTTTGGATGGTCCAAGTTCAAACTGGACTGGCCCCCAAAGTGGGGGGGGGGGGAGTGCCAGTCCAAGTTCAAACTGGACCAACCCCTGGTTCGAGGAACCAGCTCAGGCTGGCTTGTGGGGGGGGGATTCCCTAGAGTAAAGGCAGAGGGCAAGATAAAAGGTAGTTTAACCTTTAAAAATCAGGCGGTGGAGGTGGCGAAGACATCAGAGGTAGCAGCGGGGGCTCCTCCAACCCCCACTCTGTGCATTAGAGTGATCTCTGCAAATGCACAGAGGCCACTTGTGTCACCACACAATTTGTGTGGTGATGCTAATGGCCTCCATGAATGTGCAGAAGCCCGAATTGGTCTGCAGCCAGCCTGGGCTGCCATTTAGGAGGTAGGCGGGCAGGGCTGAAGGAGCCCCCATCACTGCTTCTGAAGTCTCCTCTGCCTCGTCCCTTTTTGATGTAAAAACTACCTTTTCTCTCGTCCCCCTACCTTTACTCTAGGGAATCCCCCTTTATTTGTAAAGGGAAATCTTTGCTGGATTCCCCTTTACAAGCATACCGCCTGAGCAGATGCGCAAGCCAGCTCAGCCCAATGACCGGACCGGACCCAGTTCAGCCGAACCCTAGTCCAGGCTGGGTCAACTTGAATCCGATTTGGATTTGTGCCAAACCAGCAAAACCAGTTGCGGTTCTGAACATCCCCTAGTTCAGAGATCCCCAAAGCTAACATAAAACAAGTGAGAAAATAAAGTTAATCAAATAATCATCAAAACAATTACACATTAATCAAATATAATCCAAGAGAGCCAAAACATAACCCACAGAAACAAAGATGTTTTAGATGGGGACAAAATACTGCCAAATGGGGGTGGCAGGGGGCGGGATAGGGACAAACAAACCTACTGTGGCAGAGAGTTCCACATACTAGGTGCAGCTACAGAAAAAGCCCTTGTATATGTTACTGCCAACCTCACTGCAGTGAATGGTAGAACACACAAGAGGGCCTCACCAGATGAACACAGGGGATGTGCAGTTTCATGTAGGGTGAGGCAATCTTTTAGGAACCTAGGTCCTAAGCCATTTACAGCTTTAAAGGAGATAACTGGTAGAACTGTGCATTGAACTGGAACAATAATCAGATTCATTTTGATACAATCTCTATCGACAGTATTTTCTTTTAACTATCTATCGGCAATATTTTCATTGTGCAGTTTTCGAAGCAAGATTCCTAATATCAGCAGTGCCCAATGTATTTTCTGTATCATATTGGGCTGTATTGAACTCCATCTGATGATCAGATGGCTGTTTATACGCTTTTCCTCTGTTGCTGACTGTCACAAAAGTTGCTTGTTGTCAGATCTAGTGATGTGCCATATACAGAAACCACGGAGGGGAGAATGAGAGCAGTGATGTGACTGACATCTCTGCTTCAATGTCTCAGGCTTGCAGCTGCTCCAAGCATGTTGCTATTGGTTCATCTCCCTTCCAATCACAGTGTTGCATGGGCGGGGGATGTAGATTGGTATGTTATAGGTGTCTGAGCCGAATGCCACCCTTCTACGAGTGACTCTAGTCTTTAGGGGGACACATTGTGAAGGGGGCAGCTTCTCCACTTATTCAGTTCTATCTCTGGTGGCACCAACAGCCAATCTTTGCTCTTTTATTCTTGCTTTGCCATTTTTCCTATGCATCAATTCAGCTCTGTCCCTCAGTGCCGATCCTGCTAGAGCACCTGACCAGCACAGTTCCCTCTTTCATCATAGTCAAACTTCTGCCTGGCCACCTCCCAGCCTCTGCATTAAGTAAGTAATCATTTATTATGGTCAGTAACCAGACAACATACACACCAAAATACAAATCAGCATAGAACAAAACAAAATCAAAGCAGTAAAATTAAATAACAAAACATCAGGGTATACAAAAATCTCAGTTACAGCTACTCAGTTGCTCCCGTCTCAGTTTACAGGCTGCCACACAGAATCTTGCTGTCCCTGCTGTAACAACTGCATGTTGATCTGCCAGGAGATAGGAGATGTAATACGCTTCTGATTGACCAGGTCTATTTTTAAAGAATGGTTCGATCCAGGTAGTACGATTGTCCCTATAGTATGCACAGTGTAAAAGAATATGTAAGAGACTCAGTGTCACCTGAACCACATTAGGGGTGTGCACAGAACCACGGAGTTGCGGTCCGGCACTGGGGTGGGGGGTTCCAAAAGAGTATGGGGGGGCTTTACTTACCCCCTCAAGAATGCGGCCGTATTTATTTGAGTAAGCGGGCGGCATACCTCCCTGCCGCCCGCTTCATTCCCCCTCCTCTCGGCGCGGCTCGGCTGCTTCCTCCTCCTTTTGAAATCTCAATCGGGCGGCAGGGTATCTCCCAGTCCCTGCCGCCCAACTCTTCAATGCCCCCGGCTCGGCTGGCGGCCGCCCCCTGAGCAGCCCCAAGACCCCTGGCGCCCCTTCCCTTCCCATACTCAAGGGGTCGGCAGGAGAACTCCCCTGCCGACCCCGTCCCCTTCCCCGGCTAGGCTGCAAATGGTAAGCCGAGCCGGGGGCATTGAAGAGCTGGGTGGCAGGGACTGGGAGATACCCTGCCGCCCGATTGAGATTTCAAAAGGAGGAGGAAGCAGCCGAGCCGCGCCGAGAGGAGGGGGAATGAAGCGGGCGGCAGGGAGGTATGCCGCCCGCTTACTCAAATAAATACGGCCGCATTCTTGAGGGGGTAAGTAAAGCCCCCCCATACTCTTTTGGAACCCCCCACCTGAACCATAACCACCCCGTGTCCGGACCGGTCTGGAGGCCTTTAGAATGGCCTCCGAACCGGTCCATGCACATGACTAAACCACATGGACATAACCAGGTCCTTAGTGGTTTCCCCTTAAATCTGCCATCCAGAACTGCAGAGGGCAAGGCATTAAACAGCGCCAGTGAAAAAGTTCTCCTCTTATTTAAGGTGGTCCAGTGTGTGAGGTATGCAGCTGGCTGGGGATGGTTTGAAAATCCACTTAAAGTACTACTGATGATAACCAGACTTAAATCCAATTGCTTCTCCATATCCACCACACACTGTTTAATAATTTCTTTGGCAGCATCTTGACCCAAAGTCAATAGATATTGTGGTGAAAAGCCATATCTGCCCAAATTATCATAAAGGCTCTTGCACCCAGATGAATGAAACTCATCTTTCAGAACCAAGGGGGCAAGGCCCTGGGGCAGTGGCAGTATCGTACTGTGCAGTATCGTACTGCGTAGTGGCAGTATCGGACTGTGAAGTGGCAGTATCGTAGCCAATGAGGTTAATCCGGGATGTGATTATTGCTAATTGAAAACTTTCCCAGCCTCTGCATTAGTTCAGTTCATTCCCCTCAGACTTAACCAGTGATGTAGTTGCAAAAAAAACCCAAAAAACAGGTGCTCTCCATAACAGCCCCCAGTGCCATGCCCATCCCAACAGTCAAAGAAGCCAAGAAGTACTGGCACTCCATCCCTGAGTGCCCCCCCACTCCACTATACCCCTGGACTTAATGAAGCACATCAGAAATGTGAAGTGGGGGTATGTTTTCTCAGACAACCTGGTACATATCAGCCTGCACTTTTTGGGGGGTGGGGGGAGTCCTCTCAGAAGGGGCTACCAATGCATCCAAACATCTAAGTAAATGATTCAGGTGAAGCAGAAGTGTGGAAAGTGTGTGTGGAAAGGAGGTTTGCCTGTTTCTCTGAAATGAAATGGGGATGGTATCAAGCCCTAACAAGCGTCCACCATCAACTCTAAGAAAGGCCTATGATGCCTGAAGGTTTTATTCCATTCTGACTTATAATAATATCTTTATAGAAATTGTTGGGCTTTACCATTATATACTAAGGGCCATTATATCTTATCAGATGACACATCAAATGATTTGATGCAGGTCAGTATGATTATCAGATGCACAATTCAATAATTGCTTGCTTCGGATCAGAATCAGATCAGATCTGATGATTTAACCTGTTTTAAGAACTAGAACCTTGAATTTTACTCCAAAACATATAGGCAGCCAGAGCAACTGATATACCAATAGTGGGCTAGAAAAAGGTCTTGAAAGAAACCTGGCACCAGTTAGTACTCTAGCATCAGCTTTCTGCACAAACTGATATTTCTGAATTTTCATGGACAGTAGAGCATGTTACTGTAATCCATTAATCCCATAATGGATCCAGTTTAACTGGTGTAGTAATGGGCACAAGTTGGTGTACTATTCAAGGATGAGCAAAAGCAATCCTGGCCACTGTTGACAAAAGGGTATCCAAGGGGATGGCCACACCCAGGAGTACTCCCAAACTGTGAACCTGGTCCTTCAAGAAAGCATAACCCCAACGAGAACAGTTTAGCATTCGGTCACCAAATCAGTCGGTCTTCTAACCAGGAGCATCTCTGTTTCAAATTGTTCACTGACATCTAGCCCATTACTGATTCCAGGCAACAATCCAGGGCTTCAACAGCCTCCCTAGCCTGCAATTCAAGGAGAAGCAGAGTTGAGTGATATGCGGGTTATGACAATCTGGGTTCTAAGGCATCTAGAAACATCATTTTAGGTACCTTGACATGAAAAACAACAAAAACCTCTTGGTATAATCTTTTTACTGACAAATATCTGAATCTCTCTGTTCAACCTAGATCCAATTGATTGCGATATGTTGGAGATGCAGCTCCTGATGCCATCGACTTAGCACAAGCAATTCTATTGACCACTAGGGGCACTAGGAGTAGAGATAGTGTAAGGGAATAGTTAAGGGATGTGAGGAGAAACATTAAAGTCCACACACAGCAAAGTATGCTCTGGTGGTAAAGAAGTTTATTTATCTATCTATCTATTAAATTTTTAGACCGCCCCAAGCCTCCGTCTCTGGGTGATTTAAAACAACATAAAACAAATTAAAACAAGTTGTTTTAGTAGGAACTAATCCGCTTACTTTCCTTTTACTATCCCTACAACTGGACTAAATGTGGTCCATATTCGTTAGGTAGTTCACAAGTTAGCCCACTTGCGCCTCAAATGTTCATGCGTCTGCCATCTTTAATTGAGGTAGATGACATCTTTACAAACTACACCACTGAGATAGATAGATAAACTTTATTACGATCATAGATCATACTGTACAACAAAAAGCATTACATAAGACTAGAGCGTATAATACAAACAATGTAGCAAAATCTAGCCACATTGAAAGTGATCTCTTTACAAAAGTTAGATAACAAAAACTCTAAATAAAATTCATCAGAGTGACCTGGAAACTTCCCCCAAAGAGGAGTAATTAGTTTTAAACAAGCATCACTATAAAATTTACAATATAAAATAACATGAGGAGTAGTTACACCACTGAGGTGTCCCTATGTGACACTCACTACAACTGTACCAAATTTGATTCAAATTGGTTAGACGGTCCAAAAGTTAGCCCACATGTGCCTCAAATATTTACACATCCACAGTCTTGAATCAGGGTGGATGAAATCATCACAAACAATGTCACTGAGGAATCCCTATGTGTCCCTACAGCTATAGCAAATTTGGTTCAAATTGGTTAGGCAGTCCAAGTTAGCTCACTTGCACCTCAAATGTTCACATGTCTGCCATCTTGAATTGGGGTGGATGACATCATCACAAACTATATCTTTGAGGTGTTCCTACAACTGTACCTGATTTGGTTCATATTGGTCATATTGTTGGGCAGGAGGACACACACGGACACAAACACGGAATGTCAGCTGATCTCATAAGCCTACTGGAAAGTAGGCTAAAAATAAATAAACAAACTTAAAACAATTTAAAACCGCAATCAAGTTAAAAAACCTAGGTTAAAAAATAAGTCTGTAAGGACCTTTTAAAGGTTGTCAGAGATAGGGATGCTCTTATTTCAGCAGCAAGCACATTCCAGAGTCTGTGGGCAGCAACAGAGAAGGCCTGTCCCTATGTAGCCACCAGATGAGCTGGTGGCAACTGCAAACAAACTTCTCTGGGTGATCTCAGTGGGTGATGGCATGCATGGCGAAGAAGATATTCTCTTAAATACCCAGGGCCTAAGCTGTTTGGGGCCTTTTAGGTTATAACCAGTTTAGCCCA